>NC_031679.1:1545438-1846239 GCF_000149555.1 Fusarium verticillioides 7600 | reverse complement strand
GCATCAACACAATCCGTTTTCCCCAACCTCCAGATCTCTCGCCCAACCTCCTCGATTCCCCTTGACACAACTGCACCTAAAGTGAATGCCCTGTTCCTTTCCCCCCCAAATCAGTCTAGATCATATTACCTTGTATCCGTAACCCTTCTTGATTTTCTGTTTCGGCCCTCTTCCGCTCCGTCTGACACTGACATCTGGCGGTTTTCAGTTCACTGTTCCTTGTTAATTGCTAGGTTTGGTTGCTGCGGGCAACTTTGCTGGCCCATTCTTTTTTCCTAGCCCCCCAAGGCCCCAGGCGTCCCCCCCGCCGAGCTGCCTGACCTTACCTTACGGGATCCACATCCCATGAGCCTTCTTCACACCATCCTTTACAATCGACCACGCCGCACGTCGCATCCTTAACCCTTCCCCCAAATCTTTCTCCTTCTCGAATTCCCCACGGAACCTTGAGGCTTCTAAGGCCAGGTCAAATTCGAGTCGAGTCGAGTCGAGCTGTGTCGGTTGTCGACTCTTGTAAGTAGGCATCGCTATCGACTGTCCTGTCTCTGGGTAGTTGGTAGACGTCCAAAGTTATTTCGTTTCTTCTAATCGGGTCGTTTGTTTGTAAGTCTCTCATCCTTCCTTTTCCCTTGACCATTGCTTTACCCTTCTCCGCTTCATGAGTCGAGCGAGTAGTTTTCAACGCATGTGGCGATTCGTTACCCCATATAATCGGCCTACACCGTTATTTCTCCTCCGTTGAGCACTCGGGTTTACTGATATGTCCTGCTAGACAATCTTTGTTGCTCCTTGATTCCGCATGTCTTGATATCAAACCGTTAATCAGCCAAACCCTCCTCTCCCACCGGTGTTTCTCTGCATTCGCTCCGGATCGCAGTCCTGGGAAGAAAGGGCCCCGAAACACCTCTACTTAAGAGCCTCACCAGATTTACGATGGGTGTATCTTCCAGAAAATCTCTTCCACTTCCCGCCCCTACCGAAACCGAGACTAATACCACCCCCACCGATCTCACAACAACGGTGGATGGGGTGAATCCCGGTGACGAGAAGTCCTCCTACTCTATTCCTGAAGACGGAACACCCGTCACCATTGCTACCCGTGGACACAAGGCCAGCAAATCTCAGACCTCATTGCTCATCGAGTACTTCGAAGGCGGCAAGTCAACTGTCGGTTCCACAGGCGAGCGACGTCCTAGTGTCCGCGTCCGCCTTACACCATCCAAGAGAGGCCGTTCCGATCACCATCTGCAAGTCACAGAAACAAAGGGCGCTCGCAACACCTCTGTGACTCGACGGATACCGTTGGGAGATTCTGAGTACTTCGACGGGGACGACGGCAACAGCATGAGCTCCTACGCTTCTGCTACCGAAGAGTCCAACGTCTCGAGAAATCCAATTGACATTGAGATTGATCGTAGCCACACTGGACGACGACGACGACCTGCCAGCCCATTGATCCCTTCGGAGACCTACAACGTCAACGCTTCAGACATATCCGCCATTCCATCTGACAGCTTTCTCGACGGCGACGCCAAGGGCGACAGTCCATCAGCAACCCGAGAGATGGTTGCAGCAGCAGGCGCCGGTGCACTTGCCGGTGCTGCAGTAGATGAATTGAAGAGCCGGAAGAGTCGAAACAGAGACAGGTCAAAGGTGTCAGAATCAAAGTCGTCGAGGGAAAAGTCGACAGCAGAGAGAAAGCGTCGACCAAAAAGCAGGACCAGCAGTGTTTCTGAGAGGACGGAGGAGCCTATTAAAGCCCATCGCCGTCGCTCTAGCAGAAGTCAACAGGAATCCAATGTGTCAGGACTTGACTCGAATGTCTCAGCTTCTCATTTGGCTCCCAGCCATCGCACCCACGCAACGCATTCCTCACGCTCAGATGTCTCTAAATCCTCGATCAACAACCCCAAGCTCCTCGAAACAGTCGAAGACGCCATCCGCCGCTTGATTCTGCCCGAACTCAACGCTCTTAAGCGAGAGACCAGCAAGAGGGAGAGCCGACGCGATTCCTTTACTTCGTCTGCCACATCAGTATCTAAGGATGAGTTAACCCCCGACCGCCGGCGGTCGTCAGGTCAACGGAATGAGCCAAAGGATAGACGCAATAGAGAGGCGCGTCATGTCCTCGAAGCTAACTCTGATGTGAGCCATGATTCTATTGAGAATGACTACCAATACGAGAATGAGAATGTTACACCCAAGCGAAGTGGTGGTGACATGCTCAAGGCTGCTGCAGCCGGTGCAGCAGCAGCAGGCATTGGCTCATCACTCCTCTCAGATAGCACACAAGGCGACCGAAAGCCGAGAGAAAGACGGCGTCGGAGAGCCGAGTCTGCTCATAGCCGTGGCTTGAGCCGCGACCATCATGCTGACCAGTTTGACGACGATCCCGTGGTTCCTCAGCCACCCATGCCTCTCATGAGTGAAATTAACCCCTCGGAAATGACCAGGACTTCCATCCGATCTGCCGATACCGACAGGCCTCATTCGGCTAGCGAGGAGATCACGCCTGTTAAGAACATTCCGGGTGGATATGTCTCTGGAACCTCGACACCTACGCCTTCAGCAACTCCCTCAAATCTCGAGACAACATTATCCACGCAGCACGCCAACGTATCTCATGGCGATTTGACTGCTTTGCCGCGCGGTCAGAAGGATTACGTGGAAGAGTATGAACCAGACGAGTATGGCCAAAAGCATCCTCTCGAACGACAAGGCCAATATGAAGAAGATGACATTTCTGACAACGATTATCCTGAGGGTGGATATGATAACTCCTATTTCGCTACCCAGGATGTCCCTCCTCCATTAAAGTATGTTCCCTACCAGGCTGGTGCTCGAGGCCTCAGCCCCATCCCCAGTGTTTCTGGCTACACTGAGGGCGGCAGCGAATATCACCCTCGCAACTCCAGGAGTATGCATTCTACGAGTGATGCTTACTACGAGCGATCTGGGGATCGTCGCAATAGCCAGTCTACGCCTTCTCTGAACTCCCTCCAAGAAAGAGAAATGGGCCAAATGTCACCTCAAAGTTCTGGTGTAGGTTACCGAAACACCACCTACACGGATGACAGCGAGTTGGACAAGGTCGCGTCTGGACAAGCTGTTCGTGGCGTTGGTGCCAACCCCAACCTGGTTCACCCTCCTATGGGGCCTGAATCAGCAGTTGCTTCACTCGTTGAAGGCTCGATGCTCGACCAGTCCATGCTGAGCGGCTCCTACAGCGACTACCCTGGTCCTCGCGACTCGACTCTCTCTTACGACGACCAGTCAAGGACTTATAGCAGCCGCGGTGCGAGCCCCGACAAGAACTACATGGATGGTAGTGAGTTGGAACCCGAGAGGCATGCTACACCTAGTGCCAGATCTCATACCAAATCACAAGAGTTCACTGAGTATGATCTGGATGAGCATGGCCGAAAGGTGCCCCGAACAAGGTCACCCACGGCTTCAGAAGTTGCTATTGCGACTGGCGCCGTTGCTGCTCTCAAGGCGGCGCAGGGTAAGAAGCAAGCAGCTACCGAGGAGCCAGAGGAATACCAAGGCGCCGGCGTCTTCCGTAACAAGTCCTTCAAGGAGCGTACTTTGGAAGGTCATGAGCCTCGTAACACTCCTGCTCACAGCATCGACCGCCTTTCTTATGACGACTCACCCAAGATGACTGCAAGTGGTCTCCCCGACTTTAACAATCCCATGCCTGAATTTGGCTACATTGATGATGATGATCACACCAATCCTTCAGTTGTCCAAGAGCGTCTTGCTGGCGAACACCACGATGATGCTTCTGAAGGCCGAGCAACACCAACTCCCCGAAATGTTGCCGAGCAACGCGCTGAGAGCGCTGCCAGCAGTCACGGACCTGGTGCCGCTCAAGTCGCCGGTGCCGCTGCGCTGGGCGCTGCCGCTGGAATGGCTGCTACCAATGCTCACAGCCGTGAACCCAGCCAGGATCAAGATGAGTGGCAGCGGACCTCTGACGACCGCAAGCGAGACACCCTTGTCACCAACCCATACGAGGACGCCAGTCCTGTCGCCAACCCTGCCCTGAATGACAACCTTTTGGGAGCCCGGGGTTTTGGGGCTCCTTACCACACCGGAAGCCCTGGCTTCGGCCCCAAGTATGACGAAGGCTATATGTCCAATGGCAACAACCGAACTCCCGATCTCCAGCCCAAGGGCAAGGCTCTTCAGTTGTCTCTGCCCGGATCTCCAAATGATGCTGGCCAGGACCCCTTCTACGCCCCCAAGGACGCTCGTCACCTCAGTGGCATGTCTCAAGGCATGGGGTCACCATTCTACGATGCAGCCACTGGTCAGGGAATTGACCGCATCGAGAACAAGGACATTGTTGCCCTGATGCAGCACCTGATGGTTCGAGATGCTCAGCGCAGTGCCCGCGATACGGAAATTGTTGCACTGCTGATGAATTCTGCCCTTGAGATGCGAACCTCTCTGAACGAGCTTAGAAACCTCGTCCAGGACACTAGCGACGATGTCATTTTCGCCGGTGTTGAAAATACTGAGAAGCTTCAGAAGGCAATCAATGGCCCTCGCCCCTACCCCGGGGCCCGATCGGTTCAAAGCATCTCCCAGGTTGACACTTTCAATGAAGCCGCTGCCAAGAAGAACCTATTCAAGCGAGCTTTCCAAGGTCTCAGCAACAAGGGCACGAGCGACTTCAAGCGTATTGAAGAAATCCTGATGCAGATTCTCGGCGAGGTTGACGAGCTTAAGGGACAGAGCACCGCCCCCCCCGTTTCCACCAGTGGTGGTCGTGGCCCCTCCTTCGACAACCTGCAGCCTGAGGGCCACTTCGAGCAAGATCGAGGCTATGAGCCTGAAGGCAACTCGACAATCACCCCCAGCCAGTCTGGTCACTTCTCGCTCTCCCACTCCCGATCTCGGCTTGCCAACGAACGCAAGTTTTCTGATAACCGCATCAGCACCGTTGCTGAGCACGAGGATGAATACGAGCAGGCCCATCCTAGCCCGACTGGCGAGCGCAGCAACCCCAACATGCTGACACCGGAGCGATCAGGCTTCCAGCGCGGAAGTTCTGTTCCTCTTGACACACCCCCTCAACCATCTGGTGTTGCTCAGCCAATGAGCAACGAGAACACTCCTCGCACAACAGAGAAGCAAAAAAAGCACAAGTCCGGTCTTTCGGGTTGGTTTCCCAAGATTTCCAGGTGGTCTGGAACAACAGCCTCCAGCGCTGGCAAAGGCAAGAAGGAAGCCAAGTATGATGACTACCCTCCCTCGCGCTCAGGATCTAGCTTAGGCGAGTATAACGATGGGGATTACAGTCATGCCCCTTACGCAGAGGACCAGCTACATACCGGATTCTCCCAGCAAGAGCTCGCGTCGGTGCCCAATGCCGGTGATGCCATGCCAGCGCCTCTCCGCCGCGAAATCAACCATACTCCAGGCAATGCACCCAAATATCAGGTTCACCGAAACTCATTGAACCTACAACACCCCCAGCCCAGACAGGGCCAGACAGAGCGCTTCCGCAATGCTCTGGAGTTCTCTGCTCAAGAATACAACGTCCCCATGACACCTAGGTCGGCAGATTGGGGTGGCTCGGTTTCGAGCTTAAACCAGATGGCTCAAAACACCAACCGATACAGCCAGGCATCATCAACAGGTGCTCCTCAGGACCCTGCCTACTGGACCACATCTCCAACCGGCCCCCCTCGACCTCCCAAGGAGCCCATCGAGCCCACTGGTAGTCCCTCAGCTCTGTCCCCCCCCAGGGGTAGCCGCATCTCCAAGTTGGCGAAGGGTAGCCCCGCCCCTCATCCCAGTGATGAAAGCGGATATGCTACTATGAGTGGTACTCATGTCAGCCACCTCACAAGCAGCCCCAAGCCTGAGAACCGTAACCTCAATGCCGCTTTGGGTGTCCCTACTCGTCGACCTAGTGGGCCACGAGCCATGACCCCCAAGAGCCCTGAGGATGAAACTCGTCGACGCAAGCGAGGTAAGTTCGATTTGATCCGTGTCTAATATCCATGCCTCTAACCTTTGAAGCAGATACCTTCGGCAGTGTTGCATCTCATAACACGGATGACACGGAGACCTTTTAGAAAGAGGATAACCGTGGCAGCCGTCCACTACCAAGATGCTAATCTATATCTTATCGGAGAACGATACAGTGCCTTGCTTTTCTTGACACCAAACTTGGCTCTCCCTCTGGAGGTTCTGGCTGGTGGTCAGTTGTATGAACTTTTTATGGACATGAAACGGCCTTTAGGTGGACGACTTTGCTATTAGCGCGAAAAAGAAAGACAGCTTTAGACTGAAGGGGTGGCCAGCTGAAACAGCAGCAAGATGAAGGGCTTAATAAACAAACAACCGAACAACCAAAGAAACGGGGGAGAAACAGAGGATGGACAGGTGTTTACAACAAATACCGAAAAAGAAAACAAAGAGGAAAAGAGGATGCAGGAAAGGGATATATTTGCATACAGGGGGCTTTTGCTTCACTTCTTGACGACGACATGACATGGCTTTCTTACTGCAGAGCGATACGTCAATGGTTTGATTTGCGAGCAATGATTTAACTCGGATTGGATATCATGAGCGGAATGGGGAAGGATGCTACGGCAGGATAGCACAAACATAAGCATAAGCAAAAGCACAAAGTGGATGGACATGATGTGCGTGGACATATTTTCAAGTTAGATAGTTGGGGTTCCTGGTTGTGTTTAGCTTTGTGAGTGTGAGATAGATACCATGCCGCCGATATTGGTTGTATTTGGGAACGAGAGGAATCCAATCGATATAAGTCCAGAGGGATACCACCGCAATGTATCATGTTCCTTTGCAAGTGAAGTGAAAAAATGGCTCCTTCAGCCAGCGTTGTAGAATGATGCATATAGCCAGCCCAACGTTAGTCTACCGTTAGGCCTTCGTTATAAGTTAGGTAGGTTTTAGCGTACCTACAGAGAACTACCTACCTAAAGTACAAGTACCTACCTCAGGTAGGTATGGGTGGGTACGGCCCCAGAGTATCCGGGGGAAGGCCTTAAAGTCCGGAGACTGCCAACTAAGGCCCAAGTTAATAGGCTGCTAAGCTAGGTCCCTTGAACTAGGTACCTAGGTAAACCCATTTCCAGGTCGCTCCGACTTCGGTAAAGAAGTAGGTACCAGTGCAGACAGCTCCCCCAGCTGCCCAGGTCCGGCGAATAACGATCTTCAAAAAGTTGTATGCGTCAGCATTCAACTTCTGAATCGGGGACTTTTCGACATCTCTTCAGCCCGAATGTTTTCATATCTACAAGACTTTATTATCTCGTCTTTCTCTAATATTTCTTTTGGTCTGAACAGAAGCCTCGCTGTTATATCACCAAGCTTGAGCATTAGCTCTTCCAAAAGCTGCCGTTTATTCCTTGGAAGAGATTCATGACGAACAGACTCGCACGAGTCAAATTACACACAGACAATGGCTGCAGACGTGCAAGGGAAGATTATATTGAATGAGCCAGAACCCATAAATACAAAGGGAAAGAAGACAAGTAACGTCGGCGGTGGAAGCGGTGCACATGATTACAAAGGCTTTGTAGCGGGTGTCTTCAGCGGCATCGCCAAGCTCTCAG
Source organism: Fusarium verticillioides 7600 (assembly GCF_000149555.1). NCBI lineage: Eukaryota > Fungi > Ascomycota > Sordariomycetes > Hypocreales > Nectriaceae > Fusarium > Fusarium verticillioides. The sequence continues at coordinate 1,838,635 of NC_031679.1, read as the reverse complement.
GTATAGACGTGTCCCTTATCATGACGGCTCGAGATGTAAAACATTGACAGACTTTTCATAGTTGGGCATCCATTTGATACTATCAAAGTCCGTCTACAAACAACAGACCCAAGTCGCTTCAGTGGCCCTCTGCAATGCGTCACCCAGACTATTCGCCATGAGGGCTTCCGCGGGCTCTACAAGGGCGCAACACCGCCTTTGGTTGGATGGATGTTCATGGACTCGGTCATGCTGGGCTCGCTCACCGTCTACCGTCGTCTCCTCTCAGAACATGTCTTCAACGTTGAGCCACTAGGAACCGACGTTACGGCATCTTCACCCGGCACAGCCCCAAAGGGTCACACAGCGCTACCTAGCTTCGGTCATGGTATCGCGGGAATATTAGCTGGCTCAACGGTGAGCTTCATTGCTGCTCCAGTCGAGCACGTCAAGGCACGATTGCAGATCCAATACGCAGCGCAAAAAGCAGACAGATTATACGCCGGGCCGATCGATTGTCTGCGCAAGATCTACCACTACCATGGCATCAAGGGCGTGTATCATGGCCTCTCAGCGACCCTTCTCTTTCGAGGATTCTTCTTCTGCTGGTGGGGCAGCTACGATATCTTATCTCGACAACTACGCGAGAAGACAAACCTCAGTGCACCGGCAGTGAATTTCTGGGCGGGAGGCCTGAGTGCGCAAGTGTTTTGGTTGACTAGTTACCCGAGCGATGTAGTCAAGCAGCGCATCATGACAGATCCGCTGGGAGGCGGCCTCAATGATGGAGTCAGGAGATTTCCTCGTTGGAAGGACGCAGCAGTTGCTGTGTATAGGGAGGGAGGTTGGAAGGGATACTGGAGAGGATTTGTTCCATGTTTTCTGAGGGCGTTTCCGGCAAATGCCATGGCGTTGGTTGCATTTGAGGGTGTCATGAGATCGTTGCCATGAGGAGGCGCTAACACGAGAAGAATACGATGATGGCACGCAACAAACATACATACATACCCGACAGCATCATCTTCAAGTCAGTTCACAAATTCGGCATTTACATCACTCAGGTATTGGGAAGAGAGCAAGAATATGAACACCGCAAAGAGTGCCACATAAAATGGCTGGGTCTATTGGCCGAGTCCTTGAAGAAACTTTTTGTTACCCCCTGTCCCAATTCACCAATCCATTCCTGCGCCGATGCAATGCAAATTGATTCGTTTACTCGTCGTCCTCGTCAGCCTCGTCGTTAACGACGTTGAAGAACTTGAGCTCGTAGACACCTCGGGAGGTGGAAACGACACGGAGCCAGTCACGGAGCTGCTGCTTCTTGAGGAACTTCTTGGTCCTGCTCACAGTTAGCATCTTGCTGGGTCATGCGATGTGATGTGATGTGATGTGCATCCCATCACCGTACTTCACTTCAAACAGAGACGTACAGGTACTTGAGGTAGCGACCAGAGAGCTCATTGTGGGCGGTGATCTCGATCTTGCCCTCACCGGTCTGCTTGACAACAACGTTGTCGCCGAGGTTGTTGGTGCGGCCCTCGACCTTGATACGGTCCTGGAGGAACTTCTCAAAGGCGGAGACGTCGAAGATCTTGTCGCTGGCAGGCTGAGAAGCATCGATGATGTACTGGCAGGATCAGTTAGCGATTGTGTCCCTCGTGGGGAGGTGTCTGTGTCTGTGCCACGTGAAATCGTCGTCGCAGTCGCAGTCGTAGTCGTCGTCATTGAGTCAAATGTCGACCTGGAGCTGGATCTCGCGTACCTTCTTGGTCTGCTTCTGGGCCTTGCCCGACTTCTTCTGTTGAAAAATGACCTTAGCCTACTGCATTCTTATACGGCTCCTCTCCTCGATGCGATACAATACGCTACGGGAGAGGGCCTAACAGCATAGCGATGTCATGTACGTACTGCCTGAGGAGCCATTGCGAATGGAATGGAATGGATTTTTGTGTCTGAAAAGGGACCGTGGTGTTTTTGTCGCAAAGAAGTCGAATCCTGCGCTTGAAGGGGGAAAAGAATCAGTATGACTCGAGTCCTCAGCTCCAAAAAGAAAGGTAATTCTGTGGGAGCAAAATTAGGGCTCTTTCGGATTATTTTCGGCGGAACTCCAGCATCATGTGACTTCAAGTAGACCACCGAGTTTCATGACTTGATGACTTCATTGATTATCTACCTAGAATCGAGGCAATAGACAAAAAGATTGCACTCGGGCTATTTTGAAATCAAAATGCCACTCTAAAAGTCTGTATCGTAACTTGCCGAACGCATAATACCAAAGTGCTCATGATCATGTCCAATCTATGACCCAACTATCTATACTTATAGTTCTATCATGACGTTTATACTTCTTTGACCAGGACAATCAACTTGCGAGACAGAACACAAGAACTCACAGAAATGTTTCATGCGCCATTTTTGCATGACAGATTTAAAGCCAGTCAAATGCCGGAGCAAGATAGACAGATACGGACTATACTGGACTATACTGGACTATAGGTATTGCTTGGGCTCCTCGATAGGTCATGGCTAAGATAGGTACCAAGGCATGCACAGCCTGTGATTGGCTGTGTAACCCCTTTAGTCAGACTATCCGAGGACTGCCCGAGTCTTTTTAAGTTGTCAACCACAATCATGTCCCCTTTTACACAAAACAGATCTAAATACATGGCCACAGTCAAACGGAAACCCTGCATCTTTTCTCAATCATCGCTGATCTGACCTGACCTGACTTGACCTGACTCCCTCCCTAGGCTCCGCTCAGTTGGTCTTTTGGTGGTCGGCGTGAAGAATAGGGTCGAGCAGCTTCCTGTACTTTTCAAGAAGCATGTAGCGATAGCTCATGTAGATATCGGACAGTCGCTTGCGCTGATCCTTTTCATTCCCTTTCATATGCTGCGCTGCCATCTTGTTATCCTCCGGGAACTCCTCGTTCTTGAGGATCGGGTCGAGGTCCTTGCGAATAGCCTCGACAAGCATGCCACGCCATTGCATGTAGAGCTGTTGGAGACGCTTCAGCTGCTCAGCCGCGTCCCCATCAGCAAGCATCGGAGGATCGCCTTCTAGATCATACCAGTTCTCCCCTTGGCCTTTCTCCTTCTCCGCCCCCTTCTCCTTCTTCGCGTCCTTGGCCTGTACCTCTAGTGACCCAAAGTCCTCCTTGCAGCCATTTTCGCCGTTGCACTTGTAGACCTTGTACTCCTTGGTGATCACGAAAGCGGGCTTCTCTCCCTTCTCAATGACAGAGTGATGATCTTTGCTCTTATCATTCCCTAGCTTCTCCTTGATCTGGTCTCCAACATTTCCATAGAGAGTGTCTTCATACTGCTCAAGTGAGAATTTCTCAGTAGCCTCTTCTTTGGTAGCATCGGTCTTTTTGTCTTCCTTGCCGTAAGACTTTTCGTCCTTGTGTTTGGCGGCTTTGCCCTCCTTCTCCTTCTCCTTCTCCTTCTCATTCTCATTCTTCTTCTCCAGCTTCTGCTTGTTATGCTCCCCGGCATCTTTGGCTTCTGAGCGCTTCTTAGGGTTGTGGCTTGAAGCATGCTTCCCAAAATCCTCTTTGCGAAGAATTTCTTCATGGCTCATGCCCTGTACCTCTCTCGCTGCCTTTTCCCACTGGGCAATCTCAAGCTCCTTCTTGGCGTCAAGCAACCATTTTTCCTGTATGCGTGCATAACGATGAGCTCGATCGCTCACCGACTTGATCTGGTTTAGAACAAGCCGCTTCTCCTCGATGATCTCCTTTACCGACTTGCCCGTCTTCGTTATTTCTTGGGGATTCGCCTTGTCACATGTATTTTTGAAAATTGCGGCATATTGCACAAGTAGCTTTCCCCAACCATGTGCCGCTTTCCACAATCTCTCACTTTTCTTCTCGAGGTACTGCACTTCCATTTCTTTCTCCTTCAGAAGCAAGTCCTTATCCTTCTCGTCTTTGTGGCGACGGAGCAGCTTGGACTCTTTAGCGGAGCCAAAGTCACGATTGGGAGAGTCCCAACCATGGTCGGACCTGTGTGCTTCACCATCCGAATTATGGGCCTGGTGGTGATGAGAGCCTTTGGTGGTGAAGGCAGGGTCGGCTGCAGCGCTTGAAGCTGGTCTGGTCATCGTAACGGTTGTGGTTGTTGTCGTTGCGCGTAGGTTGACAGTCGAAGAAGACGCTGAAACAGTGGTGCTGCCACTTCCGACTTCACCAGAAGAGGGTGCAACAGAAGTGGTGAGAGTAGAAGTCGCAGTGACTACAGCTGGTGGTGCTGATGTTAATCCTGAGGTGACCAACCCAGCTGAGGCTGTCGAGGTAGCAGGTGCCTCGTTGTCACAGGGGCACGCAGCATCGGTGCCGGTAGTAGAGGCTGCTGCTCCAGAAGGGACGGTCCCTTCACCAGGATAGATGGTGGACATTTCAGCGATTACGCTGTTCAGTCTGGTAGAAGCAGATGCCCATGACTTACGGAAGCTGACATAGCTGTCCAGGATGGGAACTGCTGCTAATGGCCCAGCGAGGCCCACTAGAAGAGTGAGATCAAGACGCATCTCGAACGCAAAGACTGATCTGACAAGTTAGGTTGCTGACTTGGTGAGCGTATCAGGTGAAAGGGCTAGCCAGACCCAGCGACAGGACCGGGCGCATCTTATATAGACCGGGAAGATTCTCTCTTTCGACAAACTTCGACAGAGAGTTTTCGAATCAAAAGCCCCTTTTGCAGAGCGTCTGAAGCACTCCGCCACTGATTCTATTCCTCAGTGTTGAAATCGACATCGTGGTGCCCTCACTCAACTGGTGAGGCGTATAGTCGCACCACTCAAACGTTTGTTAAACAAATACAATACCAATATTTCCGCCACGTGCGTTGCCAATACAGCCACAGAATGGCCACAACAAGTCCACACGGCCGTGTTGCAGCCGAGGCCCCTTCAATTCCGTAAAGCCATTTGAAAAGAGGCAGCAGAAATAGCACTTCAATGACGAGCACATATCTTTTTCTCAAGTAAAACGAATCATAAATTGTCGTCAATCTATATGGCAATTATGGCGTGAGAAAACATGTCTGTCGTGCTTCCAGAGAAATCATATCGTCATGTCAACAAACTCAAAAGCCTCCCTTGTCGTCACATATATACGTAAAGCATATCATCGCACTACAAAAACTGAAATGAAGACAATCTGTCCCTTCCCTCGTCCTTGGCAGTTCAAGACTTGCTAAACAGCTTCTTGAACGCACCTTTGATGCCTGATGGCTTTTTATCTTCCTCCCTCATTTGCGCTCTACGTCGTTCTTCGTGGCGTGCTTTGCGTCGAGAGTCCTCTGTATCCATCCGGACGTGTTTGACAGGTCGAGCCTCCTGTTCTCGATCCCTGTCCCTATCTCTCGTCTTGCTCTTCTCCCTGTTTCTCTCCCGTTCCCTGTCCTTGTCTCGAGTTGGCTCAGGGGCAGGCTCCTCACGAGGGCGGCGCGAGGACCGAGGACGTGGCTCATCGGTGGAAGGGCGAGTGCGTCTATGACGTGTCGAGGGCCGTTTAGGTGAGTCCTCCAGCGGGGCCTCCCTCGTTCGTTCCCTGACAGGTTCGGCGATCACAGGCTCCTCACGTGGCGGTGTGGTACTGCCTAGGACACCCTCCGAGTTCTTGACGGCAAAGAACTTCTTTTCAGGCACGGGAGCGGGCGGGATAGGTTCCTCTCGAGGACGCTCCCTGGGCTCTTCATATCGAGGTCTCTCGGAATGGCTATGCCGACGCGAGCGGCGATGTCGTCGATCCGGCTCGGGCTCAGGCTGTGGCTGAAGCTGAGGCTCTGGTTCTGGTTCTTGTTCACTAACAGGCTCTTTACCCTTGCTCTCCTTTTCCTCTCGATATCCTGAGGGTCCACGCCTTGTGCTATCTTCCTCTCGCGCTCGCCGTTCTGCCCTTTCTGCTTTGCGTTTGTCGTGGGCAGCCTGTTCCTCAGGGGTTCGACGTTTGCGGCCAGAGCTTCCAGAACTATTGTCGGCAGAAAAGCCGCTGTCTCGTCGCGGTGTTCTGGGTGGGGTGCCAGGAGGGCCCGATTCGACCGTGTCGGATCGATGGCGTCGATAAGGATGAGTACCAGATGATCGTCGTCTGCGCTCTCGGCCCTCATCCTCCTGGGGTTGGGTACGTGAAGCTGGTTCTTCGGCCCTCCGAGATTCACGTGGCCGCGAGTCCTCGTCTCGGCGATAACCTCTGCTTCTTGGCTCTTCGGGACCGCGAGAGCTCCTGGGTCTGGCGTCAGCCTCACCACGTGAGTCGCGAGCTTGCGCTTCATCTTCTTCACGATGGCGTCGATATCGAGACTCGCCTTCGCGGTGAGACAGTCGGCGGTGGCGGCCCTCGTCTTCCTCTCGAGGTCGATGAGCTCGCCCCTCGTCGTCGCCACGATATCTGCGCTCTCTGTCCTCCTCACCACGACTTCCGCCGGAGCGATTCGAGTGATGAGAATGTCGGCGCCTACGATGTCTATCTCTGTCTCTGTCTCTATCGCTTCGCGACAAGTCAGATTCTCTGCTCCTATCGTCTGCAAACAAGTCAGCATTAGACTTGTGAAGTTCTTCGATCTCATCATCAAAGCTCCTCAAAGAAGGAGAAACAGCTGAAAAATTGTAATCATTGGGCTCTGCATCCATCTGACGTTCCAGGTTAGGAAATCCTCCGTTTCTCTGGTAAATGAAAGGCGAAGGGCTGCCGGGAGGACTGAGGGCCTCTGCAGTAGCATATATGACCACTGCAGCAGCCAGCGTATCCTCAGCACGTCGAATTGATGTCTTTCGTGTACGCCTCAAGGTACGGGCTCGCTGTAGATCAATCATATCTGCATCTGGAATCACGATGCTAGGACTCGGCGATCTCTGGGCATCAGCCTCAACAGCAGAGCCAGCTGAGGGGGCAGCTCGATATGCAGCATTTCGGAGCCCCTCTTCAATTGTGACTGTGGGATGCCTCAGATCGTGCCTCACATGGCCCGTGGACGACTCGCCCTCGGCCTGGAAAGAACGAGATCCGGGGGCCTTTTCACTCCGCACCGCCATCGTTGAAGGATCACCGTGCAACTCCAAGGATTGGTGCGCTAGCGGCGGGCGAACTAGCACCTTGGCCGGTTCGCTTTCAGCACGAGGAGGCTGAGGCCGCTGAACAGGCTTGGTGTCTACTGGGCGGCTCGCGGCAGGGATGAAGATGGGATCCTTAGTGTAGACTTCTGTCACGGGACGAACCCTAAGCGATCTTCGTGGCCGCTGCTGTTGTGTCAGGAATGTCCGAGGCGGCTCCGCGCGAGACAGACGCGCCGATCGTGAAGTAGAGCTAGACCTCTTTGGACTCTCTGGTATAGTAACAACTGCTTTGCCTTTATCACGCGAAGGGATATCAACAACCTTGACAGCCATTTGTTCGGGTCGGACGAGTTCGAGAGGCTTCACCTCGGCGGCTTGCACGGGCTTTGGCTCAGAACCTTGAGTATCATCCGTATCAGGAGTCTTGACTTCGTGCAACATGTGGTCAGACAAGCCTTGATTGGGGCCCTCGGCTGATGGCAAGTGTTGGTCCCGAAGGCCAGCGAATATGCTATGGTCATGATTTCGCTCTTCGTCTTGACTTCTCTCGCTCAAAGCCCTGAATTCATCTTTAACTCCCGTCCTTGCCCCTAATGAAGTTGCATAACTGAGAGCCGGCCGCCCCTGAAACTCATTACCGTGCACTGGTCGACCGCCTTCGGGCTTATTGTCAGGCCATTCAGGGGTTTCAGGAGTGGTGCTTCGAATCCCGATAGTTCCGGCCTCATGAGGCGGCATTCTAGCATTTTTGTCCTGACTTGTTTCTGCTTCGAACGCTGGCTGTTCCACTGCCTCAGGCTGGTGCGGTGCAGAGATTCTGTCGATATCAATGGGGGAAAGTTCTCTCGAGGCAGGTAGGTCACCGTCACTCTCATCATCAGTGGCAGCTGTCGCAGTCGCCTTTTGATTTACTTCGTCATCTGTGGAACTGGTGACAGATCTACTTTCGATTTGAAGTCGATCGTCAGAAGCGGCTGGCAGCTCGACATCCAACACTTTTCCCAAGAATTCGTGCTTATCCTGTAGCTCACTATTTGGGGCTGTATCAGGAGGCTCTAACGTGTTCTCCGAGTCAAGATAGTCGTGGTTTGGCTGGACAGCAGATACAACAGCAGTAGATATTCCGCCGTGTTTCGGTTCATCACCAGTAGCAAAATGGGAATCGTCTTTTCTGGGTACTGTCTGCGGTAAGGACGGTGGTTCAGTTTTGGCTTCGCTCTCTGCCCCATCTGTCTCAGATTCGCTGTCGGCATCAGAGTGTTCAAGCGGTCTATGCGGGAGTGCGGTGCTATCGAGCTGCTCCTCATCGGTAGACCCAGGTGAAGAGGACCTAGTGAGATTGACAGATGATTTGGCTTCAGACGATGCCTCTCTCTGGGCAGTAATAGCTAGCTCTGGAATGGCGGTCTCAGATTCCGGGGGTGGAAGACCATGACGTGGAGAGTTGTGCCGACCAGAAGAAACCACTCTTCTTTGAATATCTGTAGCCATCGACAGTGATGAAGTAGAACCAAAAAGGTCCGGCTCCTCAGCATGGTCTATTGCGCGATCTGGTTTGGGTTTGGGCTGCTCATCAATGACTGCAAGGTTTGGATCTGTAGGCTCAAGCGGCTCGGATGGTTCCTCATCATTAAAAGGCGAGCCACGTCGAGCACCAGTGGTTTGCAACACGGAGCTTGGTTCCAGTTCTGGCGAGTTGGCTTTATGGACGATATGAGTTTGGTCTACATCAGACTCGTCGCCATCATCATTCGTGTCCACGCCCTCGTCATTATCACCAAGAGCAAGCGCATGGGCTCCCATATGTAGGTCCTCTATGGGATCATCTTGGGCTCTCAAGCTCGGTGAGTCGTGCTCTGGTTCGGAATCATTTTCGTCAGAATCAGAGATACCCTCCCTGATGGGATTGGATGAAACCAAGACTGGTGGGATTGGCTGCCTTTCAATGGCAGACTCGTTCAGTTCCCGAACAGATTCAGCCGGCAAACTAATACCAGTTGCTGACTGGGGTTCCGATTTAAGGCTGGCTTCAGAATCATCACCCTCTGACTCATCCTCGGAACCGGAGTCATCAAGATCACTCATCTCTTTGGCAGCATCTTCCAATTTGATAGATTCCGAGTGCAAAGTAGCAGCCGGCTCATCTAGCCTGAGAGAAACCGGCTCTGCCTGAGCTTGTCGATCATGGTGGCCCTCTAGCGAGATTGCCTGGTCGATTGATTTGGGCCTGGAAGCAACACTCCGTTGGTCGACGCTACTGACTTCATCATCTGAATCTTCGTCTGAAGCTATGGCTTTCTGAGAAACATTAACAGGTTGAACGTCCGTTGAAGCAGATGACCGATCTCCAGGTCCAGACTTGAAACCAATAACTTCATCTGGTGAACTGGTGCGTGAGATAGAATCAGAATCTACAAGCTCTCCAATGGTTGTTTCTTCCGTCAGGCCGCGTTTGCTGGGCGGTGTGGCATCGCCCAAGATTATGGCATTCTCTTGAGCTTTAGTGGGCTTGGCTACCTCTGATGGCTCTAATTCTCGGAAGTGACTTGGAGTAGCAAGTTCTTGAATTTGGCCCTCCAAATTCGAAGCATCGTTGCCCACCGATTCAGCCTCTGAAATGTCTGATTCTCCTTCCTCTTCTACTTCTGGCTCTGCACGCGGCATAGCCGTGTCTTGGGTCAAGTCTCGTGACGTTTGCAACACGTTGTCAAAGTCAGTTTCCAGAATTTTGGGCTCTTTAGAAGATGGTTCTGGCTTGAGTATTGGTTGTAGCAGCCCCGAAGATGATTTATCGGTTTCTGCTTCGACGCGGCAGGCAGGTTCATGAGCATCGAGAGGTTCATCGACGGCGGTGTGTGAGGGCACAGGAGTTTCTGAATCCTCATCGGAGATTACCGAAGCTGCCGGGGATGAAGGTGTGCTGCGAGCAACTATGGATGGCAGTTCTGGTTCCATTCTCCTGGATTTCTCATTTTCATCGTGAGCGTCCTGGGCTGGCTTTGAGCGTGGTTCTTCGACATGCGTCTCACTCTCAGTCCCAGGCTGCTGAGGCTGGGGCTCGGCAATCGAAATTGGGTCTTGGGGGCTGATATTTACAGGTCCTTCAGTAGCAAATCCCTGAACGGCGCTCTGTGATTGGCTTGCAAGGTCCTGTTCGTGTGGAGCATGTTGTGCGGAGATTTTAGTGCTGTCATGGGCTTCCGTGGCTAGGGGACTCGCGGCCAGACCGGTATCATCGGTAGCGTTCAGATCAATAGTCGTAGACAGAGCCGTCAGACCTGGCTGAGGCGCATGCCCTTGTCCTGAGATTGACTTCTCTTGGACATCATCTAGAATCGGGGCCTTCGGTTCTAGGGGTGCGGAGTTATCTTCCGCTGCTGCATTGCTCCTTTTTTCGCCCGAGCTAGGCTCTTGTGGCCCTGGCATTGTGGTTTCTGCAAGAGTTTGGTCATTGTGGTCGCCCGGTGCTGCAGCTACTGGTAGCTGGCTCGGGTGGTGAGTGGTTGTTTTGAGTGCTGTATTTTCCTCGCTGTGCGGAATCCCTTGATGGTGCTGGGTATCGTCTGAATCAAACTCCAAAACGCCATTGCCCCCTTCTTCATTCAACTCTGTGAAATCTCCCAAGTGTTGTGCAAAATCAATAGGGGTATCGTGTAATAAACCATGTTCCTCACCTTTTTTAGCCTGTCTCTTGTTACTTGGAATTGGCCCAAGGGTGTCTTTGCTTTCTTCGTCTTCCTTGGCCTTGGCCTCTACCTCGTCTGTGTCCTTGCCTGGCTGGCCGTCCTTCTTTTGTGCTTCGGCAGGAGGCTCATCAGTGGGCTCATTTGGTAATTTGGTCGTGACACCTTCGATTTCCGGGGTCACTTCTTCAGCAGGCCTGGCTTCCTCCTCCGGTGCAAGAGGCTCTTGTGTTTCCGGTTTCGTCTCGTCCTGAGAGACCTTGGAATCGTCAGCTGGCTTGCCATCACTTGGAACGTCATCCCCGGCTGCTGCAGATATTTGTTCTTGGGCCGATGTCTCCTCCGGTGCAGCTGCATCCTCTGGCTTGGGAGGCTCTTCGACAGTTCCACTGTCGGTAATCTGGTTGGTATCTTCCTGCGCATCTGCAGGTGTTGCCTGTTTGGGGTCGTCTTCAGCCACGGCTGCGGCTGCGGGATGTTCTTCTGCTGTTTTGCCATCTTGGTCAGGCTTTTCTTCAGAGGCTGTGGGGTCTTCAAGTTGCTTGTCCTCGACAGGTGTGGCCTCTTCCTCTGGTTTGCTGTCAGCGGTTTCAGAGCCTTTCTCTGGCTCGTCATGAGCTGCCGGTGCCTCCTCGGCCGTTTGATCTTCAGGTACTGCTTGCTCCTCGGCCGGCTTGATCTCACCCTCCGCCCTCGCTTCCGCCTCTGCCTTACTCTCCTGGGAAGAGGATTCTATAACTGGCTCGGTTTCTTGAGATTCATCAACGGCAATAGGCTCCTCCGCTGGCGTCTCCGTAGTGGGCTCTTCTTCCTTAGGTTCGTCACCAGTAGATACTTCCGCAGCCAACTTGGTATCGGAGGGGTCAGCTTTTTCTTCTGCCTTGTCGTCTGAAGTTCCGTTCTCGATCGCTTCCGAAGCCTCCACTGGTTTGTCGTCAGCTGTGAGGGTATCTACAGCTGACGTCTCTCCAGCAGGGTTGGTTTCCTCCTTGGTTCCGTCTTCAGCCTCCGTAGCGCTTGCTCGTGTTTCCTCTTCAGAGGTTTGAGTAAATGTTTCCGTCGCTGATTCTGCAGGTCTATCATCAGGTGCTTCATTCAGTAGATCGGTTGCAGTATCTGAGGACTTGTCCTTTTCGTCAGGGCCAACAACAGCTTCGGATGCCTCCTCAGGATGTTGTCCCTCAACCGTTGCGTTGCTCTCCACTCCGGCCGGCTCAAGCGCCTCAGGCCCTGTCTCTGTTTCCGCTTCCTTCTTGTCAGAAGCTTCAGAGGCCTCCTCCGTTCCGTGGCCGTTTGCAAGTGCTCCTGCAGCTGGTGTTTCTTCAGAGGCCCTGTCTTCTCCTTCTAGTCGATTTGGCACAGTATCATCGGTTGTTCCTGTCTCACCATCTGTGATTTTGATCTCCTCGGGATCTTTCTCGGAGACACTGGTATCATCAGCTGCAGGTTGTGAAGGTTGTGGCGCATCCTGTTCTTTGTCATTCGAAGCAGATTCATCTTGGTCTAGGTTGCCGACGGAGAGTGTTGATTCATTCTCTACCTTCTCGTTTGTACTTGATATCTCTTCAGTCAGGTCGGTCCTCTCTTCAGTAACGTGGTTCTCAGCTACTGGTGGCTCTTCCTTGGAGGTCGAGGTGTTGTCGACTGATGCCGTGTCGTCTTCTGCTGGGAGTGCTGGTTCTCGAGTCTCGGTGTCGTTTTCGTTGGGCGTACTTTCGCTGATGCCCTCTGCCTCTTTAGTAGCTTCGGTGTCACTTGATGATATCTCTTGTGTGACTTCGTTGACGTCTTCCTTTGGAGTAGCCTCTACCTCAAGGCTCTGGGTTTCGTCATTCTCAATGTTGACTGTAGCCTTCGCCTCATCAAAATTGGATACGCTAGGAGCGCTTGAATCCTTATGGTTTTCTTCGGGGTCTCCCTTGGCGTCGGTGTCGTTTGGCGTCTCTAATTCGGGATCTCTATCTGCAGCAGGCTCAGAAGTATCTCCCTCGTGGGGGTTCAGCTCTTCTGACTTTTCTCCTAGAATTTCTACATTGACCTCAGGCACTTCAATCGTTTCATCCGCTGTCTTTGGCGCCTTCTCAGCGACTATATCGGGCGATTCCTTTTCAACATCATCTGTTGGTTTCTCTGCTGGCAGTGGTTCAGTCGCATCACCAGTGGGAGTGTCCGATTCACCGGCTTCCTTGGTAGAGATGTCTAGAACAGGAGATTCATCCTCCGGTTCCGTGACTAGGGGTTCAATGGCTTCTCCTTCGGTCACCACTGGCTTATCCATCTCGACCGGCGCTGGTTCCTGCACAACAGGTTCGGCCACCAAGTCACTTTTCGCATCCTCAGGTGGCTGCGTTGTCACTTCGGGAAGATTAGCACTGCTTTCTGCTTCCTTAGACGCATCTTCAGGCTCGCTTTTTTCCGCCGAGCTGTCGCCTTTCACCTCCGTAACTGCATCTTTAGGCTCAGCGTCCTTTACTGCAGCATTCGTATCAGGACCGACAGTTGATGCAGGTTCAGCAGCCTCTCCTGGATCTTCTGTAGTAGCTTCGGGTTGTTCGTGCCCCTCTTCCCGTGGCTTCGATGACTCTTCCTGGGTCTCCCCAATCTCGCTATCCCTGGACTCAGCTGGGTCCAATTGCCTATCCGGGATATCATCACTGGAGCTTCCGCTTTCTGGTATCACTTCAGCTTGTTCCGTCGTGAGATCAGCAGCAGCAGGCTCACCGCTCTCAGGTTTGTCGGGGTTTTTGTCTTGAGAAGCTTCGGCTGGGGTGGTTTCGGTAACAGGGACGGTTTCAAGCTTCGATTCATCATCAATCAAATTGTTCTCGGTCTTTCCACCATTCCTGCTCTCTGTGTCCGAAGCATCGAGTTCTTTATTGCTTGAATCGTCTGCAGGTGCGTCTTTTGTGGGCTCAGCACCAAGTTCGACTTTTTGCGGCTCCTCCTTTGTAGAGGCATCTTCAGCATCCTGCGAGCTCATAGAGCCGGTTTCTACATCACTTCCTGTCTTTTCGGTCGTGTCGATAGCCTCCTCACTCTTTACTGTAGGCTCCGTTGTGGTTTCCGGGGTAGCGCCACTTGTGGTTGCAACGACAGTTGCCTCAGTCTTATTGGCCGTTTCCTCTCCAGAATCCGCCGGCTTCACAATCTCGGTTTCACCGCTGCCTTCTGTCTCGATAGTTTCATGATTTGCCTCTGGATCATCGGCAGGGATAAGCTCAGCGGGTACCGAGTCTTCTGGAGAGGCTTCAGGTTCAGTCTCGGTCTCGGGAGCAACTTCGTGAGATTCGGTGGGAGATTCAACTTCAGCTTTGCTGACAGTTTCGGGCTCAGTAACAACGTCGAACCCAGGCTCTGCAGACGACTCAGGCTTTACATCCTCCTCAGTCGCAGCCTCATTCAAAGATCCGACTTCTGCTTCGACGGATTCATCTTTGGCAGCAGCAGACTCAACATCAGGCTCGGGTTCAGGCTGGGGTGTTGCGACGCCACTTTTCCCGCCCTTCTTCTTCTTGTTTGCGGTCGTGGCAGTTGTGTCTTCAATAGCGGTGGCATCTTCTGTCGGCTTTGTTGCCTCGGAGGCCCCTTCTTTGGATATTTCCTCCTTGGGCGGTTCATCCTGAGTGATTTCTGCTTCAAGCCCAAGTGTTTCAGATGGCTTGGCATCAGTCGCCTGGTCCTCTTCACAAGGCTTGTCTTCTGGTACTGAAGTTTCCTTGTCATTCGGCGAGGCAAATTCCGTCTCAGGGGACGATTCATTACCGCCAGGGGATTCCTCCGTATCGACAGGAATAGTTGGATCTTCCGTTTCAACAGGCTTATCATCGACACCAATAGCTGTTGTTGCATCTGTGCCTTCCTTATCGCCAGGTGCTGTTTCCTCTGACTTGAGAGGCTCCTTGTTATCTCCAGCGTCCTCCGGCGATAGTGTTTTCTCGGGAATAGATTCGCCCTTCTCGTCCGCAACAGCCTCGCTCCCCCTTTCGGTTACTGGATCTTCAGCTGGGGTTTCTTCCGCTACAGCATCGACTCCTGCATCTACAGGACTTGTGTCTCCTAGATAGTCTTCTGATTCGGCGGTCGGTTTGGTTGCAGCGGCTGCAGTTTCATCTCCAGCAGAAGCATCGGATTCCAAAGCTGCTACGGGAGTGGTACCTTCATTCCCGTCTGTGGCGTTATGGTCGCTAGAATCGCTTATTGCCCCAGAAGTCTCAGCTGCTTCTGCAGTCTTACTACCCTCGTCAGCGTTGGCAGCTTCAGGGGCAGCCTCTTCCGTGGGCAGCGCAGGAGTAGAGTCTGGGTTTGGTCTCTCCTCTTCGGCTGAAGCTTCCCCTGTGCGCTTCAGCTCAGAATCTGAGGGCGGAAGAGGAAGTGAAGACGATATCTCGTTTGCAGGCTGAGGCTCAACCTCAGGTTGTAAGCATTGGTCTTCTGCTGGAATTTCGCTAGTTGGCTTTGCTTCAGGCTTTGAGTCTCCTTCAGTTGTGGGTTCTTTAGCAGGTGCCAGATCTTCGGAAGAGGAGGATGTGTCTTCTGCAGGTCCAGGTTCTATTTCGGATTCCGCAACTTTTTCTTCTGCCGGGCTCTCATCTGTGTGCTTTGAGTTCTGCTCAGGATTCGCTTCTTCTACTTGGATCTCTTCCGTGAGCTTTGGTTCTTCGGCTAAACCTTCGACTACAGGATTTGCTTCTTCCTCTGCAGACTTGACTTCGTCTATAGCCTTCACCTCTTCTGTTGAAGTTTCCTCTTTAGGCTTTAGATCTTCCACATAAGCTTGGTCCGCAGGCTTGGCTTCTTCTGTTGAGATTTCCTCTGTCGTTTTTGGGTCTTCCACTGGGGCACCATCGGTAGGCTTTGCTTCCTCCGTTGAGGTAACTTCTTCTGTAGACTTGACTTTTTCTGTTGAGGTTTCTTCTGTTGGTTGTGGATCTTCCACCGAAGCTTCGTCTGGAGGCTTTACTTCCTCTGCGGGGGAAGCCTCTTCTGCAGACTTCGCTTCTGCTGTCGAGGTTTCTTCTATTGGCGTTGGCTCACTGACTTGTGTTTCTTCTGTAGGGTTCGAATCCTCCGCAGAAGCTTCACCTTTAGGCTTCACTTCTTCTGCTGGAGCAACCTCTCCTGCAGTCTTCGCATCCTCGGAAGGCTCAGGCTCCTCTCCAGAATTCGCTCCTTGAACCATCGTCACCTCTTCTAGGGAGGAAGGGGTCTCATCAGCAATGTTGGGATCAACTCCAAGTTCAGCGTCCTTGTTCTTCTCGGCCGGATCAACTGTCCTACTTCTCTTCCCTTCTTCATCGTCCCCTATGGCTTTTGGTGAGTCAGGCGTATCGTCCTTGGCATTGTTCGCATCTTTCGATGAATGTGAGTGCTTGGACTTGTGATGATGAGATTTTTCGGCTTTCGCAGCTGCCTTCTTCTTCTCCTCTCTCTCCTTCTTTTCTTTCTCCTTCTTCTTCTTCTTCTGACTCTTGTTCAGAGACTTTGTTTCGGTAGCAGCTGTAGGCTTGTCATCACCATCGCCATCCTTCTCTGGCGCCCCGGATTTTTCTGGCTCAACTGAGGTTTGGTCCTTAGCTGGAGACTCTTCACCGGGAGGAGCCTCCTCTGTTCCAGGTACTCCCTCTGTGGAGGGCGTTTCCTCAGTCACCAGAAACTCTTTCTTGGAGGGATCCGTTACAGGAGAGTCTTCTGTAGCCTTCTCCGCTAGTGTGGGCTCTTCGGGAGCTTCCTTTGGCGCAGGTTCATGTTCTTTGATTAATGCTTCGCCTGCCATTGGGGCATCATCCTTTGGTGTCTCAATCGAAAGGTCTTTTGACTCGGGGATATCGACTGCGGACTTCTCACCCGAGATGCCTTCTTCGCTTGCCGGTTCATCATTTGATATATCGTCGGCGGGGCCTTCTGGTTGGGGCGCCTCTCCCTCTTCTTTGAGTGCGCCTTCTTGAGCAGGGGCTTCTTCTTTGACGGGCGTCTCTTCAGCCTCAGCAGCTGATGTTTCATTGGAAGGGGGAACCTCCTCAGGGGATGTTTGTTCCCTGGGTGACTCCTCCTTCTTTGACGCCATATCTTCTGCTGTTGTCTCTGTCTCGACAACTTCTTCTTCTTCCGCAGTTGGTGAGTCTTTGTTATTGGCCGTGTCCTGTGTTCCAGTCAATCCAGGTGCTTCAGTCTCCTCCTTTGCTTCCTCCTCTACCTTCCCCGCCTCCTTGCTCTCCTCGGCAGTTGGAGGTGGGGGAGCTGGCACAGGAGGAGGAACTGGAAGAGACTTTGACTCCTTTTCCTTCTTCTTGCTCTTCTTGCTCTTCTTCTTCTTGCTGGACGTTGCGGCTGCTGGGGATTCATCATCTGCTGGCGCTGGAGCTGCTGGAGGGTCTGGTGCTGGAGGTGGCACAAAGGCAGCTTCTGCAACTGCAGCGGCCTTCTCTTCTTGCCTTTTCAACTTCTTCCTGTCTTTCTTTGAAAGTGGCTGTGATGGTGTAGGTGCTGTAGGCACTCTCATTAGTGATTGTTGTGTGTATCCGCCTGTAGGTGATTTAGTACAGAAGGGTCAAGGAAAGGAAACGAATGGCAATAAGCCCAGCTCACCTTCATATTCATCCTTTCCAGGATCATCCTCCGCATCTGAAAATTCGGGTCTGGAGAATTGGACATTTGAGAAATCGGAGAACTGTACATGCCCCCAATCAATTTGTGTCCTACTACCAGGGTAATAGTTGTAGCCGTAGCTGTAACTCATACTTTCTCTACCTTGTCCGCACCTGACATTACGAAAAGATCTCAATGACAAAAATCCGGGGAGCAACTCTATTATCTTGCTTCTTGCAGCACGCCAGTCAGGCGATCGGGTAGCTGCAGTAATGCCACCAAGTATTAGATTTCTCGAGGCCCTGAAGTTGTTAAGCCTCCTACCTACCTTAGTACCTAGGAAGTATGGGTCGGGGGGGTATCATGCGGCGCACTGCAGGGCGCGACAGCTCAGCAACAGAAAAAAAAACAAGTATGGCGGATAACGTCTATTGGATGGCACCAGAAAACAGAAGGGTTGTGAGCTCAGTAACTTTGATTTGCGAAATGCAAGCCTCGGATCATAACGGGCGAACGGGTGGGAGGTCCGGAGAGGTCATTCACGAGAGGTAACTATTCTTGAGGCGAACGATGGATGGGTCCATTTCCCTCAGGACAGGACTGCTAGAGAAAAAAGCATGCAGGCCTGACAAAGCCCAGTTTGATTGCCCAGTCCCCTGCTTGCGATGGGCCACAGGCACCCAAAATCCCAAGGATTACAGCGAGTGCTGCATCGTGCCCATGCGCAATTGGCCCATGCAGAGCCAGCGCTGGCTGGCGCCACGTCGCTGGGGCGGTTGGGTAGGTAGGTTGGGTTCCATGGGCGTACGGACGCAGGTAGGTACTATATGTATCGGTGCAGTAACTAAGGCGAGCCTAACGGGGCGGGCCATCAGAGCACTCGACGAGGTTGAACAGAGCAATGATGCATTGATTTGACCTACCTACCTGGCCAAGTGTCGATGAGGCCTGTCGCGGCCCAATCATAAGGTGCTGCACCAAGGCTCGGATAGCAGAATCAGTACGGACCTGCATGGACGGGCCGCTGCCAGCATGACAATCAAGCAACCTTGAGCCAAGCGGCACGAGTGACAGACAATCATGATGCGATGCGTGCCAGGCAGGTAAGATAGCAATCGGCCAATAACTAACTAGCAGGCCAGCTTTGTGCAACACTGCTCAACTTGCCTGGTAGCATGGCGGATATCAGAGCCTTCAAAGCCCGTTGTCGTCCCCAGCCAACTGCAAATACGGATACGTCTGGACCGGCTTCAATATCGAAGGTTATCCGGACCCGCCATCCCCACGCCAAACGCCGCTCCTAGCAGGCGGATCCCGGTACGGGCCTCCTCTCCAAGACCTCTCGGAAGGAGGACAACATCTCAAAACCTTGGATGACTCGGCAGGTCGATCGATGGTGGATGGCTGCAACTGAGCGGTTTAGTTGCTTCAGATGTGCAACGTGGCTCGCTTCTGAAGCTGCTTCTGGCAGACCCATTATGCATCTCGATATCGGAAGCCCTCGGGCCTCAGATGTAGGCCATTTCCCCTCGGTGGGGGCAATTCATGTCAATCATTGTCAATACTCAGCATTTCCAGAAACGACCTGGTTACAACGCATATCTCTCAATGAGATGGCGCCCAACTCATCTCACACCTTTTTCTGACTGGCTCCTCAGCTTCAGGCTGCTCGAGCCTGATAGCATCATGACATCCACCCCCTCCGCCATTATACCGTTGTGATCGTTGAGCAACGTTGCCGTCGATGTTGTGGGCGTCGCGTGAGCTGGACTTGAGGTGTACGGAGTAGAGACAACAACATTATCAATTTGTCCACGCCCTTATTACCTGTTGTCTCAAATAAAGAGGTCCACTTCGCAACACGGAACTCTTGTTCTTGCGTCCCGTCCGTATTGATCAATCAACGCTGCGCCTCTGATTTCGTTTACAGCCTCCACAACTTCCGTCACAAGTAGTCAGCCAGCCAGTTTTGCTTTGTAACACAAACAAGATCCGTTCCTGGCGGTAGCGTCATGGGCGTTTTGGGGAGTAAGGAGGGCGGTGAGTAAGGCTGGCGTAAATGGAGAGGCTGGATCGTGAAAACTCTTGGCTGCTAGGCCGCCAAGAATTAATAGTAAGTGAAAGTTGGGGAGAAATATATATAACTAACATGTGAACGAGACTGGGTCCCTTTCACGGCAGAACTTCACCATCTTAGTTTTAATTAGTATTAACATATATTTCGTGAGAAACAAGACCTACAATGGCTCTACTCCATCTCCATTGTACTTAATACTGTTTCTTTCAAACCTACGTCAGTATCTAGTACTCAAGTAGCGAGATGCGACACTGCCTGAACAGGCCAAACTCGCCTCGTGAAACACGTTGTGTGTGTGTGTGTGTGTGTGAGAGAGAGAGAGAGAGAGAGAGAGAACGAGAGCAACAGAGAAAAATCATCATAGTGTTGCACCATTGGACATGGTGGACAAGTATCGACGACTGTGCAAGGAACACCCAGTGGACAGTGATTTGATGACAGCCTTTTTCTTTTATTGGTATCTCCATCTCGCATAAGACAGACATAGAGTAGTTAGCTTTTCCACCTAATTGCATTCTCAATATCCCACAGCCCATCTTAACTCTGTCGCATTTCGAAAAGGTCAGAAACCGCTGGCTGGCGACAGCGATAGGTCGCTCCATAGCACCTCCCGCTGAATCAAATCAATGTACTGTGGCTACTATAGCCTCAAAACCTCATGCGGTCGTAGACCATCCCATTCTGGTTCATGCCGCCATAGGCCATACCGTTAAAGCGTGGTCCGTTATTCCCGAAACCATTCTGGAATCCAGGATGAACTCCGTACGCGGGCAAGTTCTAGGCACCCTCGGTAGCCTTGGGCTCAGTCGCACTAGGGGCATACGAAGCTTGAGCTCTGTTCTTCTTGATGACTTCCTTCACTCGTTCCTCCGCCTCATCCCAATCCTCGGTATCGAGCTTGACCAAGTCAATACCATACTGCTCGGCAATCTTGCTCAAGGCATCGAAACTTTTCTTATCGTAAACGAAGCTGATGCTGACCCCGACACGGCCAAATCGACCGGTTCGGCCGATACGGTGCAGATAAGTCTCGGCATCTGGTTCAGTGTCGCCTCTTCCCTTCATGGGAATGTCATAGTTGATAACCATGGATACACTGGAAACATCGATACCACGAGCCAAAACGTTGGTGGTAATGAGAACCTTGTTCTCGCCCTGGCGAAATTTGGACAAAAGATCATCTCGCTCGAATCCATCAAATGCGGCATGGAGTGCAGAGACCTTGTGACCATCTGCTACCATCCGCCTCTGAATCTCGTTGGCGCTTTCTCGTGTCTGTGGAGAGTTAGACTAGAGATCCAACGATACCCAGTACTACTTACCTTGACGAAGATGACTGACTGGCCGATGGTCATCAACCCATAAAGCTTACAGAGAATATCGTACTTGGTGTTGTCATCTGGGCAGTCGATGAACATTTGAGAAATGCCCTTGACTGTGAGCTCACTACGCTGCAACTTAAGACTATGAGCGTTAGGCGCGAACTTGCTGGCATATTTCATGACATTCTCGGGGAAGGTGGCCGAAAAAAGAAGGACCTGAATGTCCTTGGGGAGCATGCTATCAAGTTTCAGCGTTTTGTCGGTAAACTCCAACTCGGTGGGGACTTACTTCTTGACCCTAAGGCACTGGTCCCCGAGTCCTTGCTGATCCAGCATGTTGTCGGCCTCATCAAGGACAAGGACGCGGAGCTGAGAGACATCCAACTGTCTGCGTCGAATGATATCCATCACTGTACCTGGAGTACCGACAATGACACTAGCTCTGACGGGTTCTCCGCGAGGGAGGGCGCCAGGGATCGCAGCAGCAACCTTCTTATTCTCGATAAAGCGACCTATGGCGTTGATAACTCCTTCAATTTGTCGCGCCAGTTCTCGGCTAGGTGCAAGAGCAAGAGCTTGGGGCTGGTCAGGTTTGCTGAAGTCAACTCGCGACAATATCGCGGTCACAAAGGCAGCGGTTTTGCCAGTGCCAGACTGAGACTGCGCCAACATGTTTCGCGGTGGATCGCTAAGCATCAGCGGAAGAGATCTGCCTTGTACTTTGGAGGGCTTCAGAAAGTTAAGGCTGAGGAGACCCTTCAGAATATCCTCACGGCTGAAATAGAAATGTCAGTTATGTTTCTCCCAGAATGAGATGATCGCCACCTACAGGCCGAGATCCTGCCAGGTGGTGGCAGAGTGGAAGGGGGTAGCTTCATTGTTCTGTAGCTCGCTAAGGGAGACCTCGACATCCCATTCAGGCTCATGGAGACCAGAGCCCCCGAGGTCCTCGATGTTGCCGTCGGCTTGGCCAAGTTCGCCAGTAGAGGCGGGAGCACTTTCGGCTGGAGGCTCCGTGGCAGCCTCATCGGGCTTTGTAATTCGGCTCGCAAGATCAGCCATGGCGGATGTATTGTTATGCTGTGAAAATCGTTTCGGCGATCGCAAGGTGGAAGGAGAGAGAAGTCGATACGGTGGGGGGCAGGCGGTGGTAAAGTTCTCGAGGCCCTGTAGCAGGCGCTAGATAACAAACTGCCCGGCAAGATCACGACGTTCCTTTAACCTGCACGAGCCAGCGCCGAAAGGCTTTGAAAATATATGGAAATGAAAATTTTGAGGTATGGGTTAGCCTAAGTCAAGAGAAATACTCAAGCAGGTAGGTAGGTGGATAAGGTAGGCATAAACAAAAGCTCATGCCAGTTACCGCGAGGTGATGAGAGGTGAATGGACTGGGAAGCTTCCTTCTCCAAAGTTTTGGCGGGGTCCAAGTTCTTGGAGGGGTACATGCAGAGCAGAGCAGGGCAGGTGAGGTGCCTTGGGTGCCTAGGAAGGTACCTAAGTACCTACCGATTGGGTGGAGTCCATTCAAGCTTCCATCAATGCTCACCTCTACCTAGGTTACCTTAGGTACCAGTAGTACCTAGAAACATTGGATCCTGTAACTTATAATGTGGGCGACAACCGCTAATTACCCGGCGCATTTGCTCTCACACCAACTGTGGATCTAATCCAGACTCATACAGTTATATAAATCAAGATAACTTCGGCATAAAGCTCGAGACTCAACTTACGCAACCATCTCATGGACTAGGAAATATCAAGACTCAGCTCATGAAGCTTTCATAGCTCCATACATCATACAATAGTCCTGAATAACAACAATGGCAGCTCCACCGCCGCCACCTCAAGGAGGGCTATCTCTCTACGAGAACCTGCTGGATCCCAATGATACGCCTTCAACCTCAGCGACAATATCTTCAGCCCCTGTTCTGTACAGCCAAACAGAAGACACATCTGCAGACATTACCGTCAAGAAGCCCATTGATCCCGCCCTTCGCTTTCAACCTATACGTCGTCCACAGGTGAAGCAAGCCAAGCCAAAGCCAGCATTCCCCAAGCCAGCTGTATCTAAGCAGGCTGTGAATCCTGCTCCTCTCGCTCCTGTGCAACCGAAGACTACGCTTGCAGACTGGGCCGCAACTGAGGAAGATGAGTGGATGTATGGTATGGGTGAAAAGCGTCAGCGTGGCGGTCGCAAGAAGAAGAAAAAGAGACAACAAGAGGAATTTGAGGCGAACTGGGACGATATTTACGACCCTACACGGCCAACTAATGTTGAAGAGTACCTGCATAGTGATGAGAAAGTCCAAGAGGTCAGAGATTGGAAAGCCTTGCTTTATAGGCACCGGCGTGAACGCGACGAAAGCGACCTCTCAGACGAGGACGAGGATGAACAAACCCGGCATGTTCCTTCAAGTGAGTTCACTACGAACAACCTCTTAGTTAAATTCTTACCTGTATCAGATCAGTTTGCTCCACCTTCGTCATATGCTTTCGTACCACCACCGCCTCAATCACCCCCAGCAGGACCAACTCCAGGCGATGTTAGTGGGGACGATGCATTTGCTCGCCGTGTAGCTACATCTCAAGGGGACGCTCCTCCGCCTGCTGCAGAAGCATCACCCTCTCAGCCTTCCAATTCCGCGACCATATCACGCGCTCCCGTAAGATATTCAAAGCCACATGACGACGAAGACGGAACAGAGGATAATGTCGATGACGATGCGTATTCTCCGCCGCCAGCTCTTGGGTCCAGTCTTCCGGAACAACCTGGTGATGATGCTCAGGCTCGGTCAAGCCGTCCAGGCCAGTTTGGTTTTGCCCATCGATTGATGAGCAAATATGGATGGACAAAGGGCAGTGGCCTTGGTGCTGATGAGTCAGGAATTGTCAACCCTTTGCGTGTTCAAGTTGAGAAGCGGCGGAAGAAAGCCGACGCAGATGGCGGAGGATGGGCCGAGCCAGGTGGTAAGGGTAAGATCGTTGGTGGGAAGCGCAAAGAGGAAAACACAGGCAAGTTTGGTGCTATGAGTGATGTCATAGTACTGCGCAATATGCTTGAGAACATGCCGAATCTCGAGGAGGAGATTGCAGGAGGTTTGGGACAAGAGATCGGAGAAGAGTGTGGAGAAAAGGTTTGTGAAAGTTATGTCCTTCTTTAGGCATGGTATAATTAACAAAGATACAGTACGGGCGCGTGGAGAGACTATACATTGACCAGGAAAGTCGCAGAGTGTTTATCAAGTTCACAAATCAAGTTTCAGCCCTTCGGGTAAATATCCTGTTTCATCTTTCACAACAGCAAACAGCTGACAACCCATATAGGCAGTCAATGAACTAGATGGTCGTGTATTCAATGGTAATACAATAGTCCCCGAATTCTTCGATACAGAAAAGTTTGAGCAGGGTAAGTATCACTAAAAAGAGTGCTTCTTACGACAGGTCAAGGCTAGACCGTGTGACAGAAGCAAAGATTAAGGGGCAGAAACAATCATTATACTGAAGTATTATCAATATGGAGATATACCCGTCATAGGTTTGAAGGAAGCGACTTTACCCAACCAGAGTTGGCTTTCAGCATGAAACAATATTCCAGTAAATATACTCGTGTAGCCCACCCCTTCTCAGGCGTTGGTGTTGTCTTGAGTGTCATATTCCTTAGGAGGGACAAAGTTAGAAGATGCATAGATGGAAAGCACATTTCACTCATAATTTAACCAGGTTAACCCCCAAATGTCAAGAGCCGTTGGCAACTAGGTGGATAGAGAAGGATTTATATTCATCATGGACCTGCAACTTGGCAATGCTTGATATTAGTTGCAGACCGAAAAGATTCATGATGGTCAAAATAAAGAAGCGCTTATCACGGACTAAACATCTTGATATGATGAGTTAAGAGAAATGTCAATTGTCAAGGCTCGGCGAACATGACCTCAAGAATAAAGTCCAAATACAATCGATTATTAAGCTCTAACAGGTTATCCTTTACACGCAGTTACCCCACCCCATGAAAAGCATTTTGTGCCCCATGACCAAGCACAATATGTCGTAGAGAAAAGTCAGGAAACATGATGACGGCGATAATGACGCCTTTAAGAGAAAATCCAGCAATCTTCATCTCCGTGCTTAAAAGAGCTGGGCAACGGCAGCAACACCGGCAAGAGCAAGAACAGCCATGTTGACGCTGACAATGCCAGCAGCATCCTCCTTGTCGTCACTGTTGTTGCTCTCGGAAGAGCCGTCGCTCTCCTCACCACCGTCCTTGCCCTCGTTGGCCTCTTTGTTGTTAGATGTGCACTTCTCCTCACCATCGATCTTCTTGTCCTTCTTGAGGTTGTCGAAGTAGTCACAGAACTCCTTGATATCGGTGGTCGAGGAAACAACGACACTGCCACTAACTTGGTCAAGCTTGGGAAGTTCCACCCTGGGATCACTCATTAGACTTGGAATTGCTGTATGCTAGAGAGGTTTTACTCACTTCTCGAAGCTGCCTCGGAGGGCAACACCACCGGTGACCTTCTCAAGCTTGGGGAAATCATCAATAGCCTCAAGCTTGGTGTTGTTCTGGATGGTGAAACCGCCGCCAATCTCCTCCAGAGCGGGGAAGGAAACGTTGGTGAGCTTGTTCATGTCGACAAGAGACAGTGTCTCCGTGATCGTGGTCAGGTTGGGGGCGGAGAAAGACTTGAGCTCGGGGTTGGCGTTCAGCTTCAAGCTCTTGGTCACCTCCTGGAGAGCAGGAACCTTGAAGGACTTGGCGCTAGAAATTTGGATCTCGGCAGCAGTCTCGAGTTTGTTCATGGTAATTTCCATAACGTCGTTGCCATTGTCGAAGATCAGGAGCTGGGTGGTAACGTTAACGAGATCGGAGTTGAAAGCGTTCATCTTTCGGTTGTTGTCAATTTGGAAACTCTCGACACTGGCGACGCTGAGACCGCTAAGATCACTGATGAAAGTGTCGGTGATTCGAATGCTCTTGATCTTAGTAACGCCTTCGGTACCGAAGTTCAGCTCGCCGAGTCGGGGAAGCTTGATGAAGCTAAGCTCGCCCAGGCTCTGGAGTGAAGAGAATTCGAGGTTGTTGAGGGCCTCGAGGTTGTTGAGCTCGAACGTTCCAGTGATGGAATTGATAGTGGTGCTGGAGAGAGAGATAAGGTCTCCAGCGTTCTTGGCCTGGAAGTTACCCTTGATCTGCTTGGGGCCGTTGATGACAACGGCACCAGAAACAGACTTGTCAATGATGACATCGGCGTCAACAACATCACAGCTGATGACTTGTGTAGGTTCGGTGATCTTGATGTCCTTGGTACAAGTGGCAGCTAGACAAGATTGATGTCAGTAGGATATCCAAGATTGTGCATCTGATTTTACCCACCAGAGACGGCAGAGACACCGAGGGCCGCAATGACCGAGAGGACCTTAACGGAATGCATTATGATCTGAATAAACAAGCAATTAGATAACGTTGACTATACACGGGTGCGTGAAGAAGACTGCGGGCTGATCTGTGACAGTGGTTCATATGAATGCCGGTCCAAAGTAGAGCCGCCTCGAAAGAAGCAATGCTGATGATGAATGGTGTCAAAGCGAGCAACTGCAATACAATGTCGTGTAGATGTCGGTGCTCGATAGCAAGGCCCCTTTTTGGCAGGAAAAGGGATGTTCAATGGCAACCAACCTGGAAGGAATGCGTGAGGTGGAGGGGAGGAGGAGGAGATGCGTCCAGCCAAACCGTAGGTAGGCAGAAATGACCAAATCGCAAAGTGAATGGAGAAGCAAGAGCGTACAGAAAGATTATCTCGAGGCAGGTGAAGAAGAAAGAAAGAAAGAAAACAAGACGGCAAGAAAGACGGGACGGAACGGTTGAAACCAATCAAGGAGCACAAGCCAAGTAAATGCGCGTCTCGGCAAGCATCTCTCTCACAATGGATCGAGCCCAGTCGACCGAGCGATGAACGTTCGTACGTACGTACCTAATTTGTAAGGGGAAAGGATCCTGTGATTTTGTTGGATGGTGTTGATTCTTGAAATCCTTGGGAGTTTCTCGGCGAACGACTGATATATCACGGAACTGCAAGAATATTCCTAGAACTAGACAAAGTCTGGCAGAGTATAGCCTG
This sequence comes from Fusarium verticillioides 7600, assembly GCF_000149555.1. NCBI lineage: Eukaryota > Fungi > Ascomycota > Sordariomycetes > Hypocreales > Nectriaceae > Fusarium > Fusarium verticillioides. Next base: position 1,811,811 of record NC_031679.1, on the reverse strand, counting down.
ACGAAAAACGAGTGGCGTGAAGAGAAAAACTGGACGAGAATATTACCGACGAGGAGAGGAAAGAAGAGGTTCGAAGGAGCGAGAGAAAAAGAGAGGAGGAGACGGGAGGGAGGAGATGAAAGATGGTCGACCGAGATGAGTGCACGGTGGGAATTCGGCGCCGCCTGCATTGGGCATGGGGCATGGGGCTCCAGGGGAGCTACCAGGGTGGGTTCCGAGTTGGATGGCAAAACCTAACTTGATGGACAAAGGCAGGGCACTGACAGGTCAATCACCAGCTTCGGGGCCCATTCTCCCAGGGGCACTCAGACACTGAAGACCAAAAAGGAACCAGTACCGGCCCAAGGCGATGCCAGGGCGAGCTGGACTCTAGACTCCAGTATGGACTGGACGGGTGCGACGGATCCATTGACCAGGTGTGAGAAATGGCTAATACCTAGGGATAAACGGCATAGGTACTAATCTCCTGCTAATGGTTCAGAGACATGGGCCCACTGACTTGGTTACGCCTCATCCGTTACTGTATGTATCATATCAGACTACTATCAGTGCACTGCTCAACACGACGTGAATTAGTATTGACACCGACCAGTGACCACCACGGAACTATCAAGACGCTAGCTAATGCATTGAAAGGTTTTTTTTGTTTTCAATCTGTCCTAGTTTGAGGCAATGTAGGTTCTTTTTCTGCCTGTATTCTCGAGCCAAGACCTTATGCGCTCGCATTGATACCAACCTCCGGCTTCACAAAAAGCCCAATGGCCGCGTAAGCAGAGCTAGATGCAACAATCATGACAGCACTATCTGCCCTCCAGTCTGCTTCAGTCTGCTTGGCCAGCAACCAAAACAATCAACATCCCCCAAAGAGGAAATTAGTGGATACATGCCTTCTTCTGCCTCTTTGACTTTAACTGCGTTGCATGCATTAGCGGGCTCTACCAGGCACCGCGGCTCATAGCCACTCCAAGCGCATTACTGAATACCTATAGTAGGTATATCCAGCTTTGAATGGATTTCTTCACTTATCCTTCTAGGTAGTCTTCTTTCATAGTAGACAATCATTCTCGAGGAGGCATATTTGCGCATGATTCTCTTTGTAGACTCACTCTGGTATATGTACATAAAGCAGATTGTCCTTGTTATTCCCTGACAATCTCAACACCAAAATTAGCTACAATCTCAAGCTTTGTGCCTCTAATTCCATCGCATCGCATGCAGGCGAGATTTGCACCCCATTCAGCTACGGACGCTGCTCAGAGCATCCACTTTTCGCATCTACTAGCAGGGGCCCTAAACTCCCATGTCTTTCAACCCGTTGATAGTAAAATACCTTCCAATCGATCGACTCCATAGTGTCATTACCCAGCAAGGGCACCCCCTTAGCAAGTATTCGCTAACAGACGGAGACATTGCACCGCCTTCCTTGTCAAACTCATCTTGTTCCATTTGTCTTCATTTACATATGATTTCACGATCCAGGCTGGGCCTGGATTCTCCATCTTCAATTCCTTTCTTCTGCTGAGACGTCATCATTTCCACGAGACAAATCACCTATGATGCCAGTCGGAGGCAAAGGTTACACAGCCGATCTGTCAAGGGCGAGAAATGCTGTATGCCTGGCATAAGGGTAGGACAGAGTCCAGTTACAGATATGACAATCATTCAACCGAGCGAACACGAGCCTATCTTAATGACATGAGTATTAAAGCGAACTCGTTGATCGATATCAGACCCAAGTGATTGAGGAATCATTCATCAGAGTCACCGGGCATAAACACCACTCAAGGTCTGAAATCTTATTGCTATTGACATTACGATACGACTTTTCTCGGCATCGAAACTTCCGGAGGTTCCGGGGATAACAAAGCCCAATACTTCTTCTCCCTTTACGGATATTGCTATCATCATTCCACTTCGCGCACTCACTTCCCTTTCCTTTATCATATCTCTTCAGTATTCGGAGTCTCGGACAACTAATATGGAACGCGGCCGTCACTGTCGCCGGGGTCCATGTGCCTCTTTGTCTTTTTTCTTTTTGTCTTTCCCCTTTAACATCAGTCTCAAGTGATGTGGTAGTCCTGTGTTTGATCCCAGCCTGCCCAGCCCTTCTTTATCTCAGTGGATTGTCACTCATACAAATGTGCTGGGGGCTGGGGCACATGCCGCGGATAGATCCAAGGTTACGATCTTAAAATGGACTTTTTTTTTTCTCGCACCGTCCTTTAACCGAAATTCGCCCCTGATTTGTTTTTATGCCATGTCACAGTGGCCATGGCTTTGGTTATCTTTCAGTTTCACGGACTCCAGGTATCCATTGAAGATGATCTTGATTAAAATCATCATCCAGGTAGTCAAAACAACACACCAGAGCATATTGGGCATGTCTATCTTCTCTGTATCTCAGACAATGGCTTTTCAGGGTTCATGAGCCTCGTCAAAAATCCCAACCTCGAAGATCTTTCCGAACCATGGGAGGGGAGGAAAAAACTGTTATCAGCTGAGGGTACACGGCTATGAATGGCACTACATACCCACGTGTGGACACTAATTTAGATCAGATATGCCCAGATTTCCTCCCGTTGGCCACTCGGTTGAATCTTTCGCTGTCCAAAGAGGCCACGACGGACGCATTCCATCGAAGCATGTACATATATGTACCTAAATCGAAGTTATCCGTCGCCCCTTGACGCGTTACACTCTCCACACTCAGACAGCCAAGCCTGCAGCTTGTGTGGGATCGGCTCCGTCACTAACCAAGCATCTTCCTACTTCCCGCTTCAATATCTGCCCAGACCTTGCAAAGACTCGACGATTTGCGAAGTGGTTGCACAAGACTTTCATTTATGGGCCTTACTCCGTAGAGGTTAAATTATCACATTGGCCCCATTTAACTCTCGCGATCTGCGAGCTAATGTCGAGTTCGTTGTTCGTCGGACACGTATTCATGCGTCTTGTCTGATACATCGTACCTACATGGCATCCTCACTATCATTGTTTTTTGTTTTGTTTTTTTGGTGGTTTTTTATTTTGTTTTTTGTTTTTTTGAGGGGGGGCAAACCTTCACGATGTTCCAAGCTACTAAGATGTTAGGATGCATCGAGGCCCGCTACGGTCTCGGCAGCGGCGTCTTTGGTCGATTCGTGGCGCCGTCTTCGCGCCGTTATGGGTGAATCCACAAAAGCAGGCCTCCCCTGGAGCTGATCGCCGATGGCGAATCATGTCCTTTGTGCAAGTTCAGCCAATTATGTTTGCTGCCGTGATCCTTGAACAGCAATAAGAGATATGCTCTGTAGACGACAAGGCCTCACCAACTCATTGCAGTACGAGAAACCGATTATGTATTGTTAGACGCGTACGTCGGACCTTACTCACCGGGTCCAGACAGAGGACAGCTATAGTACATAAATATTTGCATTGAATCTGTAGTGTGACATCACCACTCGCAGTAGTAACCGCGGAAGTGTACCGTATCCGATCAACACAATGTGGGATCTTTGTCTGCTAGGCACAACAACAACAAACACCTACCGCCCCAGCAACTAAAGTTTATTCCATTGTACTGATATCGGTCTCCTCGACTCGCCACATATACCACATGAAGAGACTTCGATATGGCGAGAACTTAATCGACAGCTCAGTCATATCCTGCTCCGACATGTACTTCCATTTACCACCGCCTTTGGCCTTTAGCTTGGCAATATCACGCCCCACGAATGCAGCCATACCTCTCTGAACGCCTAGATCACCGAGTGAAAAGACGTCCATCCTTTTGAGCCCGAAGCATGCAAACATCTCAACGGACCACTTCCCAAGGCCTCTCACGGCAATCAGCTTTTCCATGACCTCTGCATCCGAAGCATCATGGAGCATTTGAGCACTAAGTTCTCCACTGACGAACTTTTCTGCGAGACCTTTGATGTACTCGGCTTTGCGTTGCGATAGACCTGCTGTACGGAGCTCGTCGATCGACTTGGAAGCCACCTGGGAGGGGTGAGGGAATCGGTTTCCTGGTTGCTCCTCGAACAATGTGAGAAACTTGGCCTTTATAGACTTGGCTGCAGCTCCTGATACCTGCTGGCTAATGATGCCACTGGAGAGGTTCTCAAATGGGTCTATCTTCTCTGCCAGTCCCTCTGGTGAGAAAACTCTGCAGTGGTGGCTCTCTACAAGAGGTTTCATGCGAGGATCAACTGTGACCAGATAGTCGCATGCCTCTTTAAGGAGATTCTCTGTTGTCGTCTTGGCCTGGGGTGCCTTGCTGGGCGATAAATTATCAATGTCCCGTGAGGTAACAAGACGTGACGTCTCTGGTGAGAGTAGTGTTGCGTTTGTCAGCCTGGGGTTTGCAAGTCGTGTAACGGCCGCAGTACGAGGCTTCTTGGTGATGCAAGTCGGCTCAGCAAAGAGCCCAGCAGCAGCAGGCGTTGGTGTCTTTGGTGGCGGAACAGCTGATATTGCAGGTTCGTCTTGTGCTCGCTTCCTTGGGGGTGGTGTTGAAGGTGCTTCGGGTTCGTCCTCAACTGCAGCTGCTTTACGCTTCCGACCTGCCGCCGTCGATCTTGGTTTCTCCAGTGACTCCTTCATGGAAGCAGGCTGGGCGCTGATGCGTGAGGATCGCCTTGTGGTGACCATGATGTGCGTCGAACTGAGTCCTATCCTTGTTCCGAGTATTTGTGAATATGATGTGAATTGCTGCAAAGCCAGGGAGGTATGACGTCGTAAGAGCAACGTGGACATAACACAATCCGGCTCACGGTAGATGCACCGCTACTCACAAGTAGCCTCCGGCGTAGTAGAGCGTTTTTCTTCTAGAAATTGGCAGGTATTCCTGTTGACAAAAGTGTCAGTCTTTTGCTTATTCACGTTCATGAGTCCTTGGGAGATGCGACCTGTCTTATGTCATTGGTCGATCTCTTAGCGTGTTTGGAGCCAATAACACCACGATTTGAATAAGGTACCTTCCATTACCTCCACGATTAAGACAACGGACAGGCGATTAGTTAGGTTAAGGTACCTAAGTAGGTATGGATTTGTAACCTGTATCTATGTCTTCTCTTTCTAAATGTCTTGTTCAACCTAGATTTTTAACCAGATTTCTATCATTTCTTAGTACAAGCTTGCATCTGCCCCAGTAAATCCGTAGAGGGTTCTGTTACATATTAGTCAGTTGAAAGACCAGACAGAGACGTAACATTGTATATAAACAGCGGGTGCGAGGTGATGCGAAGTCTCCCTCGCTTGTAGCGCGGTATCACGCACCGCCGACATACAACGCGATTCGTTCCAAAGGTCAACAGAAGACGACGGGAAGAGGCAGAAGGAGAAGAGGAAGATTAACATCTATTCAAAAAGACCCATAGCCACGAGTTCTTCGGAGCAATCTCTAGGGTAAGCATATATCCGTCGCTGACGTTAGCCTTTCCACCCACCCACACGGCAGTCGCTTCGATAAGGGCTATCTGCCGCTGAAACCACTGAAGGATGGAGCTTACAGCGGGCCAGTGGAGTGCCTGGAAGGTCGGGCTGGAACGCTCTAGGTAGGGACCCTGTCCCGGCCACAACCCGGACTGTCGTGTCGAGCCAACGAAAGTCAAGGTCCTGATCCGAGCTATCGCAACGTGGATTAATGTCATGTCAACAGTGCTTTTTGATTTACTTTTCCTACCTGGATTCTTACAACCGATACCTGTCGACTTCACCAATTCTTAATAGAGTACCATCACACACTCGTTTTCGGTCATACCATCTATTTTTGCTTAATGCGAACATTATATATTTTGAGCCGCTCTGGTAACGCTAGGCCCCTTACGCGACAGCAATAACCTCAAAGCCGCCAGCAAAACCCCTGTACAAAGGCGTATCAGAATCAGGGTGTAGTCTACCCAAGCACGAAACTACACGGGAGCCGCCGTAGGACTCTGCGGTACTGAGCAGGATCAAAGGGTTGTTAGACGGAGCCGTTGCGACAGGAGAATTGAAAGAACAGCGAACCTTGGAAGACCTCACGTGGTTGCTGACGACAAAACGTGAACACAGCTGCAACAACAGCGCCAGTTATCGCCTCTGCTACAGATTATCCTACCCGGAGAATACAGCGAGAGGACGACTTGCTGAAGTAAGGTATTCACCATGCTTCTTCCTGGTGGTGGACTGAGCTGGAAGGCCGCAAAGGCCCAAATGCCTCCAAGCAGAATATTGCGAAGCAATTTGACACGATCACGACTACTTCTCCTAATAGGCGTTACTGGCATTGTGATGCTGCTGTACCGTACTTTCCGAGCACCACCCCCTGGGCCACAAAAGTCTGTACCGTCGACTGGGTTCGAGTAGAGGAGCTTGACTAACATGGAAACAGTGTTCGTTGCTGGGGCCCAAACAAGTCACCAATGGAAATGACACCGAACGAACATGCTCTATGGAATGCACACATGCAGACACCGGTCCTCTTCAACCATCACAAACCACTAAAAGTCGAATCTCCTTCGATCCAGCACATCGACCTGAACCCGATCACCTCGAGCCCACAGGCCATCATCCGAAACGAACGAGTATTGATCTTGACACCTCTCAAGGACGCCGCCCCTTTCCTCAAGAACTACTTCAAACTCATCGCAGAGCTCACTTACCCGCACCGCCTGATCGATCTCGCTTTCTTAATATCTGACTCGAAGGACGATACACTCGCTATCCTTGCTTCCGAGCTTGACCACCTACAAAAGCGGAAGGACGAAGTGCCATTCAACAGTATTACTGTTGTCGAAAAGAATTTCCATTTTCACCTCAGCCAGGATGCAGAGCAGAGACATGGATTTGAGGTACAAGCGCCACGTCGCAAAGCCATGGCTAAGGCAAGAAACTACCTCTTGGCTACAGCTCTGAAGCCAGAGCACTCATGGGTGTACTGGCGTGACGTTGATATTGAACAAGCACCGAGACGGATCATTGAAGATTTTGTTGCGCACGATAGAGATATTCTCGTGCCCAGTAGGTCCCCCAAGGATATTCTGAGACATCATGGCACTGACACATCCGAGACATTTGGTTCCACAGGTTCGAGAAGGGTGTTGATATCGAAGGTCGATGTAGGTCCCTCAAGTCTAGCTATGACCAGAGAATTACTAATTTGCAAACGCAGTCGACTACAATTCATGGATCGAGTCCGACAAAGGCCGAAAGCTCGCCAACAGCCTGCCCAAAGACACAGTCATTGTCGAAGGCTATAAGGAATTTGACACTGGGCGCGAATACATGTGCAAGATGGGGGATTGGCGCGAAAACAAAGATGTCGAGGTTGAACTGGATGGTATTGGCGGTGTCAACATTCTGGTCAAGGCAGACGTTCATCGATCAGGTTTGTGGCCACAGTATTTCAAGTTCCGTAATGTCGCAATTAACATCGTTTTTAGGCATCAACTTTCCAGCGTATGCTTTTGAAAACCAGGCCGAGACCGAAGGCTTTGCCAAGATGGCTAAGCGTGCCGGCTATCAAGTTATTGGTCTCCCAAACTACATCGTATGGCATTACGATACACAAGAGAAGGGTGGTAACTTATGATGAGTACCGTAATTCTGAAGAGCAAGTGGAGTTTTTTTTTTTTTTGACGTAACTCGTCTACCTGACGACTCTCGACCAGCTCACTCCATACACGCAGACTCATGACGTTACGCCGTTAACGTTTCCAACATTTTTCCAGACCACTCGGTCGATGTTCAGCTTCAAGTTAAGCTTGGAAATGAGCAACAAAAGATTATCCTTCAGCGAGTAATTATTTCGTTCGATTCGACTCGATCTGTCGTGTATTTAATACGGTCAATGTGGACGCTAGGGGTACTTATCGGAGGAAGAGGCTAAAAGTGAAACAGATGCTTTTTGTAATATTGAAGAACTGGTTTCTTATTATCAGTCAGGAAACGCCCTATGCAATAAAGACTCAGTAGTAATGTGTGTTAGGAAGAGCAGCCTTATAGAGGGAGGGAGCCAGATGTAATATAGATAATATGGGCCGTTTTCTGGAGTTGAGGATACACTGACGATAACGACCAATATAGTTAGCCAATGGATCTCTCATCGGCTGCCTACCTAGTAGGTAGGTATGCTTGAACATGAGCTAACGAACGTAATTACCTAGGTATTTTTTGTAATTTTAGTCTGTTAAGAAGTGCGGAGACGAAAGGCGGATATGCGACATTTCACGGAAGAAGAACTTAAGCATGAACATACTAAAAGACCAAGCTATTACACCTAAGGTAAGATTCATCTACCACGTATCCCATCTCACTTGCGAATAGCCTCATATTTGGTTGTAGTGACATGGGTAGTTGAGATTGGCTATTCGAATATTGCGTCACATGAGACCTGAGCGATCTTGCAATTATAGCAGCCAGCCCCATAATATGCAATTAAGAGGAAATGGCGGGCAAGGCCTAGGTGCCGTCATCACACAGGCAACGATAAGAGTCCCGCAGGCTACCTTTAACTCTACACTACCTAGGACGGCGACTCTGACGACAACGAACAGCACAACCTACAGGACATATCGCGCTTCTTATTCATCCAATACTAGAAGCTTCCGATATCCTGTGTAGCCCCCGTGGATTTATTCTCCTGGAGCCTGACCCCACTACCAGACACTGAGTCGAGACTCATTACGCCATTTTCTGCCCCGACACTGCAAGACGAGATCGCTCAACAAGAGGAACAGGACGCGCGCTCCTTTTCCTTCATAAAACTCATATCTCTCCCCAATCTTGACTGATCAGCAACTGTAATCATGTGGGGTTGGTTTGGTGGCGCCGCGGCCCAAAAACGCAAGGACACGCCCAAGAATGCGATCCTCGGGCTGCGAGCGCAGCTTGACATGTTGCAGAAGCGCGAGAGACATCTCCAGACTCAGATCGACGAGCAGGATGCTACGGCACGCAAGAATGTGAGCACCAACAAGAACGGTACGTGACCATATCCATGAGATTCGTAATGCGGGGCAGAGATGCTGATCTATATGATAGCGGCCAAAGCGGCCTTGAGGCGCAAGAAGACACACGAGCACGCGCTCGAGCAAACTGTTGCACAGATCGGTACACTAGAGCAGCAGATCAACTCGATCGAGTCCGCCAATATCAACAAGGAGACTCTGGCAGCCATGAGCAACGCCAACGCGGCCATGAAGCAGATATACGGAGGTCTCACGGTGGACAAGGTTGATGCGACGATGTATGTTGATACCAGGCTTATTCATGCCAGTTTGTGTGAGATGTGTTCTTGGCTAATCTGAAATCACAGGGATGAACTGCGTGAGCACAATGCAATGAGCGACGAGATTGTTAACGCAATCACCTCGAACTCATTAGGCGAGCCGATCGACGAGGATGAGCTGGAGAACGAACTGGATGAGCTACAACAGGAGCAGCTCGACGAACAGATGCTCAAGACGGGCACCGTCCCCGTGTCAGATGCTGTGCATAAGCTACCCACGCCGGCCAGGGAAGAGCGTATGTCCCCTTACTCAGGTTCTTTTTTGTGTAAACACTAATATTATACAGCCGTGTCAAGCAAGAAGCAGGCAGTCGAAGAGGATGACGAGGAAGCCGAACTTCGGAAGTTGCAGGCTGAAATGGCCATGTGAGATTGTTAATAGAGGAATTTGATGTTTGTATAGCATTTGGTTGGTGGGGACTGAGGGCGAAGCTGCATTACATGTGGCGTTTTTATCCAACACAGACAAGAGATGGCCTCGTGGTATTCGGAGCTTCCTGTGCCCTGGCGGATTTGCGGTTCTATTGTAGGTGTTATTGTCGGCGTCGGCGTCTAAGGTTGTTGTTGATCTTTATCGTTTACGAAACTCTTTCCATCTTTCGCCTGGCAATTCGGCTTGAGCATCGTGACCGCACAGAGGTGTTTCTGATGACGGTACGCCTGGCAAGGATGCACTTGATAAGAGACCTTTGTGATGGTTGACGAGCCTTGAAGTGGGAGAGAATCTAGATCTTCAATGCGAATATAATCCGTAAAGTTGACCAAATCTGCTACTGAGGTAATAAATTGCCGGTAATGAGAACACCCAGATTACATGATGGGGACATGAATGCAGACATGATATCAACAGATCTATGGCATGGTAGCATTATAGGTGATAATAGTGCTTAGATCGTTTGGCTATGAGGATATGTATTAAGAATGGAGGCCAAGACATTGTGGGTCACATCACTATTTGATTGATTCATAGACGCCCATTTGAACCGAACTGAAACAAGGATAAGGTCTCTTGGTGAGCCCCAACATTTTCTTTAGGATCTCGCAACGAACCGAGAGATCCACGTACAATCAAGACGAAGTGACACTAAGATCTTTCAGCTGGGCTGGAGGTGACCGTTTCAGAGCAACTCCTAAGAGGATAAGTGCACGTATGACCACCCAACTGACTTCGAAACCAGCCAAGGCGTGGAAAGGTGTAGTCATCACATCTACAGTATAGTATCAAGCTTAATAAAGGTCGCCGATCTGCAGCAGAAGGAGTACGCACAGTACCTTGGGGCGGCCCAAGTACCTACCTAGGTAGGTGCCTTACCTACCTTATACTAGGCCCCCAACTGAGGCTATACAAACACCGTGATTGGACGGACATGGCTTCACGTGATCAGTCATCATGTTTCCAGTTGGGGAGGCTGGCTGTGGTTGGCTGTCAGTCGCTGACGCCCAAAAGGGCCCTCCCGCGTCTAACGGCGCTACAAGAAGCCTCAGCCAGTCATAGCTCGAACTCTAACCGCCAAACAAAACGTACACCGTCCGTCGAGTTTCGGATCGTCCAAGTATTCCGCCTCTGCATTGCACGCGCGCAAAAATAGAACGCACTTGCAGCAGGATATCTCGGATCCAGCCTCTTCCACAATGACGCAGAGAGCAATCGAGGGCCCGCTCTGGCGGTTCCATAGCCCTCGAGAGGCCTTGCAGCTGAGGAGGAGGCTTGCAGATGCAGGACTGACAACGCCCAGCAAGCGCTGGCCTTACATGTCATGATCAGCTTGCGTGATGTAGCAGCAGCAGCAGGAGGAGGAGGAGGCGGCGGCTGCTGCTGCTGCTGCTGCTGCTGAGATATGTGTATGTATGCTGCATATGCGCAGTTCAGTCTTGTCTTCATATGCCCCCTTGTTTCCTAACTCATCCATCCGCCGTTGTGACTGTGTTTCGCATTTTCTCTTCTCTTTGTCCTTTTCCTCTGTCATATCCTCTGTGACCGCTTGTACAAACTCTCACTAGCTAATTTCTCCTTGGTTTTCTTTTCCCTTTGTTCCTTTGCCATTTTGTCACGGCTGCTCATGAATCCACTTCGTTGAGATGCTGGTCATCTCCTTTAATAGGATACCCTTCTCTTTAGGTGAGTTCACCTGTCCAACGTGCCCTGCTTCAAGCTCGAGCTGATTTCCGTTACTAGATGTTTCGTTGTAGAATGGCCAGTTGGCCATTTTCCTTCGTGCCGGCATGGTTGATCTTTTGTGTAACTGTCGTACTCGCGACTAATATCTCCAACGAATTCTCGAGCTTCATCCCTAGTTGTGCCGGAGAATGCTTCGCCTCCTTTCTTAACGTCAATTATGCTCAGGATGTTTGCACTGGAAAACCCCTGCTGGATTGTCTGTGTTCTCGAAGGGGCGCCTCGGGATTCACTCTTGGTGAGGGTGCAATGCAATGTATTTCTGCTGAACGATCCATTGGATACTGCTCCAAAGTCGAAGCCAGTGGTAAGTACTACGAACCACGGAGTACACAAAGAGTGTGTTGCTTACACAGAAGTAGACCGAGTCATCGAGAATGCATATGATATATGCAACGGGAGACCTGGCGCGGTCCATCCTACTTATCTCACCATCACGGCAACATTAGTTTTAGCTCCTACGGGAGGAGTTGTGACCTTTCCCTCAGTGACTACCAAGACCACTTCACGGCCGGATACATCCACCACTGCTCGTACATTGCCGACAACGTTGGTTATTGACACATCCTCGCCCCCTGTTATTCCAAGACCATCGACGAAACCAGCTGGCTCAACAACACGGTCGACGGCCAGAGAATACTCTACGACTGATTCATCAGATGATTCAGATATCATCTCGATCACGGAGCCTCCGTTCACTAAGCCCACTACTTTTGAGACTTATACATATACCTCAACTTCGAGTTCAGAGTCCGAGACCACCACGGACGTACAGGGTGGTGCTGGTGGGGCAAGCAAAGATAAGGACAGTGATGATCCAGACAAACTTTCCACTGAACAGGTCGCTGGTATTTCAGTCGGCGTCCTCGCCGCAGTGGGAGTTGCTGTTGGAGCTATTGTATTGGCAAGATACTACAGACGAAGAAAGTATCCTCAGATCAAGACTGGCTTTCTTCCTATGAGGGACACCTGGGGTTATAAGCCAGATCGATCTGACAACGGTGGACATAATTCGTGGATGGTTCACCAACTGCGACCTGATTTGGATCCTACGAATCACCCACCACCGCCGCCGACTTCCAACCTTAGGAGTGTTAAACCTGAAGCCATTGGTGTAGCATTATCACCTCCTCCCTTGAGCCGCAACACGGCGGTGCCTACATCTCCACTGAGGCGACTATCAAAGCTGCTCCCTGCGAAACCGACCCTACCGGATCTATCTGCCGGAGACACCAACGAAAAGCCCTTGCCTATTCTCCACGCGGAGCAAGCTGACGATAGGCGCCAAGATGCTGGACATTCATCGCGAGATGAGAGCTCTTCAATAATACCACCACCACCACCACCAGCAACACTTGCTGCTGCTGCTTGGGCAGGAAGATCTAAGCCGACACCACCCGCACCGCTGAAACTACAAATACCACAAGCCGGGAAACCGGCTGGACCAGCTGTAAGGATGAGCAACCGTGAGAGTAACGTGACGGAGTTTGAGGAAGACCGTACGTCGATATCTCCAAACGCCAACACTCAAGTCTGGAGACCACCAACAACGCCCCTTTCAGCGACAACTTATTATGTTGCCGACCAATACGGCAATTGGGTTCTGGGAAACCCAAAGCGTGCCTCGGTGATTGCTCGAGGCTCACAGGAGTCCAAGGTTTCTCAAGAGGGAGCACCAAGATCACCTCACAATGGTAACGCCCCCCTCAGCAGTGCAGAACGAAGCTGCACCAGATCGCTTGCTCCTCCGGCTGAGATTATTCCTGGCGGTGCACCGTCCAGACCTGGTGGACCTCGTCCGCAGTATCCCTCCCCCTTCTTCTCTTCCCAGTCCCATCCAAGACGCAGCACTTCCAACCGTCGTTCCATGACAAGGCCCCTGACTCGACCACGTGAAGATTCCAGCAGTAGTAGCGCCACCATCATTACCACCTCAACCGAGTCCTCCTCAAGTATTCCGTCTGTGGCACCAGAACAACAAGTCAGCCTCTCTCCTGTTGTTGAATCTCCCCAGTCAGTCCGAGCTCGTCAGCAGCAGCCTCAGATCCCCCCACGAGACCCTCGACGTGCCAGCCAGATGGGCAACCCTGGTGTCAGCGTCAACCCGCGAGCTGCCCCTCCTACGCGACAGGTAGTTTACAGCCCTCCTGGGCAGCCAAGCCCGACCTTGGGTCTGATGCAGCCTCCTAGTGCATACTACGCAGCACTACAGTCAAAAGCGCAGCTGAATGCGCAACCACAACAGAAACCTCAATCAGCTGTTCAGAGCATGCAGCCCGCCGACAACACAGGCGCACAGGCAGCTTCATCGACAATGCGCATTGTGGAGCCCTCTCCCGAGCCAGATGAGACCACAGAACCAGCGAGTGTCAAAGATGATCAGATCCGGGCGTCCCCCTTCTACTTTGACCCACCATATCCTCAACCTCTTCAGTCTCGTCAAACCTCTCAGCATCGCCGTTCTGCATCAGGGCCCCAGCCTCAGCAGTATCAACCTTACCGGAGGCCTCCCTTGTTTCAACCTTCTCCTCGTCAACAACAGGCAGCCTGGCAACCAGTCCAGAGACTGCATTCACACAATCACCAGCAACAACGCCACAACCATCAGCAGCAGCAGCAGCAAAACCCTTGGCAGCCTACACAACGTATGCCCCCAACATATCCGCCATTCCAGCAACAGCAACCTTTGCAGCCCTATCAACGCACATTCCCGCATCAGCAGCCCTACCAACAACCACATATGTACCCTTCCTTCCAGCCTCAGCCAAACCAGCAACATTACCCCCGCAATACAGGAGGTTACCAGTCATTTCAACCCTATCCTGCCGGACAGCAGGCTCAAATACACCCCTCTCAATACCAGAGTTACCGCCCCCCGCATTCAATGAACCCTTCACTTGCTCACTCCGATAGCCAGGATTCACTCCTGGCTAAGCGCGTCGGTTTGGATCGCGCCGCTGGTATGGCTATCGGTACAGACAAAACTGGCGCTTCAAAGTGGAATCGTGATACTCAAAACAAAACACCACCAAACCTTCCTATGTCGCTGCGTTGGCAGCCGACATTAACCCCTACACGGCGAGGAGATGACCTGGTCTTGAACGTACAATAAAATGGATACATAGATATTTCGGCGACACATGCACTATCGTTCTTTTGTTTCGTGAATCAGGTCACATATCAATTTTGTATAATAGCCAAGAATTTGGAAGTTATAATGAGCATTAGCAACAGTCATAGATGGAGGGAAAATGCCTCGGGACTGCACACGAATTTAGGGTGGAAATTATTGCATGCACCTATACTACACCTAGACATTCATTCTAATTCTATAGGTCACCCTTTCCCAATAATGTACTTCCTATCCTTCAGGTATGGTCTTTTGGCGATGTGCTAGGTCCAGCTTGGGCTTCGTCCTTGTTCTCCTCCTTGATTGTTTGACCCATAACACATTCTCTCTCGACGTACTGTCGAGGTTGCTGCGATGACTCGCTCGGCGTTCCCGCTGGATCGAGCATGTCCAGTTCCAAGTTATGAAATGTCTGTTCACTGCTTTGGTTGCTGCGACGAAGACGGCTTCCATGCTTTCTTAAGCTCCCTCGTCTGAAGAACCCAGATGCATTCTGTCGCATGTTATCAATATGATTTTCGAGTGCAACATCTAGAGCATCTAGACCTTGATCCAACGTATCACGATTGAGATGGACACCCGCATCGATGAGCTTATTCCTCCGTCGAATATCTTGCCACCTTGTCAGGTTACCCATTTCCAATACGTTCATTCGGCGGTTTTTGCCCATCGGGTTTCCTATCATTGTGGGCCGCCAGGCATGATCCTCTTCCATCAATGCCCGCAAGTCATTGGGCATGGAAGCTCGGCGCTTCGAAGACCTTCGACGTGCTTGGGTAATCCTCTCCATCTCTTCTGATTTCGAACGAGGTATGATGAGCACATTCTTGAACCGGATAAGAACAAGCAACAAGAGGACAGTCAACAAGAAGAGTATCGCGGCTACGACGCTCGTGGCAACTTGTTGGCCAAGCTTCCGCGTTACATGACCGCCCAGCGCAGTTGAACCAGCCGCAAGTATGTATGAGAAGGATTGTATCATAGCGAATCCTGCTGTCACTCTCGGGAAAGAGGAGTAGTTGGTTCGACACTGGTCTTGACCTGTGGGATCACGGTGGAGACCAACCATTCCGGGAGATAGATCCGATGTATCGAAGGTTTCCATGATGAGACCGTTGCATTCTGAAATGGCGAGGCAGGATAGAAAACCTATACATAAGGCAAAAAAGGTTGGCACCCCAGGACTGATTGGTGGTCCTGACGAAACAGCAGCATAACAGGCGCCGCCAATCGGAAGGGCAATAGTAAAGACGGCCCGGCGGACTAGATGCGAAGACCACACTATCTTTTGGCCCAGAACATCCCGGTTGACTTTATTTTCTCTGTTGCGAGATCTTGAGAAGATGCTGACTTTTTGGAAAGGAATTGCAAGTAGAGCGCCGAGTGCAACGGCGGCGACATGAAGACCGACATATGGCGATCTGAGATGATAGAATCGAGATACGAGTGAGCCCAGCAGAATGATGACAAGAACGACTTGTGCATAAATCCAGGCGACATATATCGCTACAACCGCGAAGCCAGGTTGTTCGAGCATCTCCAAAGATAGACGAATGCCATGGTATGCTTCCTGTCCCCACCACTTTGGACCTGTCTTGACTCGATGCATCATCACTTCTCCTCGAGCCAGACGACGCGAGATGTCCCCTCCTGTTCGGACTTCTGCAATCGACCGTCGGAATGCAGATCGTCGGACCTCAGGGCAAATCACATTGAGAATCAAGACAACTGCAATCATCATAATGCTGATGTAAAATCCCCATGCTGGCGAATGTTTATCAATGATGGCTGCGCCAATGAGAAAACCAAGTCCAAGAGATCCAATCCAGCACCAGGTCCAGATACCGAGCCAAATGCCCATACCGCCACCATGTCTTCTTGCATCAAAATGATCGACAACCTCTTCATGGGGATGCTGACACATTAACGAAGCTCCAAAAAGGTCCGTCAGAACTGAGTGAAAGTTCATAGTTGCAAAACCCAAAGAGCCACCCATTAGGGTACGAGAGGCCAACAGCATTGCCCTCCAAGACGCAGTGTTGGTAAGCCTGGGGCTGCTGACTGCAATTGCCTGTGGAAAAAGAAGAGGCATTGCAATAATGAGACTTGACATTATATACGGCTTCCGACCGTGGAGTAGAGGTAATGGCCAGAGAAAGAAGGACGGAATAGCGAGGGCAAGGAAACAACCAGTGTTGCCGTGTACAGTGACATGTGATTGATCCACGATATAATACTGGATTGATGGGACTAGGCCTGTATAGATACCAAGTAGCACCCCGATGAGCGCTGTGCTCAAGCAGGCAGTAGAGGCTACAAATCGCTTGCGAACGGGTGACTAGTCTCTCGCAATCGGGTGCCTGATGTGCGACTTTGGAAGGTTGAAACCTTGCATGTCCCGTAGACTCACGTGCGATCGCTTTCGAAGATTGATGCCATGTTCGCCATGCAGCCTTCTCCCAGCAATGTTATGTTCTGGTAAAGCATCATGGCTGGTCCCGCTTCGAACGGCTGATGAAACGTTCACAGCTGCCGAGCGTTTGTGAGCTGTTGTTTGTCCTTTGACGTCCATTCCTCCAATATCAAGCAGGGCACTTGTGCTGCGGAGATCTTTCAGCATAAACGGCCTCCGTCTACGATCCATTTTGAACCCTTTGTTAGATTTCCAGGACTTCCTGCTGAGTGAAGAACGTCGTGAGGTGCCACTTTGTTGTCTTTGTTCAACCTGAGTCCTTGTTCGAAGCTCCTGATAGGTTCCGGAATAGCTCTCAACTACATCGGCCAGCCGCGGGCGTTTGGGTATGGCAGTGTAAGTGGCAGCACGTCTGCAGCCCGGTCTCGCTGTGTAGGCCACATCTACTCCATCTATAGGAAATGCTTCGACGTTTTCTTGGGAGATGTTGCCCGTCGTCAAGTTTGATTCGTCCACAAAATCGGTGCCATGCTCATTCGGCACGGCAGGGTGGCTAGCATGAGCTGCGGCTTCCGAATGGTCCGCGACCTCCAGGGCGAGGGAGAGGGCTTCATCGAGGAGCCTCTCGAGATCGCCGAATGCACGCTTGATCAGTACCCCGTCAACTCCAGGATCAGACTTGCCAGATAGAGTCGACCAGGCAGACATTCTTCGCAGAGCCATGCTGCTTGGCAAAACAGGCTCTGATGGACGTCGATCATCTGATCTGATTAGTTTGATTCCAGGCTGAGGCTCGGTAAGCTGTGAATCGTTTGACTTTTCTGTGCGCGATAGTCGCTTGAGCCATTGGCTTTTCCATAAACAGCTCATAATAGACCCCGAGGATTGACTTCGAACTGGTCTATTTATGTTTGTAGCTAATAAGCTCTGGTCTTCCAGCACAGATAACTCTGGACAATTCACGTCGGGAGAGCTGTTGTTTTGATCGTATAAGCCATGCAGCTCTGTGTCTGACGACGCCATATTGGGTAGGCATGTGCCTGTGTTGAGCGATGAGAAGGGTCTAGCATCCTGATCACCTACACTTGAAGCGTTCGAAAAGACCGCACATTTTCCTGGGGGATCTATCCTTTTATCTTTTGAAGCACTTCCGCCAGGACAGTTTATCCCTGTTTTCCCCCTTCCCTTAGTAGTTGACATCTTTAGACGATTTCTGTAATCGCTCAGAAGGAGGTCAAAGGTTGGGCGTAGTTTCACCGAAAGAGACTGTGACTTCTAGTCTTTGTTCGATAAGATACTCCTTGATCTACGCGAGTCCTGCTCCAAAGTTGATCGCTGGCCGATCTCGCCTGGTGATGACTCTAAAGTTAGGCCATTATCGGCGCACAGAATCCCTGTAGTCCGTCGAACATCTTCAACTTCGTGATCATTCAGGCCTCCCACCGAAGATTCTAAAGGACTGTGCTGTATTGTCATCCCGCCTTGTGAAAAAGAAGTTTTGTGGTAAGGGGGGCCAGGTATAGCGCCCAGTGTATTTGTTGTTTCTGCCGAGGGTGTGGATTGCCGAGTCTTCCCAAGAGGTGTCGGCTTATTTGTGCTAGAAACTTCTGAATCGGTTAATGGTGATTTCAGATGCCTAAGAGATGCCGAGTCATGGTTCGTTTTTAACTCTTTGATAGCCTCTGATCCCATATCCTCGCTTCTTGACATGTCCACGGATGCGCGTGAACTTGGAGGAGGGGTTTGATCGAAGTCGCAAACGTCAGTACCGATGTGATCATTAGAGTTCCCGTGAGTGAGAAAGGCCCGAGTGTGACCAATGAGGTTAGAAAACATGATGGATTTTCACGTATTGTGTGCTGTAGCAGACAACCGTATCGAATATTGGACGCTGGCGACGAGAGTGTATCGCGATGACGAGGGGATTTACGCCGTTGTGTATATGCTCTAATAGACGCTGTGTTGAGAAAGATTGACTCCGAGGAGTATTGTTGATGATTTTCTGAGTAGATGTGATACTGGATCAAGAGACTCGATCATCGAACACGAGGGCATTCCCAACAAGGTCTAGACAGAACACAGGAGGAGAATGAAGATGAAGACTAATGATTCTATCATGTATGTAGAGAAGCGGTTGCTAGGTCGCGAAAGACAGAAAAGGGAAAGGGGTGAGAGGAGAGGCCGTTGTTGATGGTGTTGAGGTTGAGTTACAAGTAGCAGCGCACGCACAGGCACGGCAAGGCCACTGACGGGTTGATGGCGGCAGACGGGATGTGCTAGTGCAGTTTCCTTTGCCAGTTTCGCCCAACCTGCCTTCCATTCACATCCCCCTTTCCCCGTTATCGTCATTATGTAGGAAGGAGCGATTGGATCAAGGGTAATATCTCGTTTCATGGCATCAGATACCTTAGGTAATAAAGTACAGTAATATTTCAGTTTGGGCCCGAGCTCATCATGACGACATGTTGATCTACCTACACTGTTAAGAAACCTGACTCGCGTGTAAGGCTGAACATGACATAGGTAGAGTCTGATGTGATCGCAGCCGAGTTTCAGCAAAGGACCCTTACCTTACCTCCGTACACGACACAGGCCTATTCTCTAGAGAGGAGCAAACCCAGACTCAGCAACTGGTTTGGCTGTACGTACCTGAATACGTCCCTTACAGAATGTCCCTTACTCACAAGCGCTAGCCGCCCCAATCCCCTAGCTGGGACGGCTCACCCTTGCCCTCATCAGAGGAAAAACGCCTTGAGCACTCCACCAAACGCCATGCCCCTGCATACAAACAGCCCGGCTTCGGCAAGCCAGGGATCGTCTAGTTTATTTCTTGGGGACTCTGGTCGTCAGCATGGAACCCGACCTCAGCCGTTTCTGACAGCTGAATCATGCCATTCCTATTTCGAACTAATCCCTGAAAACTGCCGCGATGTAGCGTTACTCCTTTGGCTCACCTCAGCCTTCGATGAGTTGCTCAAGTGATAGACGAATCATCTTTCCACGTCCGCCAAGCTCAGAAATGCAAGCTTCAGGTAGCTCTCCGTCATGTCAGCACCGTCTTGTGCCGGCCAATTGCATCTGAGAATCCGGGTTCCCCTTATGCACTGCATAATCCATCCGACCTTGAGCTCGGCTGTAAGCTCGCGATGCTTCTTTGCACGGGATTGTTACATCCTCCTAGGATTTGAATCTCGATTGTTGCGCTCGTGTTGAGAATATAACACTCAGCAGTACAGGCTATCGAGTACTAAGCGAGATCTACAGCTAACGTACATAGAAGACCACGTTTATTGGTACGCAAACTCCTTGTTCATCTATTCAAAACACATGCACCAACATCCTTGGCAACCCGACTGATCGTCTCACACCCTGGAATGGTTCCCTGCATGGCGCCAATGCGCCTAATCGCGCACCGCCCGCAAATCACACAAGCCCGCAGCCCTCCTTGTAATCTGCGTCAATAGTTTCCTGAGTAAAACAGCCGAAATCCTTCTCAAGGCTAATTGGCCTTACTCTCGCCGAGCGCACCCCATCCTTCCCGCATGGCTCGATCTGGCAACCAACCGGGGTGGGTGGCCTAATAATAGGACACGCTAACCTCGGACGTCATTACCATTGCCGTGTCCATGGGCTTAGACAAACTATCGAAACTGCAAATGCTACTGCAAGGCTGTGACTCAAATTTAGTCGATATAAGTGTTTTTAGCCCTTTCTGCCTTGTCTGTATGATGCACAACTCGGCATTCAGAGCTGGTGGCTTAACTGAGGCCTCCTCATGGCACATCTGACATTGCTGTTGCAATTGATTTTCCAGAGCCTCGAAGTCTTACACCTGTGCTAGAGACAATATGTAAAATCTTTGAAGATACGTAGTATGATTTATAGTGTGCACGTATACAGTATCTTTCAACCGAGGCTCTCAAGGCTTGGTTGTGAAGTTGTGGAGAAGTTGACTTCATATGACCCACTTTGCCTGATGATCGCGAGGATGAGTTGAAACTGAGCCTCAGTAAAATAGGCACCCATCATGCTTTCTATTTTGATTCACGAGAAGAGTTTGAGAGTATTGAGTAGAGGTTAAATTGTGTTTTTCCATATTGTGGAACGTTCAACGTTACACTTCCTGTTGCTCGTTGTTCGATTGGGAACCCAGTTCCTAAGTCAAGAACATATGTACTACATGACCAGGGTGACTGTTGCAATCAATGCTTTGTTATAAGCCCAGGTGATGCAGTATGAAAACAAAAAGAATACATCGGAGATTTTGAAAGATCACCTCTCCAAAAGAAACGAAATAATGGCCAGCCATCCCTTGTCCACATTTAATGCTATAAGCATTTTAGCAAGCCCGGCCAGTTCAAATGCAAACCGTGATAAAAGTCCCAGTGACCCTAAGATGTGAATCGTCTTTTGTCAAAAAAGACATCCATGGAGAAGAAGAAGAAGAAGAAGACAAATCGCAGTACCGTAGTCCGGGGGCGGAGACTTATTACCAGTAATGTCTCGACCCATGATGCGCAAGAATAGAAATCCCACCGTTTAAAATCGCCGCGAGGCTCTCAGCACCTGCTGTTCCAAGATGTAGTCCAATGTCGCTGTATCCTGACTTGTTTCCAGCCAAGCGAAAATGAAGTCGCACGAATAAATCCATCGCTGTGCAAAGGGGCAAAAGGCTAAATAAATAAACGCCATCCGACAATGTGAGTTGAGAGATTTTCCCTCCGTTGATGGATACTGTAGCCGACCAGCAAATAAAGAACCACCGACAGGTTCAAGAAAACAATGCCATGTGTCAAAAGAAAGAAAGAAAGAAAGAAAGAAAGAAAGAAAGAAATGCCTGTGAAGGGGGAACAGCAATGCGAGTTGCTTTCCCCAACCGAAAAGAAGGCATTCCGTCGTGATCGTTTTCATGTCCATATCATATCTCATTCCCAGGCCCTCGGCAACGTTGCTGTGATCTCCATAACAAAAGTGGCCATCCACAAAACGAGGAGGCCCCAATGGGCGACGATAGAGCCAGGAAGTCTGCAAAAAGGATATGCCTAGCGGTGAACCTCATTCGGAACCCCACCAGTCCAACGAAATCCTGCTAACAAAAAGGAGAGCTGCGATGGGTTGCAGGAGAGAAGGTAAAAAACCCAATCGTCGAACTTGAATATTATGAGTCTTGGAGAGCAAGATCCCACTGCCGAAGACAGAATCGTTCATCGATAGCTCTTTGAGCTCGAGTAACGACTGTGGTAGCCACTGTCGGAGTAGCTATGTGGTGACGCATACTGAGCACCATGACTCGAGTGTGCAGAGCATAGGTAACCAACGAGGATCGTTCGCTGCTGGATAGGATGGCCTGGGCGGCCGTATGCTGCACAGCGATCAACAGCATGGGTGTAGTAGGGGCATCGGCAGGCCGAATAGAGCTCGACAAGTTGATAGCACATGGTTGTGGTGGTGGGCCGTGAAGTTGTTGGCCTGGTGGTTGGTTTAGAAGACAGGAAATTGCACAACCCAGTAAGATGTCTAATATAATATGTGAACCAACAAAGGAGGAAATCGTTCGTGGTCTGAGTTCGTAATGAAGGCAAGGGGCACTGAACAAGAAGGATGAAGCTTGAAGGCAAGACAGTGAGGATCAATGGAGAATCGCTTGCTTTATGAATCTTATGAACATAGAGATAGGAAGTGAGGATAAGACAATTAACTTCCAAAGAGGCATCGCAGCCTTATAGGCCTGCTTGGAGCCTGGACGAGAGCATCGAAGGTCATAAAGACACGCCCCGGTTCGGGGCTTTTCTTGACAAACAACACTCCCCGAGAACATCACCAGGATGTGTGTCAAGGCACCAGTGACGCCAGAGACGCCAGTAAGAGTGCGTGAGAGCAATAGCCGCAAGTTGAGTCTGACTGCCTTGACAGGTGACAAAGGCTGGGGCGCGTCTATTGCAGGCTTGGGATAATTAGTGCAGACCCACCGCTGAAGGACCAAAGATGCCTTGGGCCTGGAAGGGGAGGGGGGTCTAAAGGACCTTTGAATTTGGGGGCTTTACTTTTTTCGGAGGCTATGGCTTCTAGGACCTTGTGCGTCAAGTGCCCTGTGCTCTGATTTCCTCTGTTTCATCGGGTGGTTCTTGTTCCGAAGGAAGCCAGAAACATGCCTTAAACTCAACTTATCCATTGAGTGAGACTGAGAAAGCACGGGCTTGCTCTCAAGGCGCAGCAACGCAGTAGGTGTGGATGAACGAGCCTGGCTACTGGGTACCCGTACCGCATCAACCGGACAGGGATCCAACGGCGAGTGCAGGGGTAGTCCGTAGTGCAAGGCCCATAGTCCTTACATACAGCATAGTTAGTTAGCAAGTGCAGGGAATAGGCGGTGACGGGCCATGATCAACTCTATCCATAGGTTGGAGGTGGTTCCTGGGTTCGGTGTGAGGAGTCATCAATTGGCCTGAGACAGGGAGGTTGAATTGACCTGCAGCAGGGCTGAAGAGGAGGGTTACAGACCTGGAAACAATGTGATGCAATGCAATGGCGATAGTTGAAATTGCACCCTCTTCCACCATCATACCGCATTGCATGGTACCATGGTGGTACCTCCTGTACGTATCGTAGCTGCATGCATGTAAGAGCGGATTGACTGAACGACTTTGTCTTGATCGGCCGAGGGTGACTTCAAAAGCTTGTGACGGCAACCATGAATATTCTTACCGTAAGAGAAGCACCACCATCAATGAATATTGGCGAGAGGTGCAGACTTATGACGTATGTGAAGCGCTGGGGCATGTTACCAAGAGAACAGAAGCGCACAGCGTTGATGACAAGGGATGAGATGCGCTCATGGAGGATATGACGAGGATGTATTAATCAGGGTCTTTTCGTTCGTACGTAGGAGGATTGGGACGTTAAGGTAGGTAAGGTACGTGGAGAAAGTACCTACCCTACTAAATTACGGAATGGCTTCAAAATTTAGGGGACTTTGGAGAGTTAGTCATTCAAGGCAATGGTTCGCCTGGCTCCTGTTCCCCATTGAAAAGTCGACTTACAGTGACACTTAGTCTACCAGGCACTAACATACCTAGGCCATCCATTCACACGTGCCCTGAAATATCAACAGGCAGATCAGGCAGAGACTCTATTCTCGTCCTCAATGAGTAACAACGCTTGCTCCTTTCTATACACCAATTCTTTCCCCAAAGGCAGCACAATGGGACTTTGAAACACGACAGCAAATCCCCCAGCCACAATATCACTAAATGACGCCTGAACGCCATATCGGGAATGCAGACCGTCCGCCTGCCATCCAATCTTGAATGATTCCTAACCGAATAAGTGACCTAGGTCAAGTTTCCATATACCTAATACCATGAGTGCTACAATACCTTATCGATACAAAGATGGATGTGTCAGGCCTGAGGAAGCGTCACACGCAGTAATGTAATTAGCACTGCTCAGCGCTAACCCTTGCTGCTCGGCACTTATGGTGATGGTGGGCAGGCCTTGCTGCGCCCAACGTCCCGGTGCTAGGGCACTGGAGTCCCTGGAATCTGATGTGGTTTCTCTAGTTTCCTGTTTCATACCGACAAGCATTAGCTAATTCCAACCGTGCGTGCAATAGTGAAAAGCCACCATCTCAAATTAGAGTCGGGGAGCTACCGGCTAGCGGGCCTAGAATCGTATGGGTCTCGATCGTTACCCAGGGAGGGACTCATTCTTTCACGATTCCATAGATGATATTTTGGACATCATGATAACACAACTCTGTTCCATTACAGCACAATAGCTCAGATGGATATAACCAAACATTCGCCCGCTCCCTAGATGGCCATATTGCTGGGCCTCGAGTCGATATGGCCCCAAGACGAGATATACTTGTCATATTGGGACTACGACTTTTCCAATATTACCTAGGTATCCGTACCTACCTTACTTTACCTTACCCTATGAGCCGATATCGATGGAAAACGGTAGAAACGAATCAGATTCGGAACCACAACTTTAAGAATACTACCCGCCCTATCACCTGCTGACAGTCATAGCGACAGGGTCCCCTGTCCATCATAAGGCTGTGTCTGCATCCCACCCCAGGCCTCGGCAATGCTTGCACTCTTCACGAGTGCACACTTGGGTTGTTAAGACATGGAGCCGTGGTATCTGATAATGTTTTCATGATTTATTGGTGATGGACTGTGGTCTTCGCAAAGTCTTGAGAGGGGCATGGAATTGCATGTGGGTTCCTCATTGTTGCAGCTTGTAAAGAAATATATAGCCCCTACCTATCTAGGGGAGCAAGTGTAATTTGATTGTTGGGGAACCCATCGAGTGAGTGAACGTCTGATGGTCTCAGATCGACCAAGACTTCCCCCCCTCCAAGACCAAAGTGTTGGAAACTGAGCACACACACACCTCACTCAAACAAGTCTGTCATACAACATTTCCGCGCAACTGACATGCATCCACACTACCACCATCATCCCTGAAAGTCTTCCGAGTACTGTTCAGGACTGGCCAGTCAGCACTAGACTACCTTACCTTACCTACCTACTCTACTACTGCACACAGTTCGACATTGACTCTTTACTCATTGAATCCAAGTGTGGAGGCAGCCGGCCCAGCCTTGCATTGGTGGCTTTCTGGATGCTCAGGTACGTTGTCTCACACTCGACTCGTCTGGACAGTTGCCTCATAACGCTGACAAGTTCCCGAACATTTCACCGCTCCCTGCCTCAAGTCTGTCTCACCCAAAAGCGAAACCCGAACTCCTATTGGAACGGGAACCAGAGTTCCCTGCCGCGGCCATACCTAGGTAGTAGGATAACAGGCATCTGACTTTCTTAGGTCAGCATTCTGGCCTAGGTAGGTACCTAGGCACCTCACGTGGGCTCCAGGCAGTGAGTTCGCTGATATTGGGGCCCTGAGAAGACGTGCCGTGCCGTAGTTATTGATTGTGAACGACGAGAATTCAGTGTTCTGAGTCCTCAGTTGAGTAGGAAAGATCATATATGTTGTAACGCACAGCATGGGCCACATCACATCTACGATGCGTCTAACGCATTCCTGGCTCAACAGTGTAATATATCTCTATACAGGAGACTCAAGTTGTCTCGAGCTGTAGGCTAACGTTGACTGTTACATGACAATTTCGTGAGCGATAATTAAATCTGTTAGAACGCGCACAGAGTCAAGAATTAATTGATCGGTCACTACCTTACTGTACACAATGTCTCACTTGGCCACCACCATCGACGGTCCGTTGCCGTTGCATGTCTTGCCAAAGACACCACCACTTGAAGAAAGTGCTCAATTGGCTCAAGCATAACCAACTGGTCCTGATTGGGAATCAAGTCTTGAGGCACATGTTTCCTCCAAAGTTCTCCAAACTTCGCGATAAGACTATTATTGGCATCCATGGTAATTAGTGTGTACCCATTCTCTCGGAATACTGAATGCTGTAAGGTTATTCTTGGCCAACACCCTGGCTAACGGTTGAAACTGAGTGCCAGAGTCAGACGTCTCCTAAGCAGAACCAGAAGAAAAAAAAAAGGAGTCATAGGTAGCTACGTGAACAGGCATCAGAAACAGCACAGGCTGGAGCATCACCGCATGCAGGATAAGAAAAAAGGGCTCCAGTGACTGGCCAAGTAAAGGCCAGACAGTCTGGCTGGGCCAGAAGGCAGATGACGAGCGAGCGAGCACGGACGAACGCAAGCCAGAGCCCTCCATCGTTGTCATGGATGGTTGTCCAAGATGCTCACTCCTCGTCTGCCTAGACTGCTTTGCTGCTATACGACACGAAAACATTGCGCTTTTGCGCATAGTCTGGGGGCTTTAGAGTGTCATGATCATATCGTGGGATCTATTCTTTACTCAACGCACAATACGGCCCTGACGGCTTACGATCATCGTCATGGAGGGTTTGATGACCTCACAGTCATGTCGCACAGCGATTCAAGGCCTTCAGCCTCGTCCGAGAACCTATAGGAGAGGGGCATGCAGTGGCGCATACCCCACGGGCTGCGCCTCCCGGAGTGGCCGGCGGAGAAAGCTTCACTTACAACATACCTTCGGCCGTATCATGACAACTTCTAATCCTCATCTGTTCTGTTACAGTGACTACTTGACGCCTAAAAAAGTCATACCTATCACGATAAGACGCAAGGCACTCTAATGACTCCACCTTTATGCATCTTGATTCTTTTTAGGGAGACTCATACTCAGCTCAGTCTGCCTTGGACTCATAAACCCACCGGCACACATACAGTCGTTTAAGCATACCTTACCTTACCTTACTGTGACAGATATCAGACTAAACTCTCGGCCGGACCTGTTTCTAATATTATAATGAGCCTAGCTCCTGTTGTTGATTTGCTAATCATTTTCACATCTACCCTTTCTGACTATCTGTTTCCCACTCGCCGGGGCCGACGTTATTGATCAGGGGGCATGCATGGCTCCCTGCACCATCGCCTGGCCTTTTCTTTGTGTTTGGCGGCGCGGCTGTTTGCCGATGCGGTTACATCCTCAACCCTACCCATATTTCCCTCCCAGCGAAAGATGTCACCGCTTACAGTTAGCACAAGACCGTTCGTTACATGAACCCCCCTGGCACAACATTTGCCGCCGTGCCTCGCGCCTCTTCTTTTGATTTTGACGCAACCGCGATCCTATTCGTGATCACGGGCGTGGCCCGTCATCTGTCCCACATCATAAGGCGTAAGGCTGATCTGCAACCGCGGCGACGTTTCTCGAAACTGTCCCATCCTTCGAGCTTCGGAAACTCAGCGGTTTGACGATCAAATAAGCATCTGACGTCGTACATGTTAGCGAGTCTTGCACAAGCACCAATAACTGTACTCATGGAAGGGAGGCCTCAGTCAATAATCAAGAGTCAACAATGAGTCTAGTCTCGAATGTTCCATTATGTGTAAAGTTATCTGGTTGCCTGCCTGGAAGGCTCATTGGTGTTAGCCATACTCTGCCTGGGTGTCCGAAC
Organism: Fusarium verticillioides 7600; assembly: GCF_000149555.1. Classification (NCBI taxonomy): domain Eukaryota; kingdom Fungi; phylum Ascomycota; class Sordariomycetes; order Hypocreales; family Nectriaceae; genus Fusarium; species Fusarium verticillioides. The sequence goes on along the minus strand of NC_031679.1, from coordinate 1,783,852 downwards.
CCTTCTTGGGAGCCCCTTGACCTCTATACTCTCCGATTCGATACGGACAACGACATCTATTGAGTTGAGTTGAAACAAGTCGTCAAATCTCGTGATATACCCGCTTCCCCAAAACAGTTGCCGCCCATTCCCAAGCTATGTTGACTCACTAATCGCTGTCTCCTTGTGTCACGAATTTGCCTCCCGCAGATCCATCACAAAGGGGTTGGAAAGCGGGCGTCTTTGGCCATCGTGTAGGCGTGGTAACAAGGATTAAAATAAATGTTCGAGATGTATCATGTGCCCCAAACCCATCTTCCCTCTTCTGCATCCTCCATGCCTTGTCCACAATGCTAAGATCCATGCGGTTTTGGTTTGTACGGCGAAGACCAAAGTCAAACTGTCCCTGGCAACGTCGTTGCATAGTGTAACGGTTACCCAAAGATGCACGCACAATGGTCAGAACAGAATGTTTACTGCAACCTAAACTCCAATCATGATAAAAAGGCATCCTCCAAATAAAAACTATGTTCGTCGACTCATTGCGGCTGTTGCACCCGCAGCGGCCAGGTCCTGCTTCGCACTCACACTCCTACCAGCAGCTCGAGGCAAGCTACTTGCTCCTTGTGCGAGCCCAGTCGTACCGGCGCTCATTCGTTTGGTTGGCATTGAGCCGATAGGCCCCGTGGTCCCGGAAGTTTTTCGCACACCGCCAGAGACTAGTTTGTGAGGGCTGGCTCCGGTTCGCAGAGACGTTGGGGGTTTGGCACCAGCACCTGGAGGCTCTGGCAGAGGCCTCGGCGTCGAAATTGTGTTATGCCGCTTCATGGGTGATGATTCGCGAGTTGGCGGCATACGAGGGACGGGCATCTTACGCCCAGTAATGAACTCGTGCCGAATCGCGTCCTCAGGTTTCATGCGTCGTTCGGGGTCCCAACGTAAGCACCTATGCAGAAAGTCTATGAAGACCTCGTCATCGCATTTGAGCACCTGGCCTAGAGTTTTGGAAGAAGGGCGACGTCTGCGACCTTTAGACGATACTGTAAGACGGGGTTTGCCCATTGAATCGAAGAAAAGCTTCTTTCGAGTGCTCTTCTCAATCAAGTGCTTCTCAGGAGGCCCAAAGACCTCCATAATGCAAGCAAGTTGCTCTTGTTCGTTTTCCCCAGGAAAAATAGGGACTCCAGTATATAGTTCTGCCAGGATACAGCCAACGCTCCACATGTCAATCGGCATACCATAGGTCATGCCAAGGATGACCTCTGGTGAACGGTAGAAGCGAGACTGAATATAAGTATACACCTTCTCATTCTCAAAACAGCTGGAGCCAAAGTCAATGACCTTGATTTCCGCATGGAGAGGATGTCGCAAGAGAATATTTTCGGGTTTGAGATCACAATGAATGACTTTGTGCTGCTTGAGCAGATTGAGTGAGCTGAGAATCTGCTTGGTGAAGCGCCGAATGATTTTGATAGAGAATCCTCTAAAAGCGTGGGCTTTGATGAGCTCATATAGATTCATATCCAGTAATTCTGTAGAAATGCAGAGATGACCACGGAAATAGAAACTTTGTGTAAAGTTGACCATACTGTGCCTATTCTTCGGATCCTGTACCAAGTTAGCATGGATATTGAAGGGTAATTGATGACTGTAGCTTACCCATTCACGAAGCTTTTGCAGAATATTGACCTCCACAAGAGCTTGTTGATGGAATCTCTTCTTGTTCCTTATGATCTTGATAGCTACCAGGCCGCCAGTCTTGTGGTCAATGCATCGGACGACTTGTCCAAAGCTTCCCTTTCCTAGAACATCAATGATCTCATATCGATATGCAAGGTGGTCTCCAGGCACAATGTAATAATCGCCACGCTCGTCATCATATCCAAAGTTTGGTGCGTCAGACTGGAGATCACCGACAACCTTGTGGGCGTTCTGTGTCCCGCAAAAGTACACATCGGTATAGTCCACAATTTCGCCCCTCTCATAAATATTGAGCATGGCAATGCGAATAGCTTCGTGGGCGCCAACTCGCTCTTTGGGGGTGGCTCGCTTTCTAAGTGCGTCGAGGGTTCTAGCAGCAACGTCCGTCTCTTTGCGCCTGGAACCCAACTTTGCCATCTCTTCTTCTGCTGCCACATCGTCCTTGTCGAGGTCTGCAGAGTATGAGTCAGGGCCCTTCGACATGCCAGAAGAATTCCTGGGGCGAAGGATTTTCTGCATGACCGAGGTATTTCGACCAACGGGCATTGTTGAAGGGTCTGGCACTGTTTTCTTCACAGTCCAAGATTCGCTTTTTGTCTTGTCGTGAGATATAAACCCATTGAGGCTTCCACCAGAGCTCTTTCGCCTCCGTGACTCAAGATACCCTCCAGGAGGTTGCTTCACGGTTGGGGAAGGACTGGCTTGCTTGAGAGTTGACAGGTTATTTAAAGTGGAGGAGATGGGGATCCTGGGAGGAGGCATAGGTTCCTCTGGCTGCTTCGCGCTGGCTTTCTCAACCACATCTGTAGGTGCAGTAATGTTGCTCTTGGAGTTCCCACGCTTCCAAGAAAGACTGAGTTTTCGTCGAATAGAGCTCATCGAGGAGGGTGTCTGTGGCTCATCCAGCGAAGGTTCCGGTTGAGGAGATTTGGGAGTTGGTTCTGCTTCTTTGGGCGCACGAGAACCCGTTGGCTTTTGGTGGATCTGATCTTGGAACATGTTTTCATCCAAAGTCATGAAGTCGGCTCCCGTCTTAGACCTCTTCAAGAAACCATGGTCTCCGCCCCCCTTGGGTAACGAGGATGACAAGAAAGGTGACATGCTTTGCTTGTGATCAAGTTCCTTGAAAGCTAACGACGATTCGGTCGAACTAGCGTCAGGGGGTGTAGGCGTAAGATGTGTGTGATGAACTGAACTGCTGCTCCTAAGAGAGGGAAGCTCAGGAGTATCGCCATGGCGACTCTTAGCAAAGAAGGAGCTTTTGGAAGCCGTCATAGGGGTTGTGGGCGTCTTTGGCAATTGCCGGGCTGGTGGTGGAGTTTCGTGCCGTTCTACACTGCTGTGGTCCTGCAATGCTGCAATCTTGTTAGCAGTTGGGGTGCTCAAAGGTCCCAGGTTAATTGGTGGTAGTTTTAGAGGTTGCAGATGTCGCTTATTTGGAGGAGTGGCCTTGCTATCAGGCTCAGCCGCTACACTTGGTACATAGCTCTTTCGCGCGCTGGGCTTTCTCTGAAGCTTTGTAGGCTCAGGAAAGACAGGCATAGAAATGACTCCAGTAGAGTTTGAGTTCATGCCCATGGCATCCATGTTACTGAGCGCGGTCTTTTTCTTCTCCATGAAATAAGTGTCTGCTGGCGAGTCTTTCGGCGACTCGTAGGCTTTCGGTATAGCAGGGACAGGCGGAACATATTCGTCATCGTCAATCGGAATAGGATTGTGGACTGTGGTATGTTTTGGGGCAGGCAAGCGCGACGTTGATGACGAACCAGATATACGGTGTAGCGATCCAGTCGATGTTCTGGCCGAGTTCAGGCTGAAGCCTGAATTAACTGAAAGATTTGAGTTGAATGATTTACGGTGGAGGTCTGGCGTAGTTCTCGAGGATGATGGGGTACCAGAAGTTCGTCTCGGAATCATAGAAGGCGATTTCGATTCAGCTCTCTCAGGCTGATTGTTCATCGACACTGGTGGTGGAGGCGGAGGGGTAGAAACCTGACCAAGACTCAATGACTGCGGCATGGTCGAGAGTCGTTTCATCCTCCTTGTATCAGTGGGACTAATTGTCCTCGCGCCGAGGCCAGTCGCATGTGATGAATGGTGGGCGCCGGGCATCATCGAAACCCTCTTGTTGGCGGAGGACGGCGTGCTCAATCGGCCTCCGACCCGAGGTGATCGCGGGGCCAGGGTAGAGTGTCGGTTCTGCTCTGGGGTGAGGGTGTTACCAAGACCAAGGTTGGTTTGATTTGGTCGTGGTGGCGGTTGTACTGATTTGGATTTCGCAGCCCTTGAGTTGGGGAAATTTCTTGTATTATCGAGCCACAATGAATTGGCGTCCATGGAAGCTCTCGTCGAGCCCGTAGGCGTCCCTTCGGAGAAGAGACTGGGGCGTCGCTTCTGGGGAGGTCGGGTTCCATAATCCCCATCGCCAACAATTCCTGGGCCGATCGACTTTCGAGGAGGTTTCGGCACGACGGTATTGGAGACAGGCGGGTATTGACTTTGTCGACGAGAGCGTGCAGCGCCCGGCCCGTGGATATGATCAGTCGGACCAGAAGCACCAGAGGTATTGGCAGGCGGTCTGTTGGAGTTACTAGGTCGTCGCAGGAGCGAGCCTGATCGAGAGGGTCGAGTGTTGGTTTGGACGGCAGTCCTAGTGGCAGCACCATTCGATGATGGAACTACTTGAGATCTAGAAGACATACTGGCGTGATCTACCCCGTGCGTATCGAGGATGCCCCCTTCGCCGTTGGGAGACGGGAATTGGGTCAGTTTGAAATCTGTTGAAGCGGATTCGATACTACTCTGTAAATCGTCGAAGCTGACAGAGGGCAAGAAATCGAAAGAGGCAGTCGAGTCGTTTAATTGACCTGAATCTCCATCGCGACTAAAAGAAAAAATGGAATGATTGTTGGAAGGAGTTGCGCTGAGCATTGGATCGTCGGAGGCAAAGCCAGGGTTCGTCGAGGGGATATGTGGTCGAGGCTGAGCGTTGGCGGTTTTGCCCCTGTCACAAAGGGATCAAGGTCAGCTTGGCCATGTGCAGAAATGCAGGGCGATCAAAGACTTGGATATGACGATGACAGCGGTACGCCAGAACATGCATTGACCAATAGGTCAAAATGAACGAAACAAATAGAAAAATGTCAGATGGAAAAGGCTCACAATCGCGTTGGAGAAAAGTTGGCTGGTCGAGGCCCAGCAGGTGCCTTGTGGTCGCGGCTCATGGGGTCCAAGGTCGAGGGGCGTGGCTGGCAATGCGACGAAGGTGGATTTCACGGGGTCGGGTTGCTGGCACAGACTCAGTCCGGTCAGGGAGCTGAGCGCATTCGAACGGCTACCTCATTCCGGAACCGACAAGAGAATTGAAGTGCAAGAGAGCAGACAGAATCAAAGTAAGAGGCAGTGTGCGGTTGGCGACAGGCGAAAAGGAGCCTGGAGTGATCGATTGCGGTGGACACCCCGAGAAAGGGATGGTACAGTAAGATGCGAGATGGAGTAGAATAAAAAGATGGAGTCGTTAAGTTGGTTACCTTAGGTAAGGTTGTGTTTTTTTTCTCTGGATGGGGATGGCCTTCCCTTAGGTTCATGGAACACTGCTATAGGTAGGTACCTAGTCACCTACTAAACCTACCTAGGCGGCCACTGGCAGTTCCGGAAGGAGGCATGGGGAATACCTGCGTGCTAGGGCGCCCCCTTAGGGAGCGGGCATCGCACTCTCTAGCGTCTAAAGAACGGCACCTGAGAGGCTGATATGGTGGAAGGGGCCTCGTGAAGAACATCGGTTGATAATGAACAGTGGACAGCGGATCTCGACGCGGTAGACGGGCAGTTTGATTGGCTACTAGAGCTTTGAAATTGGTCCCTGGATGAGATGCGGGCAGAGGTGGAGGTCCCATACCGGTTGTCGAGATGCCTTTTACCGCCATTTAAGTGGATGGAAGGTACCTGTATCTTGGGCTCATTCTACCCTTATCAGATGTATCCTCCCCCAACATGTAACCTCATAACGTCCCCCACCCAAAGACAGGCCACCCCTACAGACTGGCCACCTTACACTAACAGATAAGAAAAATAAAAGATTTTATAATAAAGGTCATATAAGCTTATATAAGCTCAAAAAGCATTTATTATATATCTATTAATATATATACTTTAAAAGTAATTTATTTATATAGTATACTTTTTTAAATTTATTTATAATCTTATATAAAATCTATATAGTAGTTAAGAGAATAAGTTTTTAATAATTCTTATAATTAATTAAATAAAAATACTATTATAATAAGCTCTTTATTATATAATAGTTATAAAATCTTAAAAAAATCTTAAAATATTATATTATAGTATATATTTTTATTAATTTTAATTTTAATTTAAAAGTTTAATATTATTAAATATTAAGGTTTTTTTAAAATAAAATATTAAATTCTAAAAAATAGATATAAAGTTACTATTAATTAAATTAATTTTATTATAAAATTAAAATTACTATAATAATAAATTTTACTATTTATATAACTTATTTACTATATAAACCCTTATTTTTATATAATTTTAATATAAAAATATTTAAAATATATATTATATAAGCTAGTTAAGTAATATTACTTTATAAAAATAAAAATTAAATTATTTTAAGTTTTTATATATATAAGATTAAAAATTAGATTTTTTAAGTATTTTTTTTAATTTTATATAGAAGATTTTAAACTATTAAGGATTTCTTAGTAAATACTAGTAATTCTTTAATAATATAAGTTTAACTTACTTTAAAAATTCTCTAATTTTATATAGTTAAAATAGAATTATATAGTATTTTTTTCTTAATAATATAGCTAATAATATATATAATACTATTTTTAGTATAATTTTATTACTAATATATAGATTTATTTAAGAGATTTAAAGTTTTAGGAAAGTAGTGGGAAAAGGTGGCCAGTCTGTAGGGGTGGCCTGTCTTTGGGTGGGGGACGTTAATAATGCAATACCTCAGGAACGTCCCCTTACTTTATTAGCCTTTCACGAACCCAACGATGCACATCGAGGAACGTCAACCATTCGCGATAGAATATGGGGACATTCTCTGAACAATTAAATGCCAATCCAAATCCTGGCCAAGGATCTCACTCTCCTGGATGCATTTATCTCGTTTTATCGTCATCTCATTCCAAGCCACCTTGCCTACCTTGGGTATTATACTGCTACCCTGCTCTGCCAGCTGGTCTCTATAACACATCCACCACCCGATAATGAGCGGCGATGGCGGTGATTTTAGGTAGAAGATTTGCATGGTCAGTGGAGAAGACAGCGGTTTCGCGAATGAATGCTACCAGCCATACAGAGTACCATCCACGCATAGTGCCGAGTCGCGTGAACCGGTTGACGCATCAACGGGCACTGGCGCGATGCGCTACCCAGGTCGACAAACAGTGTTTGTATTGGGCCGCAATCGGATGTTGACATTAGACCTGAGGTAAAGATAGCTGGGGTTCACGAACAACAAGCGAACCGACTTGATACTACGACATTGGCAAATGCTTCGTTGTTACTAATCCTAGACTTTTCGCAACCACCTAGGCTCATGTCTCTTGAAACGAGTGCTGGGCTGTACTCGTGAGGAGGGACGGGCCAGACGGTGTGGTTAATGGATTGATAGATGCCTTGTTCAAGCCTCCCGCTCAGACCATGAACATCCAGTGAGTACAAGGATTGAGTCGTGTCTCAGATTCTCAAGGACCCATCAATTTGCCCCGATAGAAGCTTTCTCGGGCATCTTCAACCGGTAGGGCCATACGGATGCATCTCTATTATTTACCAAGCATTTTACCGGGCCAATTAACTAACCTGTCAAGACTGTTGTCAGTTGGTACCTTATGCATTGTTGTCCTGCCAAGCATCAAGGATCTGATGGTCCTGCATCCTGAGTCGTGTTTATTGTTTTTTTCGCAGTCAATACACGGTCTCGGAGGATAGCTGGCAGCTCATAGCTGCTCCCATCATCTGATTGTCGCATAGGCAATCTAGCATCTGGCATATGTGAGCTATCGTTGTCATGGGCAATACCGTTTGAAGTGAATTAAGCCCATGGCTATGACATACCGCTTCATCTCATCAACCGTACATCAGACACTGACGAGCTGGGACATCCATCAGTGTGGATGACACAATCAAGCTGTCGGAGAGGAATTCGCGGTTTCAATGTGGTCGCTGGAATGAACTGCTGAATGCCTCCACAGCTTTACCGATAGCACCGAAATCACGAAGGTCATGTGCAGAGTACATAACTACGGGTAGTACTGTATGCTTTGTTCATTCGAAATTCAGTTGTGTGGGGTAAGCCAGAATTAAGGGACGACATGGATATCGCTATAGTCATCTAAATTAGGGTGGAATATATATGATATGAACCATGTCTCAGGACTTATTAACTCTCTCATGATGTGTGTAGTTCCATCCTTTATCCGGATCCATGCCAAGTCTTCCAAACTTCACCAAATGAAGCAATCCGTCTGCATCTAGTTAATTTACTGTACTTGAAAGAGCATAACACGGTCTGAAGGCGCTACGGGCCGCTTGGCACTACTGCAAACTCTACGGATAGCTGACGGCAGGATCATGGAGTGTAAGCAGGTAAGGTATCCAGTAAATGGTTTCCCACCCACAGCGCGAACATCATTTATTGCTGAATCTAGGCTAGCTTCTCTCCGTTGGATAGGTATTATTAGAAGCCGTTACCACGAGGTCAGTCTAGGTTAGGTAAGTTATCTTCGTAACCGAGTAGACTAGCCACAAAGATGCTCACCAACCTCCTTCGGACCTAGGTGTAAGTGATGTCACCAGTGTCACATGCTCACCCGCGATCGTGCTGTGACACCTCCGCGCGGGTATGTTGAATCTCCAGTTCCCTTTTGATTTCTCCACCATTCGGAGCCACAGCATGTCTTGAAACAGACTTCCTCATGGACGACTTCACTGCAGAGATGTTCGCTACTGGGCGCGACTTTGACTCCTCCGAGAGCTCAAGCCAGCGCCCCAACAATGACCAGAACGATGGTAATGACAAGCAGCCCGAGCCAAAGGCCGAATCAAGCTCTCAGAAAACAGGCCTACGCGGAGGATTGGCTGCTATTCGCCAGAAAGCTAGCTTACAGGACCGATTAGTAGAAAAGTATATTGAGCTGCCCGAGCCGCTGTAATACCGTGCTTTACTGACTGGTGCCATGGTAGGCTTCTTCAGCAAGTTATACCTACGGATAGCGATGACCAAACCGAGGTTCACTTCGTCGGTGATGAACAATCAGCCACTCATACCGAGAGGCCGAACTTCAACATCACTACCATGTCCTACAATTTTCGGCGATTCAACGCTCGAATAGGCGTTGTCTTTAAATTCCAGGCCCGTGTGGAACGTATTCTATCCTGGAAGCGCGCATCGCATACTCTATCGCTCCTCGCCGTCTATAGTTTTGTCTGCCTGGATCCTTATCTCCTGTTTGTGCTGCCTGTTGCTATCCTTCTGTTCGGTGTCTTCATCCCCGCGTTCCTGGCACGGCATCCCGCACCACCCAAGGGAACCTTGTCGAGTGAGCAGAATGTCGGATATTCTCCCCAGGGACCACCTTTGGCACCTGCGGCGACGGTGAAACCAGTCAAGGAACTCAGCAAGGACTTCTTTCGGAATATGCGCGACCTACAGAACTGCATGGATGACTTTAGTCGGGGACACGACCAGGTCGTCGCCTTGCTTGTACCAGTGACGAACTTTAGTGATGAGGCTCTCAGCTCGGCTCTATTTTTATTTCTTACAGCCGGGGGCATTTTTATGACCATCGCGGCCCAAATCCTACCATGGCGCTTCATATTCCTTCTTGGGGGTTGGGTTACCGTGGGTATGGGCCATCCGCACGTCGCCCGCCTCATTGCTGCTGCTCATCGAGAGCGTCTCCAACCGCAAGAGGCCAAAGCTCGGTCGTGGTTAGATAGCTGGATCAGTTCAGACGTTATCCTCGACTCCAGTCCTGAAACGCGTGAAGTGGAAATTTTTGAGCTACAGCGCAAAACCTCGGGTGGTGGCGAGTGGGAGCCTTGGCTTTTCAGTCCTTCTCCTTACGATCCTTTGTCACAACCTCGAATTGCAGGTGAACGACCACGTGGAACACGCTTCTTTGAAGATGTCATGCCACCCGAAGCGTGGGAATGGAGCGAGAAGAAATGGGCTCTAGACCTTTGGAGTCGTGAATGGGTAGAAGAACGTATTATTACAGGGGTTGAAGTTGAGACAGAAGGCGAGCGTTGGGTTTATGACATATGGGATGAGCGAGACGGGCGAACGGGTGTCGTGGAAGTTCCTATTAACGAGAAGGGAAAGCAAAAGGCAATACCGAAGCCAAGCTGGGAGGAGAATGAAGACGGCAGTGGCCGGAGAGGTGACTGGAGACGACGGCGATGGGTCAGATTGGTGAAGCGTAAGGCGGCTCAAGTACAGCCAAGTTGATCTGATACATCTCTATAGTATCACGTTCCTACTTTGATTTCTCGTATTATGCAAGGTGTTGGTCGGGGCATGAGATGGTCTACACAATTGTGGCCAAACATGGGCATTGTTATGTAAGAATTGACATGGCATCAAGAAATTCCATCTGAGTTATGCTTATTCAATTGGACAGTATGGGCTACCAAAAAGTGAATACTAAAAATCCAATCCTAATGCTGAAGTCACGCTTTCAGAGGCCCAAGTGGTATCATGCTGAACAGGCCTCCCCTGTGGCCACAAAATCGGAAGTCGTCAGATGTCTCTGATCTGTGTCACAACATTCTATATGCGCTTCGCTCATAACACATCAAAACCGTGAATCGTAACGAGATAAAAGAAATAAACCAAGACGCTGAATGGATATCATTGAATGGCCATCTTGTCAAGAATCTTCTGAATGCCCTTCGTGCTCCCACGGCCCTGGTCGAGCTCCTCGGCCATTTTGCGGGCCCGCTCGATGAGGACGCTGAGAACTTTACGGGTATACTCGAAGCTGCCTGTGGACTCCATGTAGGCAACAGCGTATCGCTTGATCTGGGTGTCCGAGGTCTTCTGCTTAAGGATGTTGATGAGCTGGAGATTGGTGGGGTTGGTGCGAATACTGTGGATGACGGGGAACGAGAACTTGCCCTCGGTCAGATCCTCGCACATTCCCTTGTTATGGCTGTACTCCTTCGAGGACAAGTTCATGTAGTCGTCTCGAATCTGAAAGATGAGACCAATCAGGTTGACGAGCGGAACACAGTCTGTAGGACTAGGGCCGTTGGCTTCCGCCGCCATAAGCTTGATGCCGAGGCGGAACAGGCCGCCCGTCTTGTTACCAACCATTTCAAGGTAGTCCTCTTCCGTAGGACAAGTAAGAGTGTCACGCCAAAACAGGTCCATGCCCTGGCCTCGGTGGAGGTTCACAAGCTCATCGGAAAAGATGGTGATTAGCTCTGGATTGTTGAGCTTGTGCAGCTCTTGTAGGGCGACAAAGTATATGTAGTTTGCCGAGTTGATGGTTTGAGCGACACCAAAGATGTTGTGTGCGACAGGGAAGCCACGGCGCAGCTCGGACGAGTCCTGTACGTCGTCGATGAGGAGCGAAGACTCGTGCAACATGCCAACGACTCGGGTGATAACTTCGAGGCTCGGTGTGGGCACATCGAGCCAGACATTGAAAGCACCGATTAGCTGGGCGCGGAAGTCCTTGCCAGGATGGCTGATGACATAGTCGTAAGGTCCGCGGACGACATTTTCCTTCTCGTCAGTCCAAGAGCGCTTAGCCGTGAACTCGAGATCCTCGTGGGCGTAGCGCTCGGGATCGGGAGGTGGATTGGGAGCTTGCATTACGCCGTAACCAGCGTTTGACATCTGTGCCTTTGGGGAGAGCTGCTTCTGGCTCAACCAGTCGCCTTCTGGGACAGGGCGCAGAACGGGTTTTGTGGGTGTCGCGTTGAGAGAGGTCGGGATGCCGGTGCTTGAAGTGCGAGGTGGAATTGCATTGGGAGACATAAGTGGGTTGGAGATACCAGACATCTTCTCCATTGCCTTTGGCGAGAGCGACAGCATGTGTAAGGCCGACGGGGGCAATGCCTCAGGGTTGAAGGAGAGGACGGGGTCGGCCGTGGGGATCATGCGTGTTAAGTTTTTGGGGGTAATAGAATGCGATTCGTCTAAGGGTAAAAGAGAGGAGGAGGAGGGGGAGGGGTCCTTTTCTGACGGATAATCGATGACGCTGCTGAAGATATTTGAGATGCTAACTGAAGAAAGAGAGGCAGAAATCAATATGGGACGGGAGCGAAATAATAAACAAATGCCGTATACGTGGTTCTTGGCCCTGTCCTGTCTCGTGGCGTACTGATAGCGAATCGTGCTGTCGGGATGCTCGGGTGAATCTATAAGTGGTCGACGTCATTGAATGTCCAGACGATACATGTCTAAGCCTGCCTGATCATTGATGCGACGATAGAAGGGTCATAGAGTTGACGCTGAGCCTGTGTGCATGCTTGCAATGTGGATAAGGTAATTTACTCAAATCAATTGCTCAAGCGCTGAATAGCAGGAGCCTAAAAGCGAATCATGCAGGCTGCAGCTATCCAGTTTGAGGTAGGACATACGTTGAGGAGGACGAAGCTGTCCAGAGCTCTCTCTGTCTTGTGATGAGGGGTCAAGGTGAGTGAGTGTGAGCATGTGGGCTAGGTACTTGTTCATTCGTCCTACGCAGGACATAGCACTTGGCGCAGCATGAACTACAAACCCGCCCTCTACAGCATGTCAAGTACTAACTGACACGACCGTGCCTCTTTTTTTAGGGGTTCTTGTCACAAGCTAATGCAGAATGGATGGGACGGGAGCTCTGAGACGGGAACGCAGCTTTGCTTTCCTTTTCTTTGTTGTTGAGAGGGGCTAGCGATGGGAAAATGGGGTCTTGTCCAGGGGAAGATCAACGTGGGACTCTGATGAGTGTGATTGCGGGGAAGACTCAATAAGGTAGGACAACCAAAAGCAGTCAACAAGTCAGGTCATTCAGTCCCAATACCTAACTAACTTAGCTGCAATTGATAGTCATATTGACGTATATCGTAAGTATTCATACCTTTGATGTTCTCGTTGCCGCGTTGCACGAAAGTGTTATTAAGAGACGAATTAATATATGGAAATCTGTAAGTGAGTCAGTCAATCAGTTTATTAGTGGTACTTCTGTCGACTCATATTTGGTCAAAGGCATGCCTTACGTGTGCTGGCGATGCAACAGCCAAAAGAGAAGACAAGACTGGTTGAAGGTGCCTACGAGATATTTACATTGGTCGTAAGGATAGATACTAAGGTAGGTGGTCGTAATATAGAGCAAATAATAACGTTATGAGACAGCAAATGAACATGGGAAGAAACATTAGTTGATACACCAGCTCTCCCTTTTATCTATCTTCTATCCCATCTCACAATTATTAAAGAATTCGATCCGTTGGGACAGAAAACACACCACCTCAGCCCATTGTAAGATCAGGGCTTGCGAAGCCCATGCTAAGCTCGTTGAGGAGTAAGGCGAAGACGAACACGTTGAGTCGATCCCTGGTGTCACTTTGTCACGGACCATGTCTGCACCTTGAGATCTCGTCAAATAATTCCAGATTTCACATGCAAATCAAGGGTGCACCGAAGAGCTGATCAATGGACTCAGATCATGTTGCTTGAAGAACCCCTGCTGTCTCTAAATCTGGACAGTGGAGAGTTTGATCGCCTACCCGGGACTACTCTTTCGACACGCAAGTTCGATAAGTTGGGCCATATTCATGTCATCATTCTTCTAGTCAGTCTATCCCATGAAGTGTCTGTCTCTCTCTACGAATATTCACTTTACTCGTGTATCCGACCAAGCGTCTAAATACTACGATAAAGTTGGAAATTCGATACTTACTTAATCCTAACTCCATTGCCTTCAAATGACAACAGTCACTTCGTGCAAGACACAAAACATTCATCGATACTTCAATCATGACCATGTATTGTATGTTATCTTAGTAATAGTGAAATAAGTAAGAATCTATAAAGGCAACTGGTAACATTGATAGAAACAAAACATCATCGTATAACAATATTGTCCAGTCGCTTCATCACCCAAAGCCTCACTCAGGTGTCTGAGCTGACCACGGTGAGAACAATCTCTGTTCACAATTGGCCGAAACATTTGTCATACGACAACGGGGATCCGAAAACGCGAGAGCCGAGCCATCCTCTCGATCAACGTTAGTAGTTCTCAACGTTAAGCGGGAATTGATTGCCGTTATTCAGGTGTTGTAGCCTATAGTGTACTAAGACCCCCCAAGGTATGATGACAGTGGTGGAGCGAAAGTGGTGATGCGGCATGAAGATCGGAGAACGGACTTAGATCTGATTTCTAATTTATTTCCGAGTCTGCAGAATCGACACTAGAAGCATAACAGTGTCATTGACTTCAAGAGAACTAACGTAACTCACTAGTTAGTAGATATCAGATATGGCATACGCTGTGTGTTTAATATAAATATGAGTCTTGGCTCCCTCATCGTGGCCGACTGCCCCTATGCCTTGCAACATTACCAACAGCCATGGCCCCTATACATCGAATATTCTCATCGGCTAATAACAAGCCCTATCGAACTAAGCAACTCGAGGAAGAAAACCCCCCGTACTTAAACGAGGATGGCTACGTCGACTTTGCACCGGGCGATATTCAGAACCCACAGAATTGGTCTACTGCTCGGCGCTGGTCTGTCACATTCTCAGCTGTGTTGCTCGTACTGAATGCCACTTTTGCATCGAGCTCACCAAGTGGATGCTTTCCGTCTATCTCAGAACACTTCCACGTATCCGAGTTGGTAGCAGGCTTGACAATCACCCTGTTTTTACTGGGTTACTGTGCCGGACCGCTCATCTTCGCACCACTAAGTGAGCTCTATGGAAGAAGATGGATCTTCTACATCACCTTTACGCTATATCTCATCTTTAACTTTTTGTGTGCCTGGGCACCTAACTTTGGCGCCCTCCTTGTCGGTCGTTTCCTCACGGGAACCTTTGTCTCTGCACCCCTCAGCAATGCACCTGGCGTACTCGCAGACCTGTGGACCCCGATCGAGCGTGGCAATGCCATGGCAGGGTTCTCTGCTATGGTATGGGTCGGGCCAGCACTAGGGCCTGTCATTGCTGGGTTCCTCGAGCTGAAGAAGGACTGGCGTTGGAGTTTCTATGTGCTTCTCTGGCTTGGTGGTGCAACAGCTCTCATCATGTTAACTATTCCCGAGACACATGCTCCCACAATTCTCCTTAAGAAGGCTCGAAGAATACGGAAGGCAAAGATTCCTGGATATGAGAATGTAAAAGCTCGTTCTGAAGAGGGTGATCGTACACTGAAGACTGTGTACCGTATCGCCTTGACCAGGCCGTGGATTATCCTTTTCGACACCATATCATTCCTCTGCGCAGTCTACATGTCTGTAGTCTACACATTATTGTATATGCTTTTCAGCATCTATCCAATCGTGTTTCAGCAGCGACGCGGCTGGAACCCCGGTGTCGGAGAGCTGCCCTTGATTGGGACTGTAATTGGCGAGTACTTTTCGTTGATACGACTTCGCTGAACTTACACTAACGTACTCTTAGGTGCATTCATTGGTGGTGGCATAGTTTTGATTGATACGAGAATCCGAAAGAAAAAGATTGAGAATGGAGACAAACAGATGGAGCCTGAAGATAGACTGCCATTGGCAATGATTGGAGGTGTTGGATTTGCCGTGACCATGTTCTGGTTTGCATGGACGGCTGAGTACAAGTAAGTCACTGAGATATCACAATCCTTGCTGTGACTCAAGTCACCACACACTCTCGAGCTTTAATTCTCTCCAACATATATGTATACATACTGATATTGGTCCCCGCAGTTCTATCCATTGGATCGTACCGACATTGGCGGGAACTTTCCTAGCTACATCTTTGATGTTGATCTTCGTGGCTTTCTTGACATATCTCGTCGACGTTTATCTTATGTACGCGGCATCTGCTATTGCAGCTAATACCATTGCTCGATCAGCGTGCGGCGCTGCTGCCCCCTTATTCACAACACAAATGTTCGATACACTGGGAGTTGGTGGTGGTGGAAGTCTGATCGGAGGAGTTGCTACAGTTCTAGCCGTTATCCCGTTTCTATTCTACAGATACGGTAGGCAGATTAGAATCAGAAGCAAATTTGCACCGACAGAGGAGAAGAGCGAAGCTAGGGAGAAGGATGAGGAACAGGCCAGCAACAATGCCACTGCACGGAGGAACAGTATCTTATCTCATTCAGATAGAGCGAGTAGCTCGGATACCACAGTGGCCGCAGCATGATACTGGAGGTCACATTAAAGAAACATGTGAGCTTTTGATCGACGTTGATGGATAATTCTTGGACAATTTATAGGCAGGCCCAGAATAATACTACGAATCTAAATTAATCTCCGACATTTAGATAACGCGATGACAGTGTGAGAGAGAAAACCCTTTCAGCTGTGTGTATGAATCTTTTTAGTACACCGAGTATCGGAATATGCATTTGCCGCCTTTTCACACGATTGTGCAGGATGAAATGCATGAAGCTACCTATGTAATCATGATGATCATGTGAGCATCCATCCCCTCTTAAGCCCGAAGCTTCTTTGTGTCGATCCTCAACCACCTGCATTGTGAACCGTCCGTCTTTCAAACTTTAACAGTCACCATGGGGCGGACAGTAATTGCATTCGACCTCTACGGTACTATTCTCTCCACCGGATCGATAGCAGGAGAGCTGGCAGAACTATACGGGCAAGATAACGCTCAGTCAATTGCCGCTCTAGCAAGGCGATATCAGCTTGAGTCAACATGGCGCGTGACGAGCATGGGTAAGTTGAGACAAGCCAAAAAAGGAAGCCATCGCTAATGATATATGAAGGCACTTATCGCACATTTAGTGACTTAACGAGATGGTCGTTTCGGCAAGCTACGAAAGAGATTGGTGTTGAGCTCACTCCGGAGCAGGAAGAGCGTATCATGGATGCATATAACGGCCTCGACACATTCCCAGATGTGGATAGAGCACTTGAAAAACTGGCAGAACATGCATCTATCGATCCATACATCTTCTCAAACGGAACCAAGGTCATGATGACATCGTCACTCGATACATGCCCAACTTTGTCAAGAGTGAGCAACATATTTCCCCATGAGAAAGTTGTCAGTATCGATCCTCTCAAAGTGTTCAAGCCGCATCCTCGTACGTATGAGTTCATGGCTGAGACAGCGGGGATGAAGTCTCAGCTTGATAGGGTATGGTTGGTAAGCTCAAACCCATTCGACATCACTGGTGCTGTATCTTTTGGATTCAAGAGTGCATGGATCGACCGTGAAGGCAAGGGCTGGACTGATACACTGGGATGTTCATTGGGGCTTCAGCCAACAGTGATAGCATCTGGCGTGGATGAAGCGGTGCAGGTAATCTTGCGTCAGTCGCAGGAACTTGAGTAGGGCGATGGTGATTTCTTATGCCGAATCATTATGACTCCCCTATTATAATTCTTGTCATCCATCAATTTATACATGAGTTCTCGGATATGATGCGAGACTATTCGATCATAGATAGCTATTCTGTCAGCATTGAAGTGATGGGTTTGGTGACTGCAACTTGAGAGATCGACGAGGTAACTGCTGACTGCAGTGTTGAACTTCTTCATGGGTGTGTTCAGCCAAGTGAATTCGCAAGAAGCTAATGGTTCTGTAGTTAAAAAAAAAAAAAAAAAAAAAAAAAAAAGAAACCTTATCCAATAGAGGAACCAATTGGGAGTATATCAAGTTTATCATCAGCTGAGAGTAGATATTGGGCTGAGATAATTTCGACTACCCGTGATAACCTTCCAACACTTGTAATTTCCTTATATACGAGAACCGAAGCGGGTGACTTGATGACTTAGGATTATCGAACGTGCAATATCGGTTAGCCGTGGAATCTGATCAATGATGTCTACAAGTACGAACCCAGATACTTTGGGACCTTTGTTTCCTCAGGGCTGAATTGCCGAAGTCTTAAGTACCGTTGCCGTGTAAACATCCAATGTCCACGGGTCTCCGCCTACCTCACCTAAGTACCAAGCATTCTAGCATTCCCATCTCGTGGATCAACCGTAGCTACCTACCTAGTAGGCACCTATGCTCGCACCTAGAGCTCCGATCCTATTCGCAGCTTCTATCTCAATCCCTTACAAACAAGATTCCGTCTGGACCTACTGGGACATTCCCTTCACCAACGGCGCAGATGACAGTTGACAGCCCACTTTAGCGTGATCCTAGCTGCATATCCCCTGTAGGCCCCTGTAACCCCGGACCATGCCAGCCCGCTTGTCAGCTGGCGACCCTTAAATCTTGGAATTCCCTAAGCCGTTGCTGTGCCGATAGCTCCACTCCATGGGATTGTTTGGTGACAGCAACCTGACGACGATCATCCATCCATCTTTCTACTTCTTTAGACTGTTGCTTGGGCTCGGTGACTCTCGGCGGTGTGACTGCGATAATCAGTTTCCATTCTTCTATTCTTCCTGTCACCTTCATCAAATGTTTTCTTAAACACTCTTTTTAAAAAGCACCAGCCGCAATCGCATCAAGTCGATACTCTTCAGCGTTTCCATCTTTACCGTCTCCGGCATAACGTTCATTATTGTTCCCCCACGCACAGATACACGATGGAGTCTCTTCTGTCTCTCGCCTTCGACAACCTTTCCTCGTATGACGGACCAAAAGTCCGTAAGGGCCTTCGCCAGGTCGAAGGCCTTCTAGCTCAGATCTGTCTCTCTAAAGCAAACTCTCGAAACGACCGTGCACATCGAAACCGGGATACCGATGACGATGGGAGTGAAGGATCAACACCCTCTCAAAAGGATCTTTCCCAACTTTCCCGCGACCCGGCATTTCGAGAGTTTTTCAAATTGCAGGAGGGATTCGAATGGAACGTTGCGATGCGCCTTATCAGCACTCTCGATCGACTTATGGCCAAGGGAGGTGATGGCGGAAACGACCTGTTAATTCTGAGTGCCCTCGACCTCATACAAGGAGTCTTGTTGTTACACCCTCCCAGCAAGTCTCTCTTTGCCCGAGAACAGAATATGAACGTATGTATACAATGGCTAAGTCCATAAATACCACAAAACTAACACCTTGCAGCTCCTCCTTGATCTTCTCGAGCCCTTTAACTGCCCTGCGATCCAATCTGCGACTCTCCTCACACTCGTCACTGCTCTAATCGAGACCCCAATCAACACCCGTACCTTTGAGAGCCTTGACGGCCTTCTCACTGTTACCTCTCTCTTCAAGTCGCGATCCACCGCCCGTGAGGTCAAGCTGAAGCTCGTTGAGTTCCTCTACTTCTACCTCATGCCTGAGATTCCTTCGATTCCCCGAGCCGATCAGCGCGATAGTGTTCCCGCTATGCTTCAGCGAAGTCCTAGCAAACTCGCAGGTGCCTTCAATGCCGACCCACGTCGCAAGCGTTCCGGCTCTGATCCTGAAGGTGACATCTATCTCACCACGGAGGAGAAGCAGGAGCTGCTTAGCCAGCATCTGAGCAGCGTAGAGGATCTTGTCAAAGACCTCCAAAACTGCGCACCTTTCGGCGGTGTTGTCTGCTAAATGCCGGTGCAAAGACTGAAGTTGTGGTTTAGACTGTTTTCGTATTTCCAGTTACATCTCATTCAACGGCGTTGTAATGACTATTAGGTGGTGCCCTTATACTTTACTTTATGTTTTGGCGCGGAGTTCTGAGGGATAACTTCGGTGCACATAATCGTTTGCTTGTCGCACCGGGACTACTGAATATTTGGATCATCCCTTTACACGAATGGTCTGGCTAGGCGTTTATAAGTAACAGAAACGAATAGAACGCAACGCATTTCTCCTTTGAATTATTGCTTTTGCTTCGTTGCGACATCCCCGGCTACACTCTGTGGAGGGGTGGGAACGATTGACAAGGGACGGTCTGGTGTCATGGCTGAGTCGTCACCGTACAGTTCGAACCGACCGTCTATTGTTTCAGAAAGGGGTGTCTGGTATATGCTCGGGCTTGACATGGGTGATAGAAGATCGCTGCCGTCTCTATTCGCAGAGTCGATCTCCACGGGCGCGGCGATGTCTCCAGGGGATTGTGCATGCATCGGCACAGCAGCAGTTCTTCCAGGTGAGGTGACCCGTGAGCTTGCTTGCTCAGTATATGGTCCTGCTGCTGGGTCTGGTCCAAAGTAGTCCCGAGTCAAGCCTGACCGGGCATGGCTCCCGGATATATCTGTCATGGCATCTCGAGGGGGCGCACTGCCGTCTCCTTCGCCAGATGCTGATGGCCTTGATGCAGTGCGCTGGCGTCGCTTGCGTAGAC
Organism: Fusarium verticillioides 7600; assembly: GCF_000149555.1. Classification (NCBI taxonomy): domain Eukaryota; kingdom Fungi; phylum Ascomycota; class Sordariomycetes; order Hypocreales; family Nectriaceae; genus Fusarium; species Fusarium verticillioides. The sequence goes on along the minus strand of NC_031679.1, from coordinate 1,763,747 downwards.
ACATCCAAGTTAGCCCACCAACAATGATACTGGCTCCCACAACGACACCAACGCCAATCCCTGCCTTTGCACCATCTGACAGGCCGCCGCCGCCGCCGTCGTTGTCGTCGACAATCGTGACACCACTTTCTGTTGGTATAGCTTGAGCGCAATATCCCTCGCCACTGACCTGGGTGCACTCTTGGTCGTTGTCGCAACAGCCTGCACCGTCGGAACATTTATGCTGAGAGGTTGTACAGCCTGAGGGAATGGGCGACAGGAGGTCCGTTCTCGAAGCTGGTCTCGTAGAGGCGCAATCGCCACCCGCCCGACACTCAGAGTTGTAGCCGCAGCAGTTCCCACCAAGACTACTTGGGCAAAGGTAAAGACTCGTTCTTGGACACTTGCGATCGCAGCAGCCCTCTTGCGCAGTGGCAGTTCCACTCCTTGTGACGGTGCGGGTACAGAAATAAGCATCCGAGCTACACGGCGAATCGCTGGAGCAGTTGGAGCCTATAGGACAGCATTTCGGGTCGCCTTTTCGGTTGACGTAGCAGTAAGAGTCGTTGTCGCAACAGTCATCTGCAAATCCAATCTCTAGACCTGTGGCATCAATGAGTTTGGTGTCCGAGAGCATTATAGCGCCCACATGGACCTACAGTTGTGATGATCCGAACCACAATCCCCTGCGCGTTTTGCCAAAGGAAATGAGCGATCGATAAAGAATCGCGGCATCAGATCGCCAGGAGCCGCTTGGAGTGCCTCATACTGTCGTGGGTTGTGCGCAACGATAAGAGGGACAAAGACGAGACAACTGAGAAGCTTCATGATGAGAGCGGCACAAGGAAGAGTGACAGAAGATTCAACAAAGCGCAGTATTCATCGTCGCATCTCCTATGATAACGATTTTATCTCACAGTTGAATTGATCGGAAGCCGGAAATCGATGAGCGCAGTTGAACAAAGAAAAAGAATGTGATGGGAGCCAAGACTCAAGAGAGGTAGGTCTAGCATGTAAGACTCGAATCAACTCGCTTCGGCGACGTGCGACGGAGAGTGGCAGGCCCTCCATGTTTGCGATCTGCCCTACCATATTGGATGCATGGCTATCATTGGCCTGCTGTTCACTGTACCTCAGTTTCATTTCCAATTTCTCATTCATTTCTGGAGCTGTTAAGGAAATGGTTGACCACAACGTGGCAGAGAACCGTTACAATGGGGCTGAAGGCACAAGTGCTTACATGAAATGGCCCAACGTGGTCTAAAACCCGCAATGGTCAGTTCAGGCTGAGATGTTCACCGGAGAATTAAATTTGATATATTACGTTACTGAGTAATTTTCCAGGCGTGTCGAGAGAATGAATCTAAATCAGGCGATGATGGACAACGCGAAAGATATACGTTCGAAGCGATATCAGCTGCGACTGTAGTTGAGTGAGATGAATAAGAAGCATGTGATTTCGAGTCTCTATAATCCCTGTATCTTAGCTGCATCCTAAATCTCACAAGGAAGATCTTTTGTAAACAGAACAGACTAATACAGATATACGAGCGAGTTTCTGCTGCGCAAGTCTGACAGAATCAAACCCTCGTTGTGAACGTGCGCTTACAAGGGACAAAATCCGCCATTTAACGATGATAACGCAATTATACATTGGTTCACTACAAAGAAGAACGGCCAAGAATCCCTTGCTTAAACTACCGTATATCGGTTTCCTAGTCATGAGACAACTCATCATACCACCTGCAAGGTGAATGTAGGAATCTACTCTCTATTTCTGCGATGGTAAATACCCTACCAGTGAGGTCACTTCTGCTTCATACGATCGGTTGCTATTTGATACTGCCAGGAGAGAAACCTTGATATATTGGAGTGGCTTCCTCGACGACTAAAATGAATTCATAAGATATCTAGGTTCCCTTACAATATTGATGGAACACACGGCAACCTTCATTTCTTTTCTAAATCGCAAGGATATCACTCAGACAAAGCTTATACTTAGTGAGTGAGAAATAGAGATACTAAACATTACTCGTTGAGTTGTGGGATGACAGCGAGGAGTTGGCAATATAGTTAGTATCAGTAAACGGCCATGTTACAGATAATGACCGTCAATCCAGTTAATAAGAACGCTTTCTTCCCATCAGGGAGACTATAGGAAACTCCATTGAACATTGAGAAATGCTTAAATATCTCGTCACGTTCTCTCTTCAAAGTCTCGTAGCACCCCCTGCGATAATCTTGATACCTGATGGCCTTACTGACGACTTGGGTTGGAGGTAAAATTCAAGCCCCTTCAAGACTATGCCAGTAAATTAAGCTTGTATATGATTTCTTCAGTACTGACTCGCATGGACACTATACAGCACGGTGTAATATGTTCTGATTCTACTAACGGCTGGCTGGACACAGTCGACTCTGAAAGTCCCGTAAGAAGACTTACATTCAAGAACCTCATTGTCAGTGTCGCTGAAGTATTTTAATAAAAAATACTTGCCGTGATGATCTTCATCAGAGGCCGCTTCTGGTCAATTATTGAGTATCTCAGCGGATGCTCGCAAGCGACTCTGCAGTGAGCACTCAGATATTGTGATGTTGTAATGTTCCATGGCATCAACACATTTAACTGATACTATGAGCCTGATCTGCAGAAAGTTTAAACGATTTTGTTTATGAACCTGGGACGTTTGGTCTTGATCCCTCTCTCATAAAGCCATTTGTAGCTGCTGATTCAAGGCCCTCGAGCTCGGGGTGCTTTCTTAACGGCGCTCCCAACTTCTACGATGTTGTCCAGACTGGTTTTGAACCTTGCCCGAGGTCATGCAAGCCGCCTCTCCCAAAAGTTCTCATACTTTTTTTTATTACCGCTAATGACAATCCGTATCATTAGTGAGAATGTATACATTCAACTACAGCTTGCTTACCCTTGGCTCGGGATAAGGCTTTGTAGAGTTTCAAAAGTTGATAGGGTGTAGTATTCGCAGGACTATTGACAGTTACGTGCTATTGCTTTTCAATGGCACGGTTCTGAGGGTAAACAGGAATTAATTCTCATTTGGATGACAAGCGTGCTAAAAGGGGGGGAATCCAACATAAATTCATAGTGATCATTCTAAAACAACCAAACCAAAACATCATTAAGGCGCTTAACTCCTGAGCAAGTCATGCATATCCGCGTCTATGCTCTCTCTGACAGACTAGCTGACGACCTCGGAATTGTTCTGAATCCACTGTTTGGTGTTGCATGGAATGTCCCGTTGATGCTTACAGCATCTTGAGACGATAGTGAAGAAAGAGGCAGAGGCTCTTGGCTGGGTTCAGGGGTTGTCAAGACATCAGCATGGCTCAAACTAATGGTGGTCGTGGTTGTGGTCAGAATGGCTGTAGTCTCTAACGCGAGAGGAGTTCCTTTAACAGTTTCTATCAAATGATTAGTGGAGTTCTCCAATCCGACCTAATTATGAATGCCCGAACCTGGTGTGCTTCCCTCATTGACACTCCCTTCCAAAGCAAGCTTTCCATCCTTGTTGAATGCTGCATTCGTGTCTGCGTCTTCGTCTTCTTTGAAAACATGGCCGGGGGCATTCAATGATGCAGTGGGTTGATTTGCATTAACAAACTCTGTGCGTACAGTAGTTACGAGGATGGTTGAAGACCTTGTAAGGACAGATGTGAACACGAGAGTTCTGAGGCTTAACGCTGTTGGCCCAGGTCTAGAAACAGAAGACGGATTTAGGAGTAGGGTTGGTGCTGCGAGCTGCTGAGAGTCTCCAGCCTTGATGTCTGGGGTGAAGGTGGCTTCTGTCTCTAACGCTGGGGCCGCTCCCTCGGCCTTTGCAGTTGCAGGAGAGTCTTCTGTTATCTGTGTCCCGGCTTCCGCTGCAGAGGCTTTGGAAGGATCTGCCTCTGGAGTAGGTACGAGGACAACTGTTATCGTGGTATCTTGTGCTGGCTCGCTCGCGGATTCGATCCTACTACCTGGTGTGCAGTTAGGTTTTCGACGTATGAGGGGCAGATCACTTACTTCGTCAACACACTCATCATCTTTGGCACCGGATGGTCTCTGAGTTTCCTTCGTTGCTGAAGTACTAGTCTGCCCGCCAGAGCTGACATTGGTCGTGACCGTCTGGGCAATGGCATCGGGATTCTCGACAAATGCAACCCCGGGCGTAGTACTAGTGGCCCCAGTAACCTCCTTGACAGATGAGATACTAGGATCTTTGGCCTTTCCATTCTCTGTCGGTTTGACATCTTGCGCTGTGCTAGGTTGTCTTCCCGTCGAAGCCTGAAGCTCGCCAGTCGGTTGAGCAACAGCATTCTTGGGACTACCGCCTGATTCCATGATGTTCCCCTTTCCAGAAGCACTTGCAACCTTAGGAAGGGTCACGACAGCGCTGTTGCCAGGCAGTTTTTCAGCCTCAGGCTCGCTAGACGGATCAGTAGATTCGCCCTTTGCTGCCTGGGTGGGATTTGCAGCAGGCTGCGTCAGGTCAGTCTTTGCTTGCCTGTCGGTATCTATCTGCGATGCATCTAGTTGAGCTGAAGCGCCTGGAGCCTGAGGCTCGACAATCGTGGCTGCGTCCGCCTGTGACGGCAACGGGGATCGTAGAGATGGGTCCGAAACTACAGGAGCTTCTGATGGACCCGAAGCAACGCCCGGTTGGGGAACACCAGCTTTGCCAGAGGGAGCAGGCTCTTCGGACTGTTCGCTACCAGTAGACTCATTAGAAGAACCTGCAAGTAATTGATCAGATTGGCCAGACTGGCCCCCCGACGAAGCGCCTGCCCCCAGAGTAGGCTGTTTGTCCGTCGCACCAGCTGGCATCATGTTGTTCACCTGCTCATGGAGTTTGTTGATCTGATCCAAAAGTTCCTGGAGGGCTTCCTCGGTAACCTCGACCATATCGCCCTGGTCTTCAACCAATCGCTTCACAAGGCCGAGAGTGTGGTGAAGTCCATGACCATGGTGTGATTCCCCAGGAAGCTCCTTGAAAGGTACCACCTTGAAAGATCGAGCCACTGGTTCACTGAAGACTACGCCTGGCAGTTTGAATGAAGCTTTTGAACCTTGGAGACGAGGGAGTAGGGCCGCATGGGTGAATGGGGTGGTAAGGAAGAGGTATGGTAGAAGGCAGAGAAGAATGTATAATCGAATCATTGTGTCGACTTGGTGGTGGAAAAGAACCGAATAAACAATGCGTGATGCTCTCCAGTCCATTACTGGCTGACAGGTTGCCATGATATATCTTTTGTGACGGTCCTCGGGTTGTAGGGGAGCAACACATTCCACCTACTATCGTGATAGCAACGCTTGCCATGGTGTCTCAGTCTCGGGTGGGCATACAATGACTGGATCAACACTTGTTGTTTCACCGCGGGCCAAGGAAGTTCTTCATTCCTGTGGTGAGTGGTCAATTTAGGCAGTATCACGCTTAGTTTTCATTGTAGACACCTCGAATGAATCATATGGATAGCTATGTAGCATGGTGATACGCCGAAGCAGGTATTCTTGATATTGTTGCCGAGTGCAGCCCGTCTGTCATGTTGATCGCTGCGGGGAATCGAGGCGATGCGCAACGGAATCCTTTCTGGTGCATCATATGGATGACGGAAGTCAGAATTGGACGCAAGATTTGTTTGGCGGAGTCGTGACGACGCTTGGGTCTTGGTCAGGTAATTTCTCGGTCGGGATTCTTCGACTAGGTAAGTTACCCAGGCACCAAACCACTAATGGATCTCGGTTGCACCGGGAGTTTGTTACAATCACAGGTGATAACTGCAACTACGCGATGTGGCATTTGCGGGACAAAGTTTGGACAGAGAAACCGAAAGCTTCAAAGGTAAATAAACACCTGTTGATCGATCGAAAATTTACTGTTATTCGCGTCTGCAAGGATCCTGAGGTCTTCGATGATTAAATGCACAAAGCAAAATTTCCAGGGACTTGACTGCTGGGAATCAGACCTGAATTCGCAGGTGACAGGCTAGAGAAATCCGAGTGGCAGTTGAAAAGCAATGGATGCCAAGGTATTCTGGAGGTGTGTTGAATCGTATAGTTCCGCCACCCTGATTATTGCAGGGGCTTGCTGAGTGATATTGAGAGGACCCCATTTCTTGCTGGTTTTCCACCGTCATCGCGGGCTAAGGGAGGGCTATCACGAAAATGTGACTGATTGAGGGGGATAAAAAGGGTCGGATGGAAGTTGCAGTGTTCTACAAGTTGGTTGAGGTGAGTTTTGTCGATTTCATCGATATTTTAATCTATGTGAATATTGATCAGGGTCATGGTGACCATTACAGAGCATCGCAACATGAAGCCGTGAAAAGTTTTGTGTATATTTAGCGATCAAATGGCTATTGACAAGGTGAGGCAATGAAATCCGTGCCTCTCTGGCGGTTAAAATACGTGGTGACCATCGCTGATGGATTACAGGGACAACTCGAGGGCTGAAGGCGATGAAGTGACCGTGGGAGCTCGATTGAAACGAGCTTTTGGTCGCTGAGTTCGCTCAGTCGCCTAGGAGGAGTGGAATATCAATAGAAGTAGAGGCGCTGCTTTGAGAGAGATTAAAGGACATACCGGGGCCTTGATTGGCTGGAAAGTAGCGGTACCCCTGCCATGCAGTAGAAGTGGCACTAAGCCCCATCTGGTAACAGAGGAGACGGGCTGGAACCTGGGCCTGAAATCCCCAAGTTTGTTCGTCTGCCACTGCCACTTGCTCTCGCTCCTGCTGCTCTGAGTGTGAAGAAACGCGGGAAATCAAACCAACCCAACCCATCCCAACCGATTTTTCCTCTCCTTGTGCGCCGCCTTCGGCCCCAGCACCAGAATCAAAAATGACAACAATACCAAGACCCCAACCGTACAAGACAAGGCTTTTGCCCTCTGTTCTATTACTTTCATTTCCATCCACTTTTCACCACCGCAAACCCATCATCACCACCCTGAAATCAATCCTGACCCGGCACCAGCCAGCCAGGCTGAATGAATGAATGAATGACAAACCGACCTGCAACTTACGTCTGTGATCGCAACTCAGCTCTTCCTAATAAATCTCCCACTACTACTACTACTACTAAGACTCGCTCCACGCAAGCCCCAAAAGCCCACCACCCCTGACCACGTCTTGTCCACCACGGGATCACCACCGGGTCTTTGGTTATTTGCCGCCTCTCCCGTCACCAGTCCATTCTCAAATCCTGCTCCTTTCCCTAACCTTCTTCCACTATCCTTCGCCGCCTGCAAATATCATCAATCATCACCACACATCACCTTTTCATCAGACAACCCTTCCTAGACTATACCATCACCATCAGCTCTTTGTGACATCGACCTCTCTCAGCACCATGGCTCCTCCAGTCAAGTCCGCCGACGCGCGACGCAAGTCCAGCACCAAGGCCAGCTTGATTGTTACTCGCAAGGTGTCGCCCGACATGCTGCGTGCTCTGCTCGCGCCCGACTCTATCAAGGAAGAATCTCCCTCCAAGGACTTCAAAGCCAACGCCGACTCATCTACCGATGCCGTGTCCGCTTCTGGCTCGCAACCACCAGCCAGCAATACGAATGGCGACAATGCTTCAGACTCCAACGCCGCCACTCCTGTTCCTGACGCAACTCCCGCCGACGGGACACCGGCCCCGTCGGCCATGGGACCGCCTACCGATGGAGGGAAGAAGAAGGGCGTCAAACGATCTGCCGCTGGCGCCAACGGTACAATAGATGGTGTCCCCAAGCCTCGAGGAAAGCCTGGCCCCAAGAAGAAGCCCCGTCTGTAAGTTTTTGTAGCCCCCACACATATTTGAACACTGGACTGACCACTACTCCCAGGGAGGACGGAACGATCGATCACTCAGGTTCTAAGCCTGCCGGAGGTCACAAGCTTGGGCCCAAAGCGAATCAAGGAGCTATCAACGCCGGACTTCGCGCTCTAGATCGCTCAGGCAAGCCCTGTCGCCGATGGGCCAAGGGAGGGTTCCAACTCAAGAGCTTCACTGGTGTGGCATGGGAGATCCCTCGCTGGGTGGCACCTCAAAAGAAGGCTCCCGAATCCAGCGCTGAGGACTCTACTGCTGCATCAGCCGAGGGCAGCAGTAAGGAGAATAAAGAAAACGGCCACGAGAGCAACAGTGCTAGCAATAGCAATACTGCTAATGACGTGGAGATGCAAAGTGCGCCCAGCAACCACGCCTCGTCGCCGGCACCTCTTGCTATTGCCGCTGCTTCATAAAACCCACGCTACGAAGCTACCTATTTTCCTCTTCATTTTACTCTGATACCAGAGAATGTTTTACAGCGCGAGATACTGCGGGCGTTCTAGGTTGGCAGACGACTCATTCTTAGCCTGTCAGTGAGACTAAGGTGCTCTCAGACAGAGCATGACCGTTCACTCATTCGAAATCTTTTATGTTTTTTTTTTCACCAAAAAAGCGACGCTGGTGTCGCTGGGCGTTACGGAACAGCGAGGATGGAACGCTGCGGAAAAGGATTAGCATTAAACCGTACCAGGGCTGGCGGAGCATATATTTGATGTATAATTACTGTTACGATGGGGCAATATTAGATACTTATACTCTGGTAATTCTCTGAATTGAGCAATCAAATATGTGTTCTCTAAGAATAAATCCCATCTATGCTGTCTGTCATTCTGCCATACATGCGCCCGTGACTTGAAAGACGGGCGCTAATCCCTTGTTTGCTACGAATATTGTCTTGTCGCAGCCTACCTAAGTACTAACGTTAAGTGCCAATAATTTCAGTCGCTAATGGCTCACCCCTTGAGATTACGCGCCACGTAGGTCTAAAAGAAGTTGACGCAGCGCAGATGCCATCTCGCGACAAATCCAAGTAGACGTCGTAGAAAGCTCTTCACGTCAAAAAATGATTCCCCAAACGTTCTCATCAGGTAATATAGATCATCGCAATGTCAGAGCCACAGTCACATGTCTTCAGTTTATCGCCTGTTCCGACGAGGAATGATCTCTAACATGAGGGAATTCTCAAATCCAGCGGTCGGGGAAGAGTTTTCGGGGGTTGAGATGGCCCAATGGCCAGACTGTGGATACATTTTGGTTCGTCTTTCTCATCGGGGTCATGTCTTGATGTTGTGGTGTGGTCGCAGGGAGCTCGCAAAGCTTAGTCATCGGCACCAGAGCCGTCCCGTGACTTTCATGCCCGTTTGCCAACAGTAGACATGGAAGTGTAACTGTATTGCCCTGAATCTTAATTGATATTTGACTTATTTTTCTTTGTGGTTTGCGGTCCATCCGGGGATCTCGCTTTTAGGATAAAAATGGTGGCTTATGAAATGATGCCTGGAGGGGCTTGAGCGAACAGGTTTGAAACCGAAACCCAAACCAACCTGGAATATCCATATCGAGATGGAGATGCTCATTGGAGGTATCGGAATAAGTCAGCAAATAACCTCGCCAACTTATTAGCGAGGAAAACCTCGAACTTGTTTCTGCATGCACCAGGGCAGGGTTGGTGTAACTATTGCTACCGTACTTTGATCACTCAAATGTTTCTTTTCAGAACACGGAAAGGCACTGAAAGAAAGAGGCTCAGAACCATGGGCCATCGTGCTATCGCCCATTATTGCGCCTCAGCTTTTGGCTACCTATGTTGGGGCGATTCCCATTTGCATGGGGACCTGATGCAATGCAGCCCGGGCAGGTTAGAAAGGGTCCGGCCCGGCAGCGGGGAAGCTGGGCCTCCACTGTTAAGTTGATGCAGCTGTTTGCTAGGTGAAAGCTTAACAAACAAGGTCAAGTCAGGCCAGGTCAGGCCAGGCAGGAGGTACTAAAGACTAAACCAGCTGGGGGAGAAGAGTGACCCTCGTGATAGATAGCGCAAGTTGGTAGCCATGATAAGTGATGTGATTCGTACAGTAACTGTCGGCGTTTCTCGTCAAGCCAGACTCGATTCATGTTGAGTGCTAACATTAACAATGGCTAATTGACGAGTTATTCTTACTTCAAATACATTCGTATCCTACTTTCATTCCTCTTCTTTTAACCTGCGTCTCTATAGCTGCTAACTAACATACGAGTTAGCGAGTGGTAACGGTGACGCGCTGTTGTTCTGACGGGAACCACCTCCACCTCTACCCGCCCCGTCCATCGCCATCACCATCTCCATCTCCATCTCCATCCACACGTCTTCTCCTACAACTACCCACTGCTATAGTACACAAGTCGACTTGTTCTCCCAACTGCAAGATCACTTGAGTCTATTGCTCTTATTTATTTATTTATTTCGCTTCTGCTCCGCTTTGTCAGCCTCGCCGGTAATTTGTCGATACATCCGAGAAGCTCGTGCTACCACCTCCCAGACGACTGTTACGACTGTTTCCGACTACGCTATAGCTCGCACCCCCACTGCAAGCCTGTGCTGGAACCCATCCTAGGGCTTCACCTGGCAGTTAACTCACCCGCCCTTGCTGTCGGGTGTCTTACTACCAAGGTACCTGAGGTGATAGCCGGGCTCTTTCGTTTCTGCTTGTCGTGGACATGGCAAGTCCCCTTCACCAAGCTTCTCGCTCGTCTGCTCGTCCCGAACCAGCTTCGCCATCCACTCGCCACGCTCATTTCTTTCCTCCGCATAACTCATCCATCGCCAATACTCCCACCTTTTATACACATCCTGCCCGTACTTCGATATTCAGTGCATCCGGCGAGCTCAACTTTCTGGGCCCCGAACCGACGAATACTGTCATGGAAACTGTTGGGATGGAGACGAACGCTCGGAGAACTGGTCTACCGTCCTTCTCGCGAGCCTTTAACATGCTTGTGGAATCCGGGGCAGTTGATAACAATTCCAAGAACGAGAATGAGACGTTCTTTGTCCCATCTTATCTCGAGAACTCGACATACGTCCAGAAGCTCCGAGAGGCACACCAAGCTAAAGTTCAGTCCCGCCGCGACTCGACTCCAGCAAATGGCTTATCCCAGCACTCCGCTACGTTCAATCAGCATCCCTTGCCCCCGGGTTCGCATCGAGGCATGTCGCATACTGTTATAGAGCGCCCCCCGGCCTTTGAGGAGGATGATGACCTAGCACCTCTGCCAACAAAATGGAACAAGGATGATCAGTGGGGAGGTATTGAGATCCAGGCTGACGGCTGGACTGTGAAGTACATTGGACCTAAAAATCAGCACGACCAAGACCACATGGCTTGTGCAGTCCGCGCCGACCACTACATGCCCCCCCAGTGCGGAATTTATTACTTCGAGGTGCAAATAGCAACAGCTAAACGCGACGATGCGACTATAGGAATTGGGTTTGCAACCAAGAACGTCAGTCTGTCGCGGCCTATTGGCTGGGAACCCGAGGCCTGGGGCTATCACGGCGACGACGGGCGATGTTTCACAGGATCAAATATAGGAAGACACTACGGCCCTGGATACAACGCATATGATGTGATTGGGTGTGGCGTGAATTTCAGGGAGAACACCGCCTTCTTCACCAAAAATGGAGTTAAGCTGAGTATGTGTATGCACACCAACAGCCCAGAGAAGTAAGAAAACTCGGGACCTGTATCCTAGGGAATGAAAGACCAACCCAAAGGCCTCTCAAGCCCATCCTAAATCTGTATGGGTTAGGATTGCCATCATCCTAAGTGATGAACATCTACGTCTGCACTGGACTTACTCAAATCTCTCGTCACCCAGGATACAGGTCCTCAGTTTTCTTGCTCCCTGAGGCAGCTCTTCTTGCGTCCCTCGCTAACAAGCAATAGTCACGGCATTCAACGATGTCAACAGAGGTAGGCTATACCCAGCGATTAGCCTCAAGAAGCCCGGCGAGTCTATCCGAGTCAATTTTGGACAAACCCCTTTTGTGTATAACATCGACGATATGATGCGGGTAGGCCTGTGCAACACCCCACATACAACACGATGCATAATTAATGCCCTTCTAGGAAGAACGTGACAGAGTACAGAAAGATATCCAAGCTACAGACACATCAAGTCTCGTCCCAAACATGAGCGAAACCGATGTAATCCAGGCACTTGTTCTCCAGTTCCTCCAACATGATGGCTACGTGGGTACAGCTCGGGCTTTTGCAGAAGACATGAAGAAGCAGAAAGAAGCTCTAAGTCTTGATCCCGGAGTCAAGGTCGACGGTGTTAGTATTAGAGATGATGAAGACGCAAATAATCGCCAACGTAAGATCACACTTTCTTGTTGCCTTGTCCTACTTCTGACCACGACACAGGGATTCGGCGTGCAATCCTCGAAGGGGATATTGACAGGGCGCTCAAGTACACGAATGCATACTATCCCCACGTTCTAAAGGATAACGAACAGGTTTATTTTAGATTGCAATGTCGCAAGTTTATCGAGTTGGTGCGAAAGGCGGCCCAGCTCAACATGCGCAATGAGACCAAGGGTAATGGGCATGTTAACAACCCCGCCCCTCAGACCATGGATCTCGATCTTAATGGGAGCGAAAATACTTCAAGAGATACCGATGGTGGTGAGAATAAGACAGTGGTTGCAGAGCTTGAGCGCAATATGCTGGAGTACGGACGGACACTCCAGGAACAATACGTCAATGACCCACGGGTAGAAGTTAGCAAGGCACTTACTGAGATTTGGGCATTGTTGGCTTATGAAAACCCACTCAAGGTGCCTCAAGTCAGCCACCTCTTGGATAGGAACGGTAGAGTTACTGTTGCAGAGGAACTAAACTCGGCCATTCTACGTAAGTCGAACAAAGGAACATATCAGTAGTTGACAACGCTAACGAACAAGCAGTATCTCTCGGCAAATCGTCTCGAGCAGCATTAGAGAAAGTATATGCTCAGACCAGCGTGCTCCTTGAAGACCTTCGCCAAGACGGTGGCGAGGGAGCATTTGCTTCAGTAAATGATGTCTTGAAGGGAATTCCACAACCCCCACAACACTGATTCCAGCCTCGCCGACATGCCTTCTTTTGCCTCATTATCGGCTTACATTCTTGGGGTTTTGTGGTCATCGGCGTTCTACAGGGTAATGCTATGAGTATGGAGTTTCTCTTGCTTTCTGTTTCTGCTTACTTCTTACCACATGAGCCTGTAAGATACTGTGCTCATATGAGAGTGGCACTTTGTCGATACAACGCATTTCGAATGGAGGTTCTGTGTTCCTGATAAACTCTTATAGACGGGTGAAGAGCTTGAGGATGGCTTCATGGATAATAGGTCAACAACTCCCCTCTTGCAGGCAAAGAACGGCGGGTTGTACAATGCCCGGCACATAGATAAGACCAATGTCGACAATCAGTGATAGATCGGGTTTCCGCATATTCCTCCAGGCACCGGATTCTAAGCTGGCTACTTAGCCGTATCTATTTTCCCTTGCCAATTCCTTCGTGATACATATAGTACATATTTATACAGCACGTGTCTCGTCTTCTCTACGACGATGGGATGAAACTATCCTCCCAGATAATGGGCACACTGATAGCTTCACAATGTGCCCACTCCCCAGCACTTTTTGTATAGCCGTTCCTTGTGCCTCTTCAAATTATCTAGTCCTCCCAAGCATTGGCTCAATGACTTGTCCTGCCAAGCAAGAGCGTTATCATCTATCAGATAGGTGTATGCAAACACGTCTGCATCAAACAAGCCGGGCCCATGAGCACCAAAGAACCATTTATCCTCTCCTAGCAGGGATGATAGTGCTCGCAGGGCAGTTGTGGCTTCAGTTAGAAGTTGTGACGGTGAGATAGTCGCGCGTCGTGTTGTCTTGAGTATTTCGGAAGTGGCCGCGGCATGGAGTGTCTGATGAAGAGGCGCGCGAAGGAGCATCGAGGAAGGAAGGTAGAGACTTTTGAGGAGAGTGGCATTGGCGGGTAGGAGGTAGAGAGCATATAGCTATACCATATTAGCATGCATTGCAATTATATGACAGTGATTTACATACCCAAGCTGGTCGTATATTTTGTGTCAGGAGAGCTTGGTAGGCTTCAAGGCGGGGTGATGTGATGTTGGACAGCTCATGGACAGCGTGCTCGCGCACGTATTTGTGAATCTTTTCGCCAGTAAGGGGTTTCGAAGCTTGCGGCGCCAGTGGCAGGAGAAAAGGCAATGCGCCTGAGGGCGAGGCGTGGTTATTCGAAGGTACGATATCGAAATCAATACCAGCGATTCTCAACACAGTCTGTCGAGATAGCATTAGCACAATGCCTCTATCGACTCGTGTCCCTCGACTTCAAACACACCTGCCACTTCAGACATGAAGGATTATAGCTCGGCTTCCCTATCAAAGCATCTTCATCTGCCACAAAAACATATAGGGCCGGTCGTTGGCGCACGATGGCGGGGGACCTTGCAGGGAGTTCTTCGGGGCTGTATACGTGAAGGGGGAAATGGTTGAATAAATTTCGAATGGGGCCCGGGACGACAAACCAGCGATTCGACTGTGGAGAGTCTACGGTAGACGTCATTGTGAATCCTGGATTGTTGGCCGTGTCTTGGTAGGCTTTGTGTTTTTTTGGTTGGAGGTTGAAGCTCTAGGCCGGAGGACGGAACGGCGCGGCGGGCAAAACCCCGGATCGGGAGTACGTATCTTTCCCCGGAATGAAGAAACAATCAACGGAGAAGAACCAATAAACCGATTTTCTTCCTCATTTGCGTCGACGGTAATCTCATAGTGGCTTGGAATTGCCTTTTCACCTGTCATGTTGATTCATGATGCAAACTGGTAGTGTCAAATACCTCGTAAAACCAGGACGTGGTTATGTCATGATGTACGATATAGGACGAGGATCCCGTACAAGATTCATGAGCTTGCGTCAAATTACGGCATCATATGAGGACCGAGGTCTCAACAGCGGCTGCAATATCCTTTAATCCGCTTGAGGCGGCTTGTACAAGTAGAAGCACCTCGGACGCTACTGTATACCTCCTCTAGAGGTAGTCTAACAAGGTGGTCAACTGCGGTTCAATACTAGCTCCGCAAGAGCGGCTCTATCAAGGGTTTGAGATATCCACCTCTACACTAACGCTTGGATTCTGGGCTGACGTTTTATTTCGCAAGCCAGACCTGACGGATCAGAGGCCCGAGGCAGGGCAGACGAAGTGGTAGCATCGGTGAATGATGTCCGACAGAGCCGCGCAAAATGGAGAATTGGTTCATAGTGGGCAGATTCTCCAGCTTCCCTGTCGTGATTTTTCTGGTTCCAGCTAGTACTAACCTACCTAGGAGAAAGTTCGGGATCTCCACTATGAGAACCAAGCGCACCAACTGAAAACCCAATTCCGAAAGAACCCGGGCTTGAGCTAGACTGTATGTACTACTGTAGTGGATCTGAATCTGATGCGGACCCTTATCTCGGACTGAGGCAGTAGGGTCATGAGAGGCTCAGTTTGGAGTAACTATTCTCAAGCTGTTTTGGTGTTGGGCAGATGATTCCAGATAGGCTGAAAGGACCGGTTAGATGTTGTGAGCTGATTCCTTGTTATATCAAGAAGAAGAAGAAGAAGAAGAAGAAGAATCACCTTATTTGTTCCTGACTGAGTACAAATAACCTGCATGACATATGCAGGCGAATGAGGTAACACTGCAGATCAATACTTTATAAATACTTTATAAAAGCAGTCCCTGAATAAGATATATGGGGTTATCGTACTATAGAATACTCTTTCCATAACATGACCTCTTATTCCTGACGATCCTGCTTATCACTGGAGAAGTTGCACAGAGCTTGGTATTAAGCCAGCCAATATTGTATCGATTTCCAGAGTTTGGGGTTTGGGGGGACACAAGACACACAAGACACACCCCACGCTATCAGTGTCCAAGGGTCCAATGATTGGTGGGCGCTTGTACGAATAGTTGAAACAGATGCCGAGCCGAGGAGGTTATAACACATCACGGCTAAAAAGAAGAGAAGAGAGGCAGCAAGCAACTGATTAGATGAGACGAGCGGTGAGCGTCTAAGCGGAGCAGGGTGCCCGCCTTGCGGCGACAATAATGCACGTAGGGCTCAATCCAATCTTATGCGGTGCCATAATGCTACTACATACAGTAGCGTCTTGTTATTATTCGCATTAGTTTATGGGTTTCTCTCGGTCTTTTTCAGGGTCTCTTAGTAGTTTCCACTTGTTGAACCAAAAAAGACTCCAATGCTAAAAATGACAAGGCAAATCGACCAAGGGGAAGTCAAGGGGGTAAAAAAGAAGAAGAAAAAAAAAGTCGGGTCTGAGATCCCACATCTCCCACTTGCACCCCAGATCCACTGGGACATGATATCCATAAGGTAGATTAGACCCCGGTTCTAGCTTTGGTTAGCTCCCGGGCATAAGGCCGAGTTCGAGTTGCGGTAATGCAGAGAAGACTTCTTTTTGTTTTCTCTCGGTTCCATATTCTGCCCCGCCGCGCGATTATCTAGGATCTAGGAACAGAGCAGTTGTCTACTGCTGCATGTAACCTTGGGGCTTTTTGTCAGCGTTACTGTGTGGACGAAGACGGTCGGTGCTTGCGGATAAATGTAAATGAAGTGAACAATTGGTGTCATCCAATCCATTTGATACCTTACCCTGGCCGGACTATCTTGGTTTCATCGGCTTCAGTTGATCTGACTGCGGGCGGCATCTTCCACTGTTATACCTAAATAAATACCCAAGTACCCAACTCGTAAATTCTTGAGCCTCTCTCTCATGATCTCGCTGCCTCCTCCACACTTCGGCGTCTCCGTCTCCGTCTCCGTTCACGATTTGATTTGATTTGCATCCTGTCCCCAGATACTCGGCCCTTTATTGTTCTGTAGCGCAGCCAGAATAAGAGGTTAGCTCCTAACGAGCGGGTCTTCAGCACACCCAACTGTTTGCGGCATCAGCCTAATACATACATACATGCATACATACATACATACACCAACCACACCTAAAATCAAACGTTTAGGTTGGGAGTCGTCCAGAACGTCACCACTCGTGCCAACTTCCAGAGTCTACAGCCATTACCGGAACGTCACCCTGCAGGAAAAAGAGGTGGCAGCAAGCGTGTGAAACAAGTCGTTACATACATATTCTTGAGAACAGACCAAAGGGGGACAATAGAGTGACATCCCGTCATTTTACCCCACGCAATAGGTACCTACCTGTGCTTCCTACTTCCTGCCTATCGTTGTGGTCATATATATATATCCAGGCCAGGGCCCGACAACACCCACCTACCTCCACATCATCCTACGCACACAGCACACACATCCAATACCTGCTACATACAGTAGTTTATCAACTGTCACTGTGCTACTGTATCTTTATTTCTTGGCTGCCTAACCTCACGGATACTTATTCCACCCCATTCCCACATTCGTCTCCCCCGTCCTTCTCTGAACTATACTATACTATACTATCTTGCGTATCTATCCTGGACTCGCTCGCTTCTACCAACATTGTCCGTCACTATCTCATCCTCCATAATGGACGCTCCCTCCAGCTCAACTTCCAACTCCTCGGCTCAGCAGTCTCCTTCTGTACAGATGGCCCCTCAACCTGCTCCCGCTCAGGGTAACGGTCCTTCAACCGACGCCTTTCTCCAAGACTTCACACTCATTGCCGAGGCTGCCAAGCGGGCGCAAATGGCCATCATGATACGCGACTTTGAAGAGTGTGGCCTGTAGGGCACTTACTCTTCACTCTTTCAGTTAACTACCTATGTTGGCCATGTTGTCCCTTCTCCAAAGGGCGAAGACAGGAAAAAGAAAAACCGGAAACAGAAGCGATAATCATGCCTGTCTCGACAACAAGAGCCTGTTCAGCCCCGCGAATCACTACAAGAGACATCGTCATTGGGGGATTTGTGCGACTGTGGCATGTTTGGCTTGTCGCATTTCACCAATCACGCCTCATTGATGCCTTGTTCACATTCTTTGTCTTTTTTGACAACTGAACTCGACCCAGGACAACCCTTATCGATGAATCCTTTTCTTGCATTATTGAAAGAAAATGGTTCGACGGCATCTTTTTCGGCATGTGTTTTCCCAACGACGATAACGGTTTGCCTACCTTACCTAGCTCACTCGCGGATATGAAGTGGGCCTCACTCATCGTCTATTGCATTCGGCCCTTGATCCGACGCAAAGTATCGGCTGTTTCTACTGGAGTCAACGTGGGATTGTCGGGCCGGGGACCACAGCGAGAGTCGAGACGAGGCTACCGTGTTTTCGTTTGGCGCTGACGCAATTGACGGCTTTTTATCCGACCAAGGAAGTTTAACCCTCCATTCTTCTGATCGGCCACGCTGCCGTCCATCCTCGGCTCGGTCTCTTGTCTGCAAACAACCGACAAAGACACAATCCGGGGACTGTCGTCATATCAACAGCATCTCCATTGCATTGTATTTCATTGCATTTCTTACTTTCGACACATATATTACTCTTCTTTTATTTTATTTTTTTATTTTTTTTTATAAATGTCGTTTATAACAGCGAACATTCGGGGGTTTATGGCGTTGGGTCAAAAATTGAGGCACATGTATGGCCTCTTATGTTTCTTTTCTTCTTTTGCCTTTTCTTTCTCTCTCCACTTCTGCGACGGGAACAATTCTATGTTGCTACTGCTACCACATAGATGGATGATTGGATGCGATGATATATATACCACGGGCAGGTTGTTTTCATTTTTAGCATTTACCCATCATCTTATATGCTACAGAATGCCACGGCTATAATTGGAATAAAATGTATGGATGATACTCCCAGTACTACAACGCGATGAGACAGCTATTTACAGTGCCTCCCTAGGTACTTGATTTTCCAATCTTTACCTAGTTACTAAAAATGTGATTCAATGTCAAATTTGTGTTGAACTTTAGCCTGTGGCTCCGAGGCAGGTACATTTACCGGCACTTCTTTCTGGCCTTTCGGAACCAAATGCACGTGAACTCATTTGTATTCTTAGGTACCTACCTACCTTACCTAGAATATATCCAGTTCCCGGTCAACTCCACTGTTCAGGCAAAGCCACCAGCATTACAGAGTACCAGTATGGAGGTAACTATCTTACATTCAGACGCCGTCTACTACCGTCAATAGCGCAGTTGAAAGCATGCACTCGAGATGACATAGCTCGCTTAACATTGGGCTATCCTGCTACGGGACAGAGCTTGGGAGCAGTTGGCCAATGTCCAACCCCAGGCTCAGCTTCAGGATTCAAGCCGTCGACTGGCGAAGAGGTTGCAACTAGAACGACATCACGATGCAACTCCCCTCCGTGTGCCGCAAATTCATTGTCACCGGTATATCAGAGCATCACGATTTATCTCAAAAGTTCCCCTATCTCCTCCCTTTTCTCTTTTCCGAGCCTGGTCACCGTGAGGCCCCCCGCACTTAGACTGAGGTTCTTGGACGGCACAGCAGAAACCTAGCAAGATAGCAAGACTACAACATCTAGAGTATGTATCGGTCAACTCCGTGTCTATCTGGATCTCCCTGCCGGAAGGATCAGGTGCTGTAACCCTCCATCTCATCAAAGATGGTGGCTAGGAGCGTGGAGGTCACACACTACCTTACATAAACTGAAACTCTGCTAGGTATACGTATGGACAAGGCCATCTGGAAGGCTGATACATAGGTAATGTCTTCACGAGGCTCGAGCGTTGGAGACCCTTGACATGTATGCCCCTGGCGTTTCAACACCTTTCAGCTTTGGTGCGTCCATTTCCTATTCTGACCCGGGGAAATCCTTCCGTCTGCAGGACACAACCAACTGCATATAAACCATGATCACACCATGGCTTCGCAACATAGCAAGTCGAACCAACGATATGATTCTCGAGGCTGAGTATCTTGACCCTGGTACTCAGTTTCAACCCCCTTGCAAGCAGAGCTCCCAGCCACTCATCTTCCCATACTTAATAGACCATCCGTAGGCATACCAATGCATTCTCGGGAACCCGATTTGAGTGTCACATCCACTCGAATTAAAATGGCCACTCTTTCTGAGCAACCCGTGTTCAAAGAGCTGAGCACTCTTCTTGTCAAACTTTCTGTCTCTGATGATGATCCGAACTATCCTAACTTTAAAAAATGCCAGGCTGCCAATTGCAATACTGGCACTAAGCTAAAGGAACCAGGAGCCAAGGAGATATGGGATGAATTGATGAAAAAGGAAACACTGTCGAACGAGGTCGAGTTCTATTCAAAGGTTAAAAAGTTTCTCCCGTCGGTTCACTGCAAGAGGCATAATGAGGGTAATTTCCTTGAAGATTGCTTTGGCAACTGGGAAAGGTCCCGAACTGAGAAGTCAGGTTACGCTTCATCTGAAGTGTCACTACCTAGTACACCGACTCAGAATCAAGTCTTCGAATCGCCTACTGTTGAATACGGTACACCTCTCTCAAGTCCTCTTGTCGAAGATGGCACACCAACAACCTCAGAAAAAAGTCCGGCTTCCAGCTTTGACAGTTTCATCCTGAGCACCCCCAGCAGGCTGAATCATCACAGCCCTCTCCCTTCGATTGAAGATATGTCAACATCTAACGAGAGCCCGAGATATAATCCCCCATTGGCACTCGGCATTAATTCGATTTCTGGCAGGTCTATTGATGTTGGCCAGCAAGATAACAAGGTGGACGACATATCACCCAAAGAACCTCCAAAGTCGCTCCCTATTCATTCCAGGCAAGATGTTGCTGCGGAACAACCCGATATGGTGGAATCCATCGTGGACGATACATTTATACTGGAGAATGACTCAGATGATGAGCCACGACTTGCCCACCCGCAGTTTAGTGAACTTGGGTTAAAGAGGAACGGAACCTTGAGCGATAAAGCCGCCATCATCATGGAACTAAGGAAGCCTCTCACGCATGCACAGGCAGGAAAGGGCAAGATGTATGTCCTGAAGCACAAGGAAGAAAAGGATCTGTTCAAGATTGGATGGACCGCTACTACTGTCAACACAAGTTTATCAAGGCCCAACAACTGCTATGGCGCATCATGCGAGACTATGCCCATCTATGAGTCTCCTCATTTATTCAACGGTGCTCCCAAAGCCCATAGACTGGTGCACTTGTTTCTCAGGGGCATCAATGTACGGGTCAAAAAGTGTAGAAAGTGCGGCAAAGGGCACAAAGATTGGTTCGAAGGAAGTGAAGAGGCTATCGTGAACACAGTCAAAGTCATGGAGGGCTTTTTACTCGGGCCTGCTTACGAGTTGAAGGAGAAGGGAGAGCTAACCAACGAAGGGAAAGCCAGGGTGAAGAACATGTGCAATGTCACCCTCGAGTCATTCCAAAGGAATCAAGAGTATTGTGGAGTCCCAGGCCATATCACGGACGCCGAATCTTGGACGTTTCCACATACTGTGGTACCTGAAGCTGCTGTTAATGTACAATCACGACAGGCTTTAGTTAACGAGTCGTCAAGCCAGCCAGAAGCACTCGCCGCATCCGCAGATGCTTCTAAGGGACTGGAACCACCCTCGGAGGCGAACAAAGGTGGACTCCGCAACAAATTCAAAGAACTTTATGGTACCGTGAAGGACAAACTCTCCAAGTTTTCAGCCGCTGATGATGAATTTCCCTTTGCACTTCTCGGCGCCCTCGACCAAGATAGTGACAACACTGAGAAACCTCGCGGATGGAGTTCTTTGGGGGTCTCGTGGGTCAGATTCACGGCGACCTTCAGGGGGTCGGTCGAACCAGATGCTAAGAAAGCGAGTTGATGATTGGGTATGTATGCCTGAATAGGTGAGGTGAGTATCTGTATTATAGGTTAGTTCTGTCTAAGTAGCTTGCTTGTTTGTTTTTGTGTATTAAATTGCTATATCGCTTGTCTGATCACTCTACTCAGTATCTCGTGATTTACTGCAGATGCTTTTTGTCGTGCGTCGTTACAGGGCATGAGCGTGTAATTGTAACCATAGATCTGACTACGTGTGCCGTCGGTATCGGCTTATTCATGCAAGTCATTTACCAAGCAGGGAACAGGCTAATCATAGCACTCATGACGGTAAGAAACAGCAACTCTTTAGAGCGTACCCAGTATGTAAAGCCATGGAGATGTCTACATACAGGGCCTTTACCTAGCGCACACGCTAGTACATGGAAGAGTGCCTACCTTAGTAGCAGTTACTCCGGATGTCCGTACAAAGTCTCACTCACTCCTTGTCCTTCCGAAACTTGACTAACGCACGCGACCAACCGAAAAATGATTTGAAACTGCTCTTTTCATCCCCAATCTCAGTATCTCGACTACTTTGTGTGCCTACATTATTCACCTCAAGCAAAGGCACACTTCTGTAATCACTGATATCTATAGCTCACTTCGACAGCTTTCACAGCTCTCCACAAACGTCCCTCTTTCGTCATTGTCTACTAAGTTAACCCCACCATCCTATTCCATCCCGAACTTATATCGATCCATCCCGAGCCGACGGGACCCTCCCCCTCACCTCATAACGCGCGCTATCTTAAGGCCTCGAGTTGTTTCCCCAGATCGAGCAAATTTATTCTTCACCTTTCATCGCCGCCACACAGTCTCGGTTTCGTATTCTCTCCACCTCATAAGCGCCAATGGCTACCGAAAACCCTCTGGAAGACCGCATCTCGACTGTTCCGTTCGCGGAGCAGGGTGAGAAGTGGGATAGTTGCTGGAGAGAGGCTTTAACACCATGGGACCGCGGAACTGCCTCCATTGCCCTTCACGACCTCCTCGCTCAAAGACCCGATCTCGTACCGCCCTCCCAACATCATGATCATCGCGGCCATCCGCTCCGAGACTCAGCAGGCGCTATCGAAAAGAAGAAGGCTCTAGTCCCCGGTTGCGGGCGTGGTCATGATGTTCTGCTTCTGAGCTCGTGGGGCTATGATGTCTGGGGCCTCGACTTCAGTGCTGCTGCAAAGGAGGAGGCTATCAAAAACCAAAAGCAAGCCGAGTCACAAGGTCTATACAAACCTGTCGATGGATTGGATAAAGGAAATATTCACTGGATTACTGGTGACTTCTTTGCGCAAGATTGGGCCAAAGGTGCCGGCGCTGATGGGCAGTTTGACCTGATCTACGACTATACGGTAATTCCGCTTCTCGAAGCCCGGGGCTGATACATATCCTGGGCGCCTCTACTTTTCAGCAAGCCAACTAACTGTACAGTTTCTATGCGCTCTGCCTCGCGAAGCAAGACCAAAATGGGCCAAGCGCATGACCGAGCTGCTGTCTCATGATGGTCGCCTCGTTTGTCTCGAATTCCCTTCGACAAAACCCATGTCCGCCAATGGTCCCCCATGGGGAGTCTCCCCAGAGCTCTATGAGGCCCTCCTAGCAGCTCCTGGCGAAGAAATTGCGTACAACGACGACGGTACCGTCCATGAAGACCCTTGCTCAAAACCTTGGGCCGACGCCCTACATCGACTGAGTCTGCTCAAACCAACTCGAACGCACAAGGCCGGCACCAGCCCAGATGGCGCTGTGCTTGACTTCCTCTCGGTCTGGAGTCGATAACCAAGCTGAATAGTCTGGTCACCGAATCTCCATTTTTTACGTCTCGATACCAAACAACCACCATATGATCTTTCGCCGATGTATGCACAAGAACAAAAGTGATCTCCTTATCCTTCTCATGATGGTGCCTTTCGGAGAGAGTTGTAGTGCTCTCCCAAGCCGTAGCCGTGCCTGTAGTATGCCAACCATAATGTTTTGCCTGACTCAGCTCCCTCTTCCTCCCCGATACGCTCAAGGCGACCATCTTGTACCACTCGGATCTCCGCTTTATACTGTCGTGCCAGCGCCATGAGCTCAAGCTGGCCGCCCCATTCGGCGGTATCTCGCATCTTGCGGGCGTAGTCTTGGAGGTCTTCCTCGAGGAACGGCGCAAAGTCGTCTCCATGCTCCAACATATACTCAGAAGCCACTCGTCGCACCGTCTTGTATGCTGGGTCCTTGGTGTCACTGTCTCCGAGAGGGATATCATTCTGGCCGAGTTGATCCGCCACCGCTGAGAATAGACAATGTCCATCGGGCGCGATATCTTTCTCCACAAGCCCATGCTTCTCAAACGTCGACTTCATGTACTCGCTCTCCTTGGCTCGGTAATTGGTCATACTAGATGCTTCCTCTTCTGCACGCTGCGCCTCAGCCTCCTGCTCAGCAGCACGTCGGGCAAGCCGCTCCTTCTGACGATTGCGCTTCTTTCCCGGCTGCTGCTGCTGCTGTTGTTGTTCGGGTTCTGAGACAGAGAGCTTCTCGGTTTCTTTCACTAGGGTGTCTTCCTGGAGCTGTGTTTGAGCTTCAGCGGCGGCACTTTCGCCTTCGTCGCTGTTATCATCGCTGTTGTTCAAAGCGGCGATCTCGGTGGCTTGCTTTTCACGTAGCTGACGTTCCATCTCTGCACATTCGTCATTTACGCCTTTGCGCGTCTTCTTTGTGGCATTCTTCTTCTTTCCCGTTATGCGGCCTTGTAGGTCCTTGAGCTCACGACGATGCCGTGTCTGGATCTGCTCGAGAGTTTCCGTTGCCATGGGACTGGCCATGACTGTGGCTTCAGCCTGGCTCGGAATTAAGTCAGAAAGCAAGTTTCAGGTAGTTTGTAGCTATCGACTCTTGCTTGATATGTCCCGCAGTCGGCGGCGAGAAGAAGGCGAGCCTTTCCTTGTTTGACTTCGATGTATCCAGGGAATAGGTAAGCAAAGAGAAAATAATAAAGCTTGAAGAACTACACCCATGAGTCGCGGGGTAAGTAAGTGGGAAATTTCGCTGGTGGGGCAATGCTTCAATCATCCATGATTTATTTTGTCTATCAACCCTGTCTTCAACCGTCAGTCGATTAGTGTTACGAAAACTTCAATCGCGTATGAATCCACGAGCGTGGAAGCAAAAGATCCGAATCGAAGGTCACACATTAATTAGAGGCTCCAATCTCAAGATGGGCGATGCCAGTTTTAGCGTCATCTATCTACTTTTCAAGGCCAACCTGGTTTCTTTGAACCAGATCGGACTGATGTGCATGTCCTTTTTTTTTTTACCAACAAGTTGTATCTGCTGAGACATGTCATCTACTTCACTCACATCAACCTCCGGATACCACAGCCCCTACATCTTCCCATTTTTTCAATGTATACAAAGTATGTAGCAGAAAGATAGTACCAAAACTCCACACATAATGATTGTGAACTAGCCCGCGGGCCCAGTTCTTAACCGATCCCAAAATTTATACAGAAAAGGGTATAATGCTGCGTAAAGCTCTGCCATAACCAATGAACATGACCAAGAAAGCGAGAGAAAATGAAAGTGATAATTGCCGTCGTGGCTACTGTGCTGAATTAAATGGATGCTAGAACCCCTTGAAGGGATCATCACGGAAATAGTCCTCCTCCCCAGCAGTTCTGCTTCCATGGTAATAGTCATCGTGTGTTGCACGGGTGCTGCGAGAGTTATAACTATCTCGGTGTCTGCTTCGGCTTTGTCGTCTTCGTTGTTCTTTACTCCGTCTGCGAAGTGAGTGACGGAACTCATCCTGTTCATCCGGATAGTCGTTGAACTGAGAAAATGCCAGTGGACTGATAAAGGCCTCCATTCGCACAGTACCAATAGCATCGAAGAAGTTACTTGGCCGTGAAGAAGCTTCAGAAGTTCGCTGTGAGCCTGTTTGGCTCATTGCCCAAGTTCCGTTACTCGAAGCCTGCGACTGATAGATATCAGAAGAACCTGCAGTTCCAGTGCTATTACCAGCAGTACTATTGGTGGACTGGTGATGACCAACCCCCCCAATGGGTCCAGAAAATCCCCGGAAAGAGAGCGGCGGCGGTACGTGGCCGCCTGTGTTGCTTCTCTTACGCCCGTGAGCGTTTACCTGGTTTCCTTGGTTCCTATCATGGAAACGTGGTATGAATGGGGGCTCTGCAGCATCTCTCGAGTCTTCTCGAGAGTGTGTACTTGAGAATCCTCCTACAGATTCCGTGACAGGAAAACTAGTGGCATCTCCTAGTTGTGAAGATGGCGCGCTGGGGATACTTGGAACACTAGGTGGTCCAGCACGAGGGCCTACCGTTCGGCCTTTGGCAAGACGGATAGAGTCTCTAATTCCACCCCGTCTCAGTTTGGGCCGAGGAGCCTCAAAGTCTGGCAGTGGCGTTTGCTGTATTCGCGGTGGTGCAGAGATGTTTTCGGGGACTGCCTGCGATGAATGTGCAAGGAATGACAAAGCTGTCAACCAGATATAGTGCCGGTCAGCAGAATCTGCCGTGAACTTGAGAGCTCTTTGTGGTGTCAATATAAGAATTGATCGGTTGAACACTGTTGCTACTCCCTTTGGTGGAGCATTATCATCCTTGACATCGAGAACAGATTGTATAGTCACTGTGTTTGTTAGTATCAGTCATAGAATTGGTGGGAGCAACTTACATTTTCGGCCAGCCTTACCCATCAAGGCGCTGCCGGAGGATGGCTGCTTGCTACTCCAGAGGATAGCCCTCTCATAGGGTGCAAGCCAGACCCATCGTTTGTGGCGATCGTTGCCGGTATCGTCCTTGCCGTTACTCTCCGCAACGCCGAAAGACTTTCTTCTGCGGACATATTTGAACATCCACTCGCCAACCATGGTCTGTGCGATGGCATCGACTACGCTCGTATTCTGAGGGTTGCTCGGGTTGGAGGGCGGATCCGTGCTGGAAGTGTTGAGCGTATTGCCAGTATTGTATGTATTGAAAGAGTTGTATGTGTTGTCAGTGTTGGTAGAAAGCTTATGCTGATGCCTAAATTGGCCACTATGTCGAGCCCGAGTGCGGGGAGTCGTGATATCATTCTTAGGCAGCGGAGGCAGGCCTGGGCTCTCAGGGGCCTCAGTAGAAGGAGACAGCGGAGGTGAAGATCGACTGCCTTGCTTACGATGTCTGTGGTTTCGCGGTAATGCAGCGGCAGACCTGACCTTTCGTACGCTTCCTGCCCGGTAGACGCGTCCTGATCCACGACGCTGGAAGAAATCACCTCGGGTTGGGCTTCTTTGACCATCGCTTGGAGCACTTGCACTCGGAGGCACGTTTCTAGAGCTGGCTCTTGTGGGGATCGGGAATGGAGGAGGATTTTTATTATCAGGTAAACTTGGACTCCTCGCCCGTCCTTGGCCCTGATGACTTGCAATTCCATTCTGGATCATCGCAGCTTTGCGCATCACGCTAGCCCGGTTGGATGGCATGGCAGCAGGACCCTTCTCAAAGCCCCTTCCAGGCTTGGTGGTAAAAGCGTGATGAATTTCTGTGGTAACACGAGGACCCTGTCGCATAGTAATCTGTTCAGGGGACGTGGGGATCGTGCCGTAGGTTTCAGTCGTGCCAGTTGAGCTGCGCTTACCAGGACGACTTGAAATAGACTTGGGACGCGGGGCAGACAATGCAGTCCGGTACTCCAAATCACTCAAGTCTACATCACCAAAGTCGTCTGCTTCATCAGAGCTACCTCCATCAAAGCCAGCGAAGAGGCTACTAAAACGATGCGGCCGACGCACTGGGGCCTTCTGGCTGGAGAGAGGGCCATCATCGTTGTTGCCAGGATAAGCATCATGAAGGGTGTCATCCTCAGGAAGAGAAATGGGCGACGAAGGCTGATCACTAAAACTCTGCCTATTGAGTCGACGCGGGTTCCGTGGTGGGACATTACCAGGAACAGGCGTGAAGCTTTTTGTTGGTTCCACCCCAGATGTTGGGTTTGGTGAGGTAGGCCGGGAGGAAATGGCAGAGGGCTGGAGATGGGGTGGGAGAAGTGCCATTCGCTTGTCAGTCTGTATGCCTTCTGTCTGTACCGCTGCCTCGGATGTAGAGGATGAAGAGGGCAGGGCAACTTGACAACTGAAATCTTTGAAAAGCACTGGCAATCTCGGCTCCTTAGGTGTGGTAGGCCGACTGGTAGGAGGGTGGACGCTAATACTAGGAATTGCAAGAGGGGGGAGTGATGGTAGAGCAGGTGGAATGGCGGGTGGTGGGCGAATGGGTGGGCCTTCGGTCTGGGTAGAAGATGTGACCATCAAGGGTTTGTCGATCACAGGAGGCTGTACTGGCGGCGGTGGTGGTGGCCGAGTAGGTGATTTGGGCGTCTTGGGGGTCGGAGGCAGCAATGGCTCTTCCGTTGTCTGAACAGAGCTTGAGACCATGAGTCGTCGAGTTACTGCTGGCTCAATGTTGAGAGGGGGGTGAACACGCTTCCGACGTTGGTTTGCTTCAATCTCACCATCACCACGTGGCGAACACTCGACTTCGGGTAACTTGACAGGAGCACGGGGCTCGGGTGTTGCAGGTTTCGCAGGAGGAAGCTTAGGTGAAGGTGGCGGCGAGTATTGGATCCCTGTGTCAGTGTATGAAACTTTTGGTACAGAAACTGGTGCTGAGGCGGTTTTCCCCTCGTCTTCTTCGTCTTCCAGGGCTTCAGGCACTGACTGGTTCATGAAAAGCCTGCCCCGAGTGACACTTCCAGTTCTCTTGATACTCTCCAGACTCTGATTTCGAGCATGGAACCTTTTCACTGGACTGTCGCGGCTGAGGTTGCGGGTGTGGAATGAGGTTGCGTAGTTTGACATTGCGCTTTCCCGGCCGTCAAAGTCGCTTTGCTCATCCTCGTCATCAAAATTGAGCTCATCAGCGAGAGAGTTTCCATTCAGCCTCATTATGCCAGTGCCGCTTGTCATGGAAAAGCGAATGCTGTTGGTCATACTCATGGTCCTCACACTAGCAGCATCGTTCTCCCGGCCGCTATCCTCAACTTCACTATCATGGCCGTTGCCTGTCCCATGATTGGCACCACCGTGAGCATTACTGATTTGGGCTTGTTGATATGCGGCGACTTCATCAAGCACAGTCTTCAAGCGGCTTTCTGCGACATGAATGCGTCTCTCGAACTTCCTTCTCTCATCCTCCCAGCCATCCTTCTCTTGTGCCCATAGTTCGTGGACACGCTGTGAGTCCTCCTCCTGAACCCGGATCTTCTTCTGGGCGGCTTCAAGACGCTTTCTCGCATCAGCGACAGAGTCAACAGCCTCGTCTCTCTCCCGAGCAAGTTCTCCTATTGCAGAGGACGATCCACCCTCGAGAAGGGAGAGTTGTCGTTTGAGCGACCTGCTCTCCTTACTCGTTTCAGTAAGATTTTGCTTCACTGACTCTTTTTCTTCCTTTGCCGCATGAAGAGATGCTTCGAGGGTTTCAATCTGCCTGGTCTTCTCCTCTTGGTCCCGGCGGAGAGACAATATCTCGGAGACGAGGTTGGCGTGAAGTGTTGGTGTGAAGCGTCGAGGATCGAGAATACTGATGGTTTCGTCGGTTGGAATATTTCGTGAGGATCTCTTGGAACCTGTCTCGTTTGGTAACTGAGCTGTAGAAGAATCCTTTCCAGGTGGTGTGACCGAGCGCCGGGACCTCTTCGACGCTCTCGATGGAGTTCGATAGGGAGTATCTAGAGGTGTAGGCAGCGAAGTAGCAGCCGGGCCACTGAGATACTCGTCATCTGTTTCCCAGACGCCCATGATAAAGTAGAGGCTGTAGCCTTGCAGCTAGCGACGTTCAGAAACTCCTATGAATTCACAGAACAAGGTGGACTGGTGCTCTCAAGTCCCCTTTCAAAGACTGTTGTAGAAAGCGACTTGTGGATGCACGCGTGCAAACCGGTGCACAGTTGGAGATGTTTTCTCTCGGAATGGAATAAGGAGTGTCTGTGACAGGAAAGAAATGCGCTCAAAGATTGACAGAAATAGTCTCAATGCTGTCTTTCACGCAAAGTGAATTTCACCATCACTATGAATGTACATATTAGCCGGGGTCATCCATCCCATACTCGATACACTCGAATGAACATATAGATTTTCGAAAATCAGATAAGGAAAACATGCGACAGCGGGAAAAACTTGAAACTGGCGCCGAGTACCACAATCTATCTCAAAACGTGTCTTGACTTACAGCATAAGCAAGCAACTGCCGTTTTGAATCAGCCGTGTTGCCCACTCAGAAGCATGGAGACGAACGCGATGCCATGGCATCAAGCACAATCAATGACTGATGATAGGCCGTAGAAATTTGAGTAGCGTACGTAGGTTGAGTTGGTGCAAAGAATGAAAGTGAGAATATCATAGGCCAGGCCAGTACCAGCACCAGCAGTTAGAAGAACCGGAGTAGTTACAAGCAGAAACTAAGATAAACCAAAAGACAAGGACACGAGGATGACGGCGAGGAAGGAAAGATAAGAAATGCTCAATGGATGATCGAGAATCTCGAGAGCCCCAAGGTAGGAGGTGGTAGTGACGCGGATTATCCCCAGGGCCAAATGTGTGATTAAGCCCACGCGGGCGCAGAAGACCATATCCTTGTTGGGTGTCCACTTCTGAGGCGTTCACTTGAACCAGGCCAATGGCTTACGACAAGAAAGCAAAGCCTTGCAGGTGACAGCGGCGAGTGAGGAACAAGTAGACAAGGAACATGGCCTTTCACCAAGACAGGCCAGCATCGGGCTGGTGCGAAAGCATGGGGGCCTGGCAAAGTTTGTGCAAAAAAGGGAATGGTCCACTTAGTACTCCATAGTCGACGGGAGGTGGAGTTTCCAGACAGAGCCCGAGAAATCGGACTTGGTTGTCTTTGATTAAGGGTCAACGAGGCTTACTCAATCCGAGTCAATCGGTTGACGAGGAAGATGGAGGGTGACAGTGTCAACGTAGAGGCCTTCATGAGGGAGGGATACATTCGGAAGAGGTGTGAGGCCGAAAAGGAGGTGTTTGCTTCAGAGACCAACAATATGTGAGCAATCGAGTCTTGAACGTCGACCTCCAACAATATCTCATAATTCAGATCAAAGTCCCTCGCAAAGTCCAAAGCAATGTTGACCAACAGGCCTGGCAGGCTGGTACCAAGTGGCTTTTCTCATCAGCTTAAACAAACATAAACGGTATAGCCTGGTCTTGCTCATAATCGACTTTAGACCATTCCGTGCCGTAGACTGGTGGACAACGCCTCTCTCGATTCGACCCGTCCCTACCAGGTCACCTGGCCTAATGGAGCTTAGTTGTCCCAAGAGAATTTATCCTGGTCAGGCACGTCGTAGCGACGTTGGTCGACGACTGTGAACTTGTGAAGGTGATTAGGCAGGGCAGGGTTTGCAGCCTGCAGTTGACTGCAATTCCACTGGCACATTTACATCCTGGCCTGCCTGACGGATTTGGGGCCCGGGGAGCACAACGAGCAGGTGAAGACAATTGATTTGTTGAAGAGTGTGCTTCAAGTTGATGAGATGCAGCTGAGGGCTAACGTTGAAACAACGTTTATTTCCTGAAGGAGGGGCCGGCCGTTGAGGGATTTGATGACTGAGGCCTTCCATCATATCATTTCAATTCCGTTATGGAAAATTGATACGACCAAGGTTGGTAGTGCCTACTGCCTACTAATATCGGAATTCACTTTCCCTTCCAAGTGCTGTGCCTCTGCTCTTCCATAATTTGAAAACTGAGGTCGGTACCTGCCTTGAATACGTTCCCCGGGTATACTGGCACGCAATTTAGCAGGAGCGGTACGACGTGATAGGTACCTGGTGTCCGGTATTGAACTTCAACGCCGGCAAAGGGAAGGAAGGTGATCTGCATCAATCTACTCCGTAGGTAGGTACAAATGACCCCAATGCACTTAACTGGTACTCCGTAGATGCAAGTTTTACACAGGAAGTCAGCTCAAGCCTCAAACAACAAATCGCAAAGAGGAAGGGAAATTTCATTTACTCTCGCCTAATAATAACTTCTCATTAACACATTTCGCTGAACCCCGCTAATTGATCAAGACATGGCCAACGTCGGGCCCCCCTTTATGATGAGCTAAAGAGTCCTCCCCGGGAAAGCTAATGCACGACCTAGGGGGCCCCCTGTGGCGCCGCAATATCGGCCCTGCATATTTCCAGGGACATCCAATGATTGAATAGGAGTTCCACGCTTTCTGTTGGATGTCCAATCTCTTCTCTCTTCTCATCGATGATGAATGCTGGTGATCCTACAGAGGTACTGTGTGAGCAGTTATCTACAGTATTTGATCGGAGCTGTATCGTATCCGATCCCTGGCCACACTCAGATCTTCTCGAGTCCAAGATGTCCACACTGGCGCTGGAGCCGTTGACCTTCAACAGGATGGAAGTTTCCTACTCCCCTCCTGTGCAACGGCTTCTGAGCTATGGCCCAAAAGATACGTGATACAAACTAACAGTGTGAGCAATTAATGATCTATCATTCTGATTTATGCTTGCACAGAGGCAAGGCAACGCTGTAAACGCAATTTACTCCGAGGCTAACAATATAGCTCTAATCGAAGCCAACGCCTGGTCCAACACCTGGTACTCGAAGATTCCTGGCCTACGGGACGAACAATGCACGAACCACTCCTTCTAGGGCTAAACTGGCAAACAAGGCCACGGGCTCGGTAATGATGCTGCGTATCTGGACAGGCGTCACTTGTCCAAGTGGCTAATCTACGACCGCCTCTTCTGAACTAGCTGAATGTGCAAATGCAAACATGTTTGACAGTTTGACAATTGGAGTTATACTGGTCGGGGCGAGTACTTACAAGAGCTCATGTATCTCTGGACAGAATTACCGACATGTCAAGACGAAAATCATGCCCCTGCTCAACGCCCAGAGGCTGCTCGTGAAAGTGGGGGCTGTCGTCCTCAATCAAGACGAAACCTGAACAACTTCGATCGCCGAGCTAGCTTTGCTCTTCCTCTCATTCATGAGTTATTGCATCTTGCAAACCATTGCATTTGTCTACTGTTACCGCCTGGCAAGCGTCTGATCAATCTGATGCATGCACAGCATGTAAAACAATCTACGGAGACACCTATCTGTATGTACTACCGAGCTGCACCCCAGATGACCACTGCTCAAGGCCCCAG
Organism: Fusarium verticillioides 7600; assembly: GCF_000149555.1. Taxonomy (NCBI): domain Eukaryota; kingdom Fungi; phylum Ascomycota; class Sordariomycetes; order Hypocreales; family Nectriaceae; genus Fusarium; species Fusarium verticillioides. The sequence continues at coordinate 1,730,943 of NC_031679.1, read as the reverse complement.
CTTCCGCTCCACTTTTCACTTTTGATTAAGGTGTTTACTTGCCTTCTGAAAAGCAAGCTTTTTTATTACCACTATCAGACCCATTCACGGTCAATAGTCGGAAACGAAGGCCAGCCTCTCATCGCGACTGTTTGCTTTGATCGAGGTCAATGGCGTCTGTCCATGTTACTCTATGTCGTGTCGTTCTACAGAGTACAGTCAATCAGTTAGGCATCAACGCCTTTTTTTTTTCTTTTCTCTCACAAAATGGAGTCTCCATGACGAGAAACATGCCAATCCCATGAGAGCAAAGATCAGCCTTGTGTCAATGAACTACCGAACAGCTGCTCCGTTCTTCCCGACTCTCTTTCGGTCACCATCTGCCTTCCAAAAGCAGGCCGTCAATCGATTCAGAGCCAGAGACAGAAGCACAAGCCATTTCTATGATGATCTCGTTCTCTTTCAATGTTGACTAGAACGCCGTATAAAACGCACTACCTCATGGCTTTATCAACGGCCTACGAACATGCATGGAAGTACCTACTGATGAAAACTGGACTTGTAGAACCCAGACGCTCTTCTACGTACAGACTACCTCATTAAACTTTGCCCCATCCGCTACTAGGTGGTTCAATAGTTGAGGGCAGCCTCTCCACCTTGATGAACAAAGCAGCTCAGAGTCTAGGTATGAGATGCGTCAAGTGTGCTCCGTCATCGGCCTTGCCATTTTTTCTTCTCACCAGTTATGCAGCTCTTCTCATGTTCAAGATGATATCGATAATGTGGCGTTCTCTTTGGAGGAAACGATATTCAAAGACAAAATCCTTCTTCCTAGCCTGCCTACCTGCTTACTTACTTGCCGTATTACGTCTTGGGTTTTAACTCGGTTAAAGCCCAAGGCTTCATGGCGCCGATAGGATGGTTCGTTCGTTCCTGCAAATCCCCCGTGGTTCACGCGCTAAGACGGCGCCGCGTTACCACATGAAACATGCGGCTTCATTGCCGGGTGATAGAGAGTTCAGCTAGAAACATGGGTCAATACATGCTCCGTACAGTCCGGTTCCATTGACGTTGCGCACATTGTTATACAGAGCATGTATTCGGTTTCCTACCGGCGAGCCCATGCAGGCTAGGCAGGTCAAATCCCCTTCATCGGGAGCATGTAGTCTATCTACATGCTCAATAGGATCAAAGAACGCTTAGGGAGTATTGATTACCTCCTCCCCCAGAATATGTTGGTTAGTCACAACGCTTGGTCCTCTCGAGTTTCACATGGTTTTGCTCGTATGTCAAAAACCCAAGCCTCACCGCAGAAAAAGCAAAGTGCGGTCGTTGATCTTCACAGAGCCGTGTTTCATCGCCTTGCCAGGCCAGATTTCACCAGCTTCGCAACGGTCCCTAGAGCCGTGGAAATGATGATACCGGTTCGCTAGCCATGACACATCACGAGCTCAACACACAACTCTGGCCCGTCAAGCTGATTTCGAATTCGTAACAGCAATGCCACTGCCGTATTACTAGCTGCATGGCGAGTTAGTTACGAACTCAAGCGTAGAATATGAATAAAGGTGTATATACATTGTACTCTGTTTCTAAAGTCCCTACGCAGACAAAGACGGATTTCCGAGAAGGAAGATGTAACAGAAAATCTCTGAAGGCAGTGACTCTTACACATCACGCAGAATTGCTGGTTATGCAGCGGTACTTCAAGGATATGTTCCGTGATGCTGTATTTTTGGTTTGTCGGCCGGTAACATTATGTACTACGTATGCAAGATGTGGTTTCTTACAACGAACTTCGTTCATGAAAACAAACCTCTTTTTCATTTGGTATGCCATGTCGATATCTCGGGGTGATAGATCTAGGCCCTGGCAAAAACAACACAACATGAAGTTTTGGACTTAATTCGACTTTCTGTCTTATGGCGTGATCTGATGACTCGGGGGAAAAAACAAATAGACATGATCCACGGACCTCGGGGCACGGATGCAATCAAGCGTTGAACGGCGGAGAAAGAATCAGTTCAATTAATCTGATACTTGGTGTCTCGTGCTTTATACGTGTTCAACATGGATCATGTATACGGTTTAGCATGCGTAAACTAATGTGCATGGATATCATGTTGACTACTCATGAGCCCATGGCCTTTCCATATGAATCTATAGGAAACAACTCACAGACATTCGCGTAAAACCTGCATCATTGTCGTACGGTCATCAAACTCTTATACCATAGCTATGTAACACGCTGGCTATGCTTTGCTATCTGAATGCCTTACGCTCGTGTTCCTAGAGAGAACTGCCCCATCTCCTAGACTCAACTCTTAGGGATGTCATATTGTGAAGGCTCGGGATTGCTAGGATTTCTCCTCAAATCTTATAAAACTCACTGTCTAACAACTACCTACGACTATCTGGTCAGTACATGGATCAATGAGTGGACACATATTCACCAGATATCCTCAATGCTACAAGTTTATAAAGCAAGCTAACGTTGTAAATGCATTTAGTCCCCTATTTCATCTGAGCCTTGAATAATTGAGGATAGGCAGAACAAGGAGATGGTTGTCACCCACTCTGTAACTAGGAGCTATACCTTTACGTTTGTAGGGCCCTCATATGGGCTTACTGGATACGTTTGTTGATGCTTCGCGGTAATACTCTGTACAATCGCTATTGCATTTATTAATGCAGTCTCACTCAGGTAGCCTTCTGCCTGGTCGTCCAGGCTTCCAAGTTGACGAGGCATATGCTGAAGGTCATAGCCATAACAGACACTGCTATAAAAATCCCATTATCTGGCAGCAGTTCATGTGGCACTCATTCTACCTGCTGCGTGAAGGCCTATGAGAAGCTCGTGGGGTTCTTCTACGACGAGAATTTACGCAATGGTCAAATTTTTGCTCAGCTCGCAAGCTGAGCCTAAGCTACTAAGTTTATTTCATACAAATACTCGGATATGAACTCATATTCACGGTCTGCCGGTTATTTCATCGTGGTGGAAGTGATTTCGTTGCAATCTTATACACCTCACGTAGAATAAATGTGTCAGTCTTTTCACCGGCTACGTTAATGAAACCCGTTTAATATGGCCACCATGCTTGAGATATCGGTTGCTGGTTCGAGCCGAATACAGCTACATGGAACTATAATGACGTGAAACCTGACTTACATCACGCGGCGTCGTCAAACAATGCGGCAGTACTGCATGATGTTTTGTATCGTTGCAAAAGCCAGGTTGCACCTTATTGTTCTAACCACGTTCTTTGTCCGATGTTTACTTTTTTCAACCTAGATGTTCCAGTATGGATGGTTGATATATAAGGATACTTGGTAATGGCGGTTTACAGTGGTAGTCATAGGGGAAACATGTATGTCAACCCATTGGATGTTGGGGTCAATTCGGAACTGAGAGATAAACCTTGGGAGTGGCTATAAATCAAGTATGCGATGTCCATACACTATATTCAGCATGTAATGTTTTACTCTGTGAAATTAGTTATTTGTGACTGGTTTCTACTGTCCCTACCACTCATGGGTATTGAACGGGATATCTACTGCATGCATGATGCAATGCATTGCGTACAATTGCCCAGGAGCCAGCGAGAAACATGATATTTGAGGTCTTTTTGATCTCTTTCTTCAGGAACATATAATATCTACTGCCCCCGGAAGAGAGTTGCCTATCTCTTGTGTAGCTGTGCCTGATATATTGCCTCAATTTATGAACTGGTGTGTAACAAACCTCGTGATATCACCCAACAACACTGGAGCGTCGCTTTGTTTACTAAGAACACTGTATTCTGTCGCTCAAAAATACAAGATAGTAATGCACTCCTTTAGATCAAGTACCAGAGTTTGAAGAAGGGTCAAATCATCGCCCGAAGAACGACAATGAGGTGTTTAGTTTCGAGGTCGACTTGGCATACCCTAGACGACTTCGAATTTCTGTTGTGTGACCACAAACAATATGCTCAATGATCATACCTTACGGTCTCACTTTCGCAGTGCACTCAGCGTCGATTAGTCGATACCCATTTTCCCGCATTTGATTACCTCGGCAAACCTCGCCATTATACTTGTGCCTGTTGAACGAAGGGCGTAGGCATCATGTGACGTAACAGGCGACTGTAGGTGAATGCGCGTGGTAGATACTAACCGATGAAAGGGTTATTGTCAACACAAGACTACTACAAGCGCTCAAATATAAGATCAAAACTTATTCACAGTACACAAAGAAACTCCAAGCCACACCAAAAGTTCACAATGTCAACAGGAGCAATCTCGCCGCTTAGTAAAGTCAAAGCCCTCACATTTGACGTCTTTGGGACTGTCGTCAACTGGCGCTCATCAGTAACCGATGAACTCACGCTTCGAGCTTATCGCAAGACTTCCTCCGACCTGAAACAAGATGTCAAAGCTCGTGTTCAGAAGCTCACCGAAGAGGACTGGGGCCGCTTCGCACAGGAGTGGAGGAACTCATACGGGAAGTTCACAAGAGGCTTTGACCCGGAAAAGCACACTTGGAAGACCATTGATCAGCATCACCATGACAGCCTAGTCGAACTTCTCAAGGCGTGGGATCTAGCTGATTTATACAGCCCAGCTGAGATTGAATCCCTGAGTCTCGTCTGGCATCGCTTGACACCTTGGGATGACTCCTCAGACGGTATTCATGAGCTTGGGAAAACTTACAAAACCAGCACCTTGTCCAACGGCAACGTCTCTCTACTTAGGGACCTGAACGATTTTGGAAACCTGGGTTTCCAGGTTCTCCTCTCCGGGGAGAGGTTTGGGGCGTATAAGCCAAACCCGGCCGTATACACTGGTGCTGCACGTGAGTTGGGACTGGAGCCTCACGAAGTTTCTATGGTTGCAGCACACCTCAACGACCTCGAGGCCGCGAGAGCCTGTGGCCTGAGAACCATCTATGTTGAACGCCCCCAAGAGGAAGCCTGGGATAAAGAAGATGAAAGGTACCAGAAGGCCAAAGAATGGGTCGATATCTGGATCACGGAAGACGATCAAGGATTTCTGGCTTTGGCTCAGAGACTTAAAGAGTTGGCATGAGATAGTCGCAAAGTTTCGAGCAGTTGTTGTTGCTGTGATTGGTTATGTAAGTGCTGAGTAGGCATGAATTCGGACTTGCCTATGGTCGAGACTCAATCTGCGGAGCCTTATTCTCAACCCAAGCCACTTGATTCATGACATCACATCGTTGTTTCTATCATTAGTATCACAGAAGCTTTCGTCTAAGCTATTTGGAGTCATATGACCTCACGTGCATTGATTCCCAATTCGGACTTCATCCATAAGACTTCTGTTTCTAGTAATACCATGAGATATACGGAGTATTTCATCAGCTTATATGAATAAGGTTGATCATTAGTTCTCTGCTTACAATCATACGATCCTAGTACACCACACAAACGCCGATCGCCAAAATCCGCTACGGCATGAGCGCAAGTGGAAAAAGACAAACACTGGAACAACCCCACGATCATGGACCTGGTGGTTTCGGCTCTAACTACCTAGGTAGCCAAGTATGCCTCCATTTTCTCCGTCGCCTTCACTATCAGGTCTAGCGGAACCGGAACAAACGAGAACTACGTGGCCCAGTCGGCATCTGTATCCAGAAAGTGTTGGAGCTGAACTTTAGGGTACTTGAATGAGCAGTTTTTACAGCACCTTCGGTCGAAGCGAGGTGGCAGAGAGACCCAGAGTGTACAAGTGAGCCTGCCATTGAACTAAACTCGCCCTATTGAAACCTTGTTTTGCGGCTCTTACAGCACGAACATGTAGTCCAACGTTCCTAATAACTTAAGTCAGCTTGTTTAATTTAAGCCTAACCTGCTAGCTTATAAGTTAGGGAAAATTGCTATAACTTAAGGCTTTAAAGGTCTTAACTTATAAGTCTATAAGTCTATATAGTAAGATTAGTAAGATTAGTAATATATAAGTTTTTTTTTAATTTTTTTTTTAGTTTTTTTTTAAAATAAAAAATAATTATTTAATTATATTAAATTATTATTAATATTATTATTTATTACTTAAATATTAATTATTATTTTATAAAGTAAATATATTTAATTAAGTAAAAAAATTTTTAATTAATTATAGTTTTATTTATTTATTAGAAGGCTTTTTTAATTTTTAAATAAAACTTTTTTATTTTATATAATTAACTTTATCTTAAGTATTTATTAGCTATATTTTTCGTTAATTTATATTCTTTATATTACTTTATATTGCCTTATAACCTAATTTAATCTATTACTAACCTACTAAGCTAGCTTTAGCCTGCTAATATTTATAGTTTTCCCTTTAATACTAAAACCTTTATTTTTTAATTTACTTTTTTATTTCTTTTTTCTCTCTTATTTCCCTTCCTTTATACTATAATAGCCCTTAATTTCTATAATATAATATTTATATCTATAATTTAACTACTATAACTATATATCTTAACTTTATAAATTATAGCTAATATTAATTATTATTATTACTTAATATAATACTATTAATAAAAGCCTGCTATTACCTTAATAAGTATTAACTTTATTTTAAATAATTTATTAAGTCTTTTAATACTTATATTTAATCTATAATATAATTATTAAAGGCTTTATTTTTAGCTTTATTTCTATTAATATTAAATAGCTATATTTAATAGTTAAAGATTATAAGATTAACTTATTATATTATTAATAGTTTATTAATATATAATAGGTATTTTTTTATAATTTTATAATACTTTAAGAAAAATTAAAAGATTAATATAATATTAAGCTTAAAGCTATAGATTTCTATTAAAAGGCTAGATATATAGGTATTAATTGCCTTAATTAGATAGTTATAGCTATTATTAATATTAATTATATAATATTATATCTTATATTAGTTTTTATAATCTTTAGCTTATTTAAAATTAAGCCTTTAGGGTTAAAGCCTTAGTATTAATTACCTTAACTAGGTAATAATAAAGAAGGCATTTAGCCTACTAAAGCTAGGGGAAATATCTTTTTATACTTGTAGATTAAGGCTACTTATTTAATTAGATTATAAGGTTAAAGGTAGTAGTACTATATAATCTTAAGACTTGCTTTTAAAGTTATTATATTTTTTTAATATTATATATAATGCCTTATATATAATATACTAAAAATAAGTATTATATTATATTATTCTTATTATAAGACCTTATTAGCTATACCTTGCGTATTACTGTAAAGATATTTTAACTTTTTAATATAATTTCTTTAGGAAAAATATAAATTAATTAAAGGAAATAAGCTATAGTAGTTTCTTAATATATAAGTTATTTAAGATTATATATTAAAATGCATTTAAGTAACTTAAACTATATATTTTAAGAAGATATATAAGATATATATTATAAATATTATAAATGCCTTTTTAATAGGAAAGGAAAAACTCCTTCTAAACTAAAGAAAAGCAGATAATTATATAATTAACTAGTATAAGAAAGTAATTAAATTAATCCTATATATAAGTATTATTAATTAACTAGATATTATATTTATAATTTTTAGACTCTTTTAATTTATAAATAATTTAAGTAAGATATATATAAAAGCTACTAACTATATACTTAATTACCTATATATAACTTATTTCTATAGTTTATAGTTTAGACCTAAAGGAGAATTTATAGTATATAATAATATATTATTTATTAATAATATCTTTAATTAAAAAAGCTTATAAGGTTATATAATAAAGATCTATAAAGGACTTATAAGATAGTAAGTAAATAAGTAAAATATAGTAATTATATTAATAACTAAAGTAAAGCTACTTACTTTTTTATAAACTGTAAAGAAAAGGCTATTTTAATAAAAGCTACTCTAGAGCCTAGAAAATAAGCTTTAAAATATTAATTTATATTTTATTTATAATAATTAATAAATAGTTTATCTCCTTAAGTATCTCTTATAAAAGCTAAAGACTAAACTTTAATATATAAATATCTATAACTATTAGTTATAAGAATATATCTAGAAGAAAATGATATTTTTAAGCTATAAAGTAAGCTTAAAGCTACTAGTAAATATACTTATAAAAGCATTATAAGGTATAAAGCTAAAAGAGAGTTATAAGCTATTTAGACTTATAGATATTAAGGAATATATTTAAGATTATTAAAATATAGATCTTAGTAAAAGATTAATTAAAAAGATCTTAGATAAGTTAAATATTTAAAGAATAAGCTACCTTTTACTATTTTATAATTTATTAAAGTTACTTTAAATATAAGATCTCTTTTAACTTATTAAAGTTATCTTAAATATAAGATCTCTTTTAATATATTAAATATAAGATTTTTTTTTAATATTACTTAAGATACTTTAAACTTTATTTATATATTTTATACCTTAAAATATATAAAGTTATATTAGAATATAGAAAGTATTTTAAGAAAGAAATAAATAATTTAAAATTAGTAAATAAAAGCCTAAAAAGTAAGACTTTTTTTTATAAAGAAAATAAAAACTATTAGCTATAATATAAAAGAAGAAAATAAGCCTTACTTAGGTAAAAGTAAGATAAGTATTACTAAATAAAAGGAAAGTATAAGACTAAATACCTTTTAAAATAACCTTAACTATAATATAATACTTATTCTTCTTTTAAAAATTTCCTAAAATATTAATATAATTTAAAATAATAAAATAAGCTATAAAAAGTACTTACTAATTTTTAATAAAAGACTTATTTTACTAGATATAATCTAGGAAAAAGAAGGTAATAAGTAATATATTAAGAAGATTATATAGTTTAAATTAGCTAAATATAGCTTAAAGTTATAATATATATTACTTATATTAGGTAATAAGAGCTACTAGGGTTATATTACTTATAATAAGTAACTCCTAGCTTAGCTTAATACTTACTAATACTTTAACTAATAATAGTACTATTAAGGTAAGCTAAATATAAGATATAGTATTACTTAAAGTTACTAAGAAAATTAAAAAATTAAAATATAGCTTAAAATAAAGAAACAAAATATAAAAAGACTTATATTTAATAATTTATTATATTAGTAGTAGTAACTTATATTACTTACTTAATATACTAGATTTTAATATAAGATAGGTAAAAGGGAGTATTTTCTTTACTAAATATAAATTAGTAAAGCATTTTAATAATTTAAAGCTTAAAAGAATAAGTAATTTACTAAACTAAAAGGGATATAAAAAGAAAAGATTTACTATTTAAAGTTAGTAATAAGTATTAAATAAGCATTTAAAAGTATAAAAGTATATATAATATAGTATTAAAAATAATATAAAAATATAAAAATTTATATTAAGTTTTATGAAGAAAAATAATTAGCTAATATACTATAAAAGTAAAAAATAAAGCTTAAAAAGGTAATTAAATAGCTAAGAAAAAGAGGTATATATTAAATATAATATTAATACTTAAAGAAAAGAAAAAGAAATTAGATTTTATAATAAAAAGAGGCTTATATATTTTAAAAATAAAAGGCCTATTATTTAAATTAATTAAAAGATCTATCTATTATTTATAGAATCTATTTATTATTAATATATAATAATAGTTTAATTATTAATTAACTATTTAAAAAAGTAAGAAATAACTTAAATTATAATAAGAAGTATTATATAATAAGATATAATTAGTAACTTTAAATAACTTTTAGTATATTAATAAAAAGAACTTAAAAGATAATACTCTAAGCTATTAAAGTATTATAATAGTTCTATTTTAAAGGGGTATATTAAACTAGTAGTATTATATAATTAAAAGGGATTATATAAGCCTATAAGTGATTTAACTTAAATAAGCCTTATATATTAAGAACACTAATTATATAACTAAAGGAAGACTAAAAGAGAGGTAATAAAATACTAGAAGTTAGAGAGATAGAAGAAACAGAAACAATTCAGTTTAACAGTTAATATAGCTGCTAAAGGGTAAACCTGCAGGCAGTACTTATACTGCTTAATTAAGGCAGAAATTGCGCTACTTAAGGCAGATAAACCTTAACTAATATTAACTTCTATAATTCTAGCTTATTATAAGGGCCTTACTATTTAAGCTATTATATAAAAAGTTAAAAGCTTAATAGCCTTAAATAAGGCTAATAGTAATTAAAAAAAATACTTTATTTAAAAAACTAATTATAAAAAATAAATAAAGCTATTTTTTATAATTATTTAATTAAAATTCTTTAAATTAACTTATTTAATTTAATTATAACTTTTAAAATATACTTACTAATTAATTTACTCCCTTCCTTAACTTAAGCCCTTAAAAAAGCCAGCTTAAGTTAAGTTATTAGAAATGTTAATATAGTCTAGGTAGGTAGTCTAAGGCTGTACTTTATACTTAACCATAGGTAGAGTTTATCTTTTGACAACTTAACCCTGCTAATATCCTACCACCTTCGTTCGCATGCTAAATCCCGCCAGCCCGTGCAGATGGGTATGATGTTGTTCTCTCTGCATATTGAATGAACCTGTAACCCAGACCACACCACCCGTGACTGGTTGGGCTTCACGGATCGAACACCCGAAAGTTAGTCGGTCTCATTTACAATGTGCCAGAGAGTAACAAGAAGAGGAGCATCCGGTGGCAAAGCACATGGCAACATGACAGGGCAAATGATATCCGGTCTTGGGTCTGATATCCACCGAGGCTGTCGTTCAGATACCAATGATATCCAAGTTTCGGCTGACGACAAGCTGCACCCATAGTTAGAAAGTCTGGGGAAACGTTGATTTACCCCATACATGACAACGGCCCGACAACATACGAGTTTCCCTCTCAAGTTAAGACCGTTTAACTTTTCCATGGCGTTTTCGGATCAAAGCAGAGACAGGGAAATTACCCAAATGTGTGATCGGGAAAATGTGGCCATGGGGTGTCAATCGGTCCTACACGATTGGGGTGTGCGAGACCCGGGATGGCTTCAAGGGCCGAGAGCCATGAGCTACCAGTAAGAAGTAGCCGCAGAGTTCTGTTCGAAACATGAGATCTGACGTATCTAGGAATAAGTTTCAGCGTCGTTTTCATTCCTTTTCTGACTTGACTCGACTGATCCTATTGACTTTGCTGAGAGAATTGGTGTGCTATATACTATGGTAGCTGGGTATCAAGACGTTTGCAATAGCTTTTGGCTTGCACATTTAGAATAGGGTGTGGGGTGGACTTGTCTCGGGAGTGTTTGGCACGCCTACATATGGCCAATCCAGTCGTAATAATGTTCAATTGAACGTCGAGAGAAGCTCAATAGTGGCAAAACTTTGACCCAGTGCTGCCTTCATTGGCTGTGCAACTCTGACGAAGCTTCGCGTGTGATATGGAGCACCATGTCATCGTGATATCTTCTCGCATTCCCCTCCAAGACAATGCAGTGAGATTGATACTGTAGGGCGAATGCAGATATCACGTCCGAGGGGAGACGGACTCATTCCGAGCCAACGGAACAAGCACCATGTCTTTAGAGGTCGCTGAGGCTCACCAGCCCCTGAGTGTCCCAGCTGCCATGTTATGCAAGCAGTGAACTTAACTTAGTTGTCCCTTGTGTGAAGACTGAATACGGACAGGGTTTCTGACTGGGCGTGACGAGGTGAGATAAACGCCGGCCGCGCGGACGCTTAAATTCCCAGAGACCACAGAGTGGCGCCGCCGTTTCTCGGTCCTCGTGTTAGCATCGGGTGTCCAGGCTCGAATGGATCTCACTATCCATCAAAGCCGGGAACATGTTTGATTGAGTGGCTGGTGATCGTATGCACAGGTACGGATACCTAGGCTGTAGTCCGAAGCTTGTCTTCGCCCGTGTCAAGCATCCGAGTCCGGTAACAAAAGAAAACAAAAAGCAGGGTCTCTATGGAATACCGAGACGGGTGAAATACCAATCCCCATGCATGTAGCATTTGACATGGGCATGCTGCTCTAGAAGGGCAGGCAGTCGTGTTTCGGAAGATTGGAAGATTACGTGGTGGACCGATTAGCTGATGCCAAGAGGATGCAGTCAGTGCTGTTGGGATTACTTGATTTACCTATACTATAGCGAAGGGAATTGTTACTTGTCGGACTGCTTGCTCGTTCTCCATCCCCACGGCGGAAAAAGTGATGTTGATGCTATCGCCAAAAGCCACAAAAGCAAATAATGAGTTTTCCCGTGTCTTAATAAAGCCGCGGACGCCGTTAGTGGGAAGTAATAAAAAGCAAGAAAACGACGGTACGTACATAACGTTCTTGGCGTTGGTTTTGACGCATCGAAGACTCGGTCGGCCAATCTGGTCTAGATTTTAGGATCCTGTAATTTATTTGATATATTGATAAGCCTACGTAGGTACTCAGTAACTTGAGTCACCGATTTCAGCACAACAATTCGAATTCCATCTTGTCCTCCTCCGAGGCTGGTCCACTCGTCTGGTGCCCAACCAGCTCGATTCTCCAAATCCAACCTCCTCTCTTTCCTGTGTCTCTCCAACGCTATCAAAACTTTGGTGGAGAATCGAAGCTCGCCGATGAGTGAGATCAGCATAGAAGTGACATGGGTGGAGATACCCCAGAGCAGACGGGACGTAACGCACAACAGCCAGAGACGTTACGGAGTACATATGTACTTGCTGCGTTGCGCTGTGCCGTGCCTTGTAGGAGCGTGGAATCCCGTCCTAGCACTCCGTCAGTAGCGCCGGGTCCCTTGAAAGAACCCGAAAGGAAAGGATTGGATCAATGCCGGTCACTTGTCACTGGGAGCTCGACAAGCGCGGCTCTGGAAATGCTTGGAGCTTGGTGCTTATTACGGAGTAGTTAGGTGATGCTTGATTCTCTCAGGGCATGGATGACTGGGCGATTAGTGCAAAGAGCATGCCTACTCGAAATCGAAGGAAATGTATCGTTGTCGGTCTGTAGGTAAAAGTCTCCCTAGGTAGGTAGGTGGGCAAAAGTACTAGGGTATGGTGCTTGTCGGGAACAGCAGGTCTTAATTAATTAGGTGGTATCCGTAGGTATCGTAATTTTATCAGTTCTGCATCCATTGAAGAGCTCCCTGGAAAGAAAACGTGAGCTTTGATGGATGCTGGCTGGGAGCTGGGAGCTGGGAGCGGCTTCCGCACAGGCCACCACCTTTTCTCCAAGGCTGGTCCTCTTTAAAATACGACTATGCCTCCATGGGACTGGACTTCCCGGGGAGACAAGGACCCTGTTCCTCTGAACAGAACCACACCACTTGTCCGTCCTGCGACCGCTTGGCCTGTGTGTGGGCTGGGCTGCAGCAGCATGGCCATGCAGACGACTACACAACAACAAGGATGCTGATTTGAGAAGCCCAGAACAAACGAGAAATGGAAGAAATAAATGATATCAAGCCATTGTGGAAAGAGAGAGCAGCAGCTCGGGAAACTATTTCCAACTTAAAGTTCTTGACTGATCACTAACTAAATGACATACGACTGAACGCAGCAGCATATGCGATCAATCAAATCCTTCGTCACAAATCTCAGGTGGAAGTCAATAAGAAGAAGAAAGCATTGCCAAACCATCTACATACGCCAGACACACATACTTGTACTGATCTTGCAAAAGACTTGAGTACCTAGGTATGTAGAATCACGACAGTGACAACAAATCTTTTCATTCCCCACTCAAACCACTAAAGGCACAGACAGACTGACAGGCAACGCGTGTTTCTTGTCCTAGCCAGGCCAAGTTCATGTTGGTTCTTTCAGCTAAGTTACTGTCACAACCCAGCGACATCACAGAGCAGCACAGAAGACTCTTCCAATCCACTCTATTCCTACAGTATGAGCAACGGACCAAGACCAGACCTGGTAAAGCTGCCTAGATCCGGTCGAGTCCTCCGCCCGCCTCGACACAGCCGAGCCGTGACCCGGGCTCCCGGGTGCCCGCCGACGAATAACCACCTGTTAGTCTGTACTGTTCACTCCAAACAATAGCCACAACAGGAGTCGCACCACTTGACGAAGGTGGCACTCAAGCATGTACCTGACAGAGGACAGGACAAGTCTTTCATACAAACTAAAACGGCCCGGATTGATAGGTACCTTGCTTAGACAAATCGAAAATACCTTACCTACCCATCTGGGTTTGGGTTCCGAATATCCTCGAGTTTATTAAGCATGATCAAGAAACCGCATTGTTGCAGAGTCCCAGGCCCTTTCATACCACAACGTTTCAACTATCGAAGGATACGGCACGCAAAAGGAATGCCATCCTTCTGGGTGTGATGGGTATAAACTAAACACCACAAGGTGAGGGAAATGGAGACACTCGACAGCGAGCTTTGTGACCAGGGCATGCCCCTCGTCCACCGCTTCACCATTCCGGCTTCATCCCTCGCCTATCAGGAGCCTAGCACAGCACCCTCGCTCTCCCATTTCTCGGGGCACCCACCGAACCGATATCCTACCCATGAATGGCCAGGGCAGCTCCATTTCGTGGGACTTGGGTAGCTCGTGGTATTCGCTAAGCTGCCTGTCTGTAGGGGATTTTCTCGTCAATTGATCCACGGCGACGAATCCCCTATTCTGCTGTCCGTGAAGGGCTATAGCAATTGAACTACAGGATTAGTAGACTGGAGCAATGAGATAGCTACCTTAGTTAGGCATCGTTGATCTTGGGTGTGCTTCTGCATTCCCCATCCACGCTAGGTAGGTTTATCCGTAAACGTGCACAGTCTAAAAGGGAGTACCTCTGGTCAATGTAAATCCTCTACGCAAGGTACCAGACCGTCTGCACGGTGAAGTGGCTTGTCTGGTTGCTGATCCCCCCTTAGAGAACCTAGAGAAACCCCTCCAAGGACCTCTAGCCTCTCCTCGGGGTCTTAGGAAGAGAGTACCGCTGCCGCGTCTCCATCGCATGGATACCTTTCACCCAGGTATTTGGTAAAACCTGGCGCCCCGCCTCGATTGCAACCTAGGAGTCCAGGGCGCCCACCTTCAAGGGCCTGCTAGCACTGAGTGAAAGTACCACTACAGTATGTTCAAATATTTGGGTAAGGTTGGGTGGGAGAGGGAGAGAGAAGGAAAAGGGTAAGAGGGAGAAGAAAAAAAAAAGGGTTCTCCACCTTAGCTTGACTGAAGGTGGGCTGGGCTGGGCTGTATTCTCCCAATCCCAATTCAAAGCCCAATGTGCAAGAACAAGCCAACTTCCTCCATTTGTCCTTCAGTCCAGTAACTCACTTCCTTAGCACTCAGTGTCCAAGCAGCTCCACGTCTACGTCTAGACCTAGACCTAGACCAAACATCTACCTCTTGTCCACTCCCAACTCTTTTTTTCGGATGGATATTGACACTACAAACTCACAAACAGACTGCTATTATTACCAGTCCCTATCAGCCCGGTCCAGTGCTATCTTTTTTTTTTTTGCCACTGGCGCTTGTTCGTCGACATCTGTAGCTGCCTTGCCGCGCCCTGCCTCGTGTCTTTGAGCCTTGCATTCATCGCTACGCATTGATTTGCCTTGGACTGCCATCGACCCCCTCCGCCCTCCCAGCTGCCTCGTTTTGACGCACTTGACGCCTTGACGCCCACCGCCGCCGCTCCAAATCAGCACATACCTACCTGCCTGCCTGCCTGCATTACGTTTTTTGGTGCTGCTACTGGTGCTGCCACTGCCGCCGCTTTCGCTTGGTCACAGCTCTTTGCTCCATCAAGCCACCCCCTCCTCCGTTTCTCACCTTCGCCTCTGTTTTACTACCCGTGAAGACGACCTCGACCTCACAACCTCCAACCACCTTGGATATATCGACACTGCATCTCGTGAGCCTCATCACCGACCACCCCCTCTTTTCTCCACCCTCCCCCTCTCCGGTCCGCTGGTCGCTTGGGTCGTGTTTCTCTCTCCCGCGAGACCCAATCTCTCTCCTCTTTTATCGACTCTGCCTTTTGTCGATTTCCACGACGTCGCCATCATCATGGCTGGCCGAATGGTGCTATACAAGTTGGTGGTTCTGGGAGATGGTGGTGTGGGAAAAACAGCTCTTACCATTCAGCTATGTTTGCAGCACTTTGTTGAGACTGTAAGTTGGATATGGCAGTTTTGTTTCGCCTTATTGGTGACATTGAGCTAACACCTCTGTAACAGTACGACCCCACGATCGAGGATTCATACCGAAAGCAGGTTGTCATCGATGGCCAACCTTGCATGCTCGAAGTACTCGATACCGCTGGGCAGGAGGAATATACAGCACTACGGGATCAATGGATTCGTGATGGCGAAGGCTTTGTTCTTGTTTACAGCATCTCATCACGATCCTCCTTCACTCGCATCAAACGATTTCACCATCAGATTCAACGAGTTAAAGAGTCGTGCGCTTCGTCGCCGTCTTATCCCGGTTCTCCTATCTCCGCTGCAAACCCGCAGTTGCCCGTGCCCATTATGCTTGTCGGCAACAAGAGCGACCGAGTCACCGAAAGAGAGGTCTCGACCCAAGAAGGTCATGCTCTCGCCCGTGAGCTCGGCTGCGAGTTTGTAGAAGCTTCGGCCAAAAATTGCATCAACGTTGAAAAGGCGTTTTACGACGTTGTTAGGATCCTACGTCGTCAACGACAACAAGCCTCACGTCCCTCGGAAAGATCGAGCGGCCGGACGCGAACAGGCAACGGAGATGCGAGGGGCGGCGATCGAGACGAAAGACACAGAAATAGGAACAAGGACCGAAGCAAGTCCAAGTGTGTGGTATTATGAGTGGATACGTCCCATTACGGATTAGAAGTCTATCAGTTAAGAGGAGGAAAATGAGGCGAACGAGTAGGTCGATTCGCCAACGACAAGAGGCGAACGTCAAGAAACACGCATGAGGCGATCCCTCATCTCTCTTGACAGAGGATATGCCCAATGATGGTTGGTGAGATACCGCGGGAAGTGCGGAGGAGATGAGATCAGAGACGGGCTTTATTACTTTTCTGCGATTTCTAGATGGCCAATTGCCCAACAAGCAGGGCGACATGACGACGCAGCATCGAATGACGAACCAAAGCAGAAGCAGAAGCAGTTCCGCACCGGCGCACGGCGTACGAACAAAAAGAGGCATATTCTTGGGGCGCTAGGTTATCTGTTGACATTTATACTACTATTTGTTTTCCAAATTTACGACCAAAATTTGAATGGCATTCCTCTGCAACCAGCAACATATCGGTTGGCTCTCACATCTGTGCGGAAACGTCCCCACTACCTAATCGAGGGTTTCCATTTACATATGATTTCAAGTTAATAGTCAACTTTCGGGAGATAATATCTTGGATATGACGCTGGAAATTCCCATCAATCAACCCATTACAGAATAGAGCAACGATAAAAGAATGTCCATGAATCCTGATTCGCATCTATCTCGGCTCACGTTTCCTTTACGTTCAGCTTGATTTTGGATGAAAACTCAAGTCATTCCGACGCAGGGTCTAATAACCTCATCAAATTGTGAGTCTTGTACAGTGAGTAGGTAAAATCTACATTTGTTCCAACAAAGACTAGTAATGGCAGTCGTTTCACCATCACGAACAGGTGAGATTCGCAATATCCCAGCTCCTTCTGATAACCCAGTCCGGACTAGGACCTCTTCAGAAAGATACCAGATGTTTGTTCTAGGGAGAAGAAGGGATCCAACAAAGATGCAACGGCCGATTTCCCCTCCCTTTGTTGGTGTCTTGTGTCATGCTGGCTCACTCACCAAGGGCATGAAAACGGTGTTAGCCCCGTTAGCATCGGCGTACCTTGGCATCTATCGAGCAGGACTCGGAACCATGTTCCCTGCCAGTGGACTTTAAATGCAAGCCTTGATGTTTAGGAAGCACAGGGCTGATGGCAGATGCTCTCCCCCATCTATTGCGATTGTACCAAAGGCGACTTCCATGTTGCTGTTCTGACTTTGCTTCAGATATCCTTGCAACACACGCGGCATAGCCTTGCGACGACCTGAATGAAGACAGAAACCCAGTAGAGTAAAGCAAGGTAAAGATCGATCTGATAGCGAAATTGGTGGGGTTTGCTACTAGGTAGTAGTTAGTGTGCAAGCGTGGGTGGGTGATATGGATGGGGTATTGTTGCAGTTGAAAATGGTGGACGAGTTCGCACTACGCTCCTAGTAGATATTCAACCACAAAGGTTCCCCATCAGCGATGGAGACGCTGGGGAATACTTCTGTTTACGAGCAGCTACAGTAGCTCGTCACATACAGTACCTACTGTCGATGGATGGTCATTGATTAATCAGATTGTATGCACCACTCCCACGCTTCCCGCAGGTTATGTGATAGTTATCAAATCAATCACCCCACGTAATTGCCGTGAACCATGACACTCGTAAAAGGCGTGATGGAAAAAGTAAAGAAGGGCCTTGTTTATATGCAGCTAGTGATCAACAGCTCGGTTACATACTAACTATCTACCTACCTACCTACCTACCTACTTGATGCACTGTAGAACAGGTCATGTCATTTGAAAGATGGACTGCGTGCCGCGTGTGTGTGTACCTTGTGTTTGTTCCCATGGCGGATGTTATCGCAGTGGCGCTTCACATTTTGTTATGGAAGAAGCATCAATGCCGTAGTCGATACGGACCTATCTAAAGTAGGTACCTATGTAAACCCAATACCCATGACATCAACTTGACATCGAATTTAGGGCTGGGGTTATTTAAAAATGGTCCCTTTGTTGCTAATATGGACAGTTAGTCATTCACCCACAGGAAATCCGATGGCAGAGCTCTAGGCTTTCACAGTGACAGGACAAGTGCCGAACAAAGTTTCCATGCGGTTAAGCCTATGCCGATACTACCGGCCTCTCTTTTTTTCTCGAAGAATTGCAGCAGGGGCTGCGGATTAAGATCCATGACTAGGACTCATCCTTGGAAGTGAGCCACGGTAGCATCCTGTCTGGTCTAACCCGGGGAAGCTTATGGCGCTACATTAGGATAGGAGAAGCTATATTGCGTTCTTTTTTGCAAATCACGTAACTACTTACCTACACATGCACGCGCGCGCGTGTGTGTGTGTGTATGTACCTATGTATGCATGCATGTATATAAACTCTAGACGCTTCGGACAGACTGCTCTCCGAAGCCAGTAGCCGTCCCGTGTCGAGGTCTGGCAGGGACGGCGTACGGAGTAGAGGCGGGCGAGGACCGGAATATAGACCGGCGCCATGGCCGGAGGCTATGTACAGCAGACTACGGAGTAGTAGTGGGCGTTTAAGATGACCCTGAACGAAAGGGAGCGAGTGGCAGTTACACCCGGCATATTACGACTGTACTTGTCTCTATCACTTGGTAAGCACATTGCTTGTGAAAAGGACTCAGCTGTGACGGGCAGTTCAAGTTAATGGATGGATGCTGGGGGTATGCACAGAAGGGGAAGGTCAGCCATCCAAAGGAATCAACCTAAGTGAAATGGAGGGTGAAGAAACCCATCAACGTAACGTATTCGGGGAACAGGGGATGAGAAATTCCGAAGCTAGGGTTGAGAGAAGAGACAGAATAAGACCAAGGAGAAGCCCTGCAGGTCCAGGAGACAGAAGAGACGGCGTGGTTCAAGACTCATGTTCCGACACTGGAGTTGCCTTGCCTACAATAGCATTGACATTCATGGCAAGCTCTTGGAGCCAACTCGACCAGTTCACAAGTCGTGTCAAGAGACAGTGCCGGATCTAAGGACGCCGATAATCTCGGCCAACTCTGCTAACCAGTCTCGACCAAAAGATCAACATGTTGGCTCTGAACTAGATATCCAGAGTTACGGATAAACCCGCATTCGCAACATTTATTTCACTCTAACCCCCAAAGGTACAGTTGCGTTACGGCATTCGCCTCCAAGATGTCAGTCTATAAACTGAAGAGCTGCCTAGATGTGATAGGCGTATTTATTCATGTATAAAGGGCATTGTCGGACGACATAACGACGACAAAGATCGTAGGTCAACTTAGTAGTCAGTCGAATGAGATGTTTCGAACCTCTTCCCCAGCAAACATATCACAAAGGGCTTCAAACAACTACGCCAAAGACCCATTCCGTTATGAAACTCTCCCTTTCTCTCTAGCACGTTTCACCAAGCGGCCAACATTCTCTCATAATCATTGAGAAGTCTGCAAAAACTGATATGTACCACGGTGTCAATCGAGTTGGCGTTTTCCCTTCAGCGAGTTGCAATGTAATGGTTGCAATAGATGATCAATTCAGTGACCAATAGGCAGCGCAGTCTATCGGCCGAGTCATGGTGATAACCTCGCGAGATCGATCGACAGTCAAGGCACGACGATCTTCGTGCGATTACCTCCAGATTGTGAGGGGAAGTGGCTGAGAGGCCGACTTTCAACTATGCCTGGTATGACCAAATCCATACTTATTAAGGTAATAGGCTAGTACTGACAAAACCAGAAAGTCCCAAGGGTTTGGGAAAGAAAAGATGTAACGAATGACCTACAATCCCTCTCATCCCAGGTCTGGTTCTACCTGGACTGTAGACTATGGAATTCATCATCGTTAAGCAAGGTACCCAAGTTGCCGAACATAGGGCACTATGTGACAATGATAACCAGTCTCTACATGTTCCCATTATGTCTTAATTCCTGCCCAGGCATCGATGCTCCTGTCTCTGCAATTACTTGCAGTGTAGACAGGCGACGGGATGAACATTTGCAACCTTTTCTTTATGTCTCCCATGAAAAGGTACCACGGGGCATATTCCAGGTGCCGCAATGGGTTGAGGGCTCATCAAAGATAGCAGCCATCATGGATATACAAGCATATATAGAATCATCTCTATTCAATATTCACATAGAGACTTCCGAGGCCTACAGGCATCCCTGAAGCTGTTGCCACGGCCCTCTTTCCAAGACGCCATAGCTGTTACCAAGTCCCTCTCCGCTATCCTGAATATAACATAAAAAAGGGTGCCATATCCCGTGACAATTCTGTGTTTGTCTGACCAATAGAAGTTGACATGAAGTGAATATAACATAAAGAAAATAAATAAAAGACAAATTCTAGTCCATGTCCCTTGACCAACATTCGGCTAGATTCGTGACATATTCGTGAGGAAGTTGTGCTGTATCAGAGTAGAGTGACGCAGCTGCTACTCTTTTGTCGCGTGCTTGTCCCCGAAAGGACTGCTATCTCGCCGCGTAAGAGTCAGAGGCTTGTCATCCTCGCCTACTGAATCTTCCATGACGGCACCAAGGCTAGGGGCCTTGTTTGCTTTTTGTGGGCTAGATCGCTCTGGGGGATCCGAGAAAGGACCTTGGTCCACAGAGGGCGACTCGTCAATAACGGTAATGCTCGAATCTCGAGTAACGCGGCCACTTGGTGTTGTTGGCGGTGATGGTGCCATGGTTGATGACGATGTGTCTGATTCTGTCTTGCTTCCCACGTCGACCTTCTTCAATGTTCCAACCTTCACCACCTGTGCACGAGCCTGCGTAGCAGTGTTGGCGCTGTTGAGGAACGTTGAGCCGACGCTGAAGGCACTTGCACCGCTCTTGGGCCTGCCGCCACCAAACTTCTCGAAGTCAATCGTGGGGACTGGAGGTGCCACCATATCACCACCGTTGTTACCGACGGACTTGACGCTGACAACAGTCGGCTTGGCTCTCATTCCAGTCTGAGCAGGTGTAAGAACCTGAGCCTGTTTTCCATAAATCGTAGAAGCCACACTGGATCGGGGTGCGTAAGAGGTTCGAGCGTATGAGGTTCGGTCCGAGTAGCCTGACAGCCCCGAGTAGGTAGAGTCCCGTAGATCGCCAGGAACAAAGAAATGCTGGTCGTCGTGTCCTAGGCCACGGTTGGCCTCGGCATGGTGCATAGGGATCGGTGGGACTGGAGGGACAAGAACGTTTGGCGATGTCGGGGTGGCTCGGTTTGTGACGCCAGGGATATATGCGATCTGAATGATGTTTGATGCTCGTGTGAGGACTGTTGATGCGATTGAGTGAACGGTGTGTGTAGAGTGCGGGCGAGTTCCTCTTGAAGCAGCATCCTTCTCATTCTGAATGGCGTCTGTGTCTTCGATGTATATAGACGTGGGGATCTGCGAACGCTTCGGCTTGATACAGAATCTCCATACTATATAGGTAGCAATAGCAATGACCACGATGCCACCGAGAACACCGCCAACGATAGCGCCAACATTTGGGCCACCGCCGCCGCTGTTGCTGGAGCTGTCTGAGTCCTTTTCGCAGAAGGATGTAGCACACATGGTACAGTCGAGGGGAACGGTGAATTGGCAGACTTCGTTATCTGCGCACTTTGGACATTCAAGTTGTGCATCATCATCACATTTCACACATTCCTTGCTTCGAGGGACGAGCTGGAATGCTAGGTACGATTGTTAGAGGCTGTGAAACTGAACATGCCGGCAACTCTCTGTTCGACTTACCATGGTTCAACTCATCCAGGTTCCTGGCAACGAGGTATCCTGACCTCTCCATCATGGTGACGTCTGGGTATGGAAGGCTTTGGAGCTAATGCGATGATATATGATGCTTGGCTGTTGAGATATGCCGATCGCTTCGGATGATCAGTCAGGCGCAAGTTGCTGTGGGTTATCAACAATGCTTGGCAAGATGCTGACTCGAATAGTGATCTGCGACAAGGCTTGGGGAGATATAGAAGGAGAGATTATGTGTTTTTTTTTTTTTTTTTTTGCGGTCGATTTCCGGTATATGAGAACGAGTAGAACAAGACGTTGTATATCCAAAATCGAGTCGGTGATAGTCGAAGTGAGATGAGTGAGAAACGAGTGTGGGCTCAGAGGCTAGCTCGGATGAAAAGGAAGGCTGGTTAGGAGGCGCAAGGAGACATAATCGACCGGGCGATTGATTCGAATAAGAGAATACGAGAAAGAAAAGCCGGACTTCTTCTCTCTCGCGGGAATTTGATTCGGTTCAAATCGATGCGTGGAACTGTTGGCCGTCGATGAGAAATTGATGCGATCGTCTGGGGTTGCAAAGAACGATGAAGGAGTGAAATCAACTGCACAGGCGGGAAAGCGGCGGGAGGTGGGAGGTCAAGTCAAAGTACCTACTGTACAGTAGAGGCAGACACGCGCACTCACTCACACGCACTTGCTTTGTTGGTGGGTGCGAGACATCGATTGGAGCACGAGGAGATGGTGCAACAGGGATACTGATGCTTGACTCTGCCTCTTTCAGCGATGGCGAAACAGTTAAATTAATCGCACTGTATATCAGCCCCTGATATTGTAGCTCCGTGGGTGAAGACTGGCTTATGGAAAAGCTTGCAGTATCCCTGCATGATATCCACTAAGCAGTGCCAGAAGCCCCTGGGGATCCTGGCCAGACACTGTCCTAACCAGTCGATTTGGGCCTAGATCCAGTGCCGCCCGTTGAGCTATTAATTCAGGTGCCGCAAACCATCAACTGGCCGCCGGCTTCAGGTGAACACGAACGAACAGACGGCATCGTGCAGCATCACCCAGTGTATGTATAATGCTCTACTCATGAGGTTCTCGATTCTACGTAGAGGAGGAGAGGCAATCTCGGGTCCAAGACTCTGACTGCAACGTGACGGCCTAATCAGGACAGGCAAACATAAGCCCGACCGTTATACGTTGTACTCCGTATGTTAACTGTTATACCCTACCGAACTCCATAGAGTTACAGCCTGTTTCCCCGAATCCATGCTCAGTGAGTGTAGTTCTGGCCAACCATGATACAGAGTCTCAACAGTGGCACGAGTTTGCATACCAGACTTGGGCAGACTCTGCAGAAATCGCTTTGTCTGCATCAGACGCGCGTCCCTAAATCCGAAACAACAAACTCCCGATGCAAGAGACAAAGCTTGCCTCGCCATCGCCCCTCCATCTTCGAGGTTTAGGCTCGATTATTAAGAAGTAGCGCTCATAAATGCATTTACGCCGAATTCAATGTGCGCGACTTTTAGTTTCGGCTTCGTAATTTACAAATGTTATCAGTAGGGCCATGCCCGTTATTCTTTGGCTGTTAATATCTGGGTCTTCATATTGGCGGCTTGCATCAAATATCACAATTGGCGAATCACAATTCAACATTGCAATCTGACCGTAGACCTCGCTTCTTTGTTGGCAACATTCACTTATATACTTCACCCTGTCATCGGGTCTTTAACAAAGCGAAGGTATGTTATCTTAGCTCAACGGTTATGGCATGATCGAGGACTTGGACCCACTGCGGGAGCATCATGTTTCTCTTTTTTGTTATCTGCAGATGAGAGCTGGACCAATTTCTGACTATGATATGAAGGGTTCGCGGCACCAAATATGAATTTCATCGTCGGATACTAAGTAGAGGATGTTACATCTACACTTTGCGCCAACCCCGTGAAGTCATCCCTTTTCGTACGGTCGATACCAGCGTCACAGTGCTCAGTGACTTTGCAGTGTTTTCGGAATCCGGATATGTAATTTCGTTGTTGCGCATTCAACCTAGTACTGTGTTATTGTCTGTTTTGAGTATATCGATCTGTTTACCCTGCGGCAGTGTGTAATGCTAGACTTGTGTCGGGCATCTACAAAGGTTTGGCGTAAAATAGAAGTACTATCTATTAATTAGAATAATCCAGGGCAAGTGATACATGTCCACAGTACTGGCCATTGAAGTGATTATTGACTGCTCAGTCGCTATACTTTGGCAACATTTAAGACGTTGAATAGATGCAGTATGACTCGTGTTGCTCCGGCGCTGCACAGGATGGGAGAACTCAAGACATTTCGTAATCCTTGCATTGCTGGTCAAGGCTCTTCAGGGTAGCAGTCGTCGGGACCTTAGTAGCCAGGCCACGACCTTCATTATGTTCCAGAACCAGCCGATGTCTCGGAAAAGCAACTGAGGATGGGGACCACAAGCCGCTCGATATTGAGGGTACTGGGAATTGTGCTAGGCTAGTTGAATGCTGTTGATAGCGAAAGCACTGATATGTAGTGATATACGGGAAGATCTCCAGCGACAGTTCTACGTTAGATGCACGAGCCCATATCCGAATTAAGAGATCCAGTAACGAATATCCAACGGATTTTGGACACAACAAATGTGAACAGTCCGAATAAGCTCGATAGCTTCGTGCCTCAACCGTAGGGCTGGGAGCCCGTAGTTCCCATCAAGTGCCAGCTGACGTGAGGACGAAGGATTCCGCGCAATTGCATTAGACGTTGGCTCGGCTGAGAACAACTGAGCTTCAAAGCCCGCTACTTGGTGGCCTTGTCTGTAAATTCACCGCAGAAAAATGCAGTCAGAATGGCGGACCGCAAGCCCACCTTTCACTGGTCCGAGATTGGATAGAATTCAGAACGGAGAGGAAGAGGTAATTCACGGATAGACGGACAAGACCGCAAAATGCCATGTACGTATCCGCCTGCGCCCCAGCATCATCAATTTCTAACCAGCCAGGCTGAGCAAGCCCAGCCAGTTGTCGGCTCGTTCCAGCTAATTTCAAGTTGCTAAGACAGGATCGGCTATTTTTAGAACATGCGCTTTGTTGTGGCAGACTCTTTGTCGTGTTTCGGACAAAAGACTAACCCATTCGAGCGTTTTAGTCAAGTAACCTCAAGACAAGGGAGGAATCGCCTGAATGTCACCATTTGTGATCTTGCCAGAGATAGGGGAATAGAGAGGGGAAGTAACACAAACATATACTTCGTTTTGAGTACTGGTACCGTTTTCTTTGTTCTCAATTGGCGGTCAGCAACCGAGCACCGCCGCAGCAATTCGGGACATGGTTAAATCTGACTGCTGACGGTTTCTGGCGGAACGAGCTACCATGGCCTAAAAGTCGTGTAGGTGAGCAGGCTTGCAGTAGGCTCAGCGGCTGATGTCAAAGGGAAAGGCTCGTAAGCAAACAGGGCCAGGTACGGGTACTCCCAATTGAAAGGTGATGGCTGACTAGCCTACAAGTTCCTGAGGCAGCCAGACTGCAAAGCCCGTGCCTTTGGAGGGAAATTAGGGACCGTTGCCCATACCGGACAACGATGCGCAGGGCATGTGGCGGGAGAAAGGGGATGACGATCTTCCGGCAAGCTGGCGGTTGAAGGAAAAGGGGAGTCAAATGGTATTTATGTATGTGACTTGGCTCCTTCTGGAACTTTGCGTTGGGCCCCTCCGCAGAAGCTGCTAAACTACCTACACGCTGAAACAGCAGGATACTGCAGAGTACTGTGCAATACAGTTAGTAAGCACTGAGCAAACGGGAAGCGCCAGGCCCGAGCAGCATTGCAGATGCAAACGTGACAATTCTCAGCTTAGCCTCGGGGGGCAAGAAAACACTGAACTTTGATACAAGGTGTCAAAATAAACGTAGCAAAGAGTCCCCTAAGCTTAGGCTAAATTTACCTAAATATTTTTATCCCTTAGGGTTACGGTCTTGAGTTTTCTTTCCTCCCCTAGCTTAGGCATCGGGCATCTCCTGTCAGTGGCATGCCTTGTTGTCTTTGGATGGACAACAATGCAAGGTGCCAGGGTCCTGTAGTTATCTCCATAATCTGTGGCACTCTACTACGTAGTTCCTCATTTCAAGGAACTTGGTTCAAGTGAATTGTAAGACGAGTTGGAAAAAAAAAGAGGTCGATGGAACGGTGAGCAGGCGAATGCAGATATTGCGGTGGCTGAAGTCTTCGCTATGAAAGTTGAATGAAGACCAGCCGCCTTCTCCGCCCTGAAATGCTGGCTGGTTTTGGGATCAATGCTGACGAGACGATCCAGCGTAACTGTACGTACGTTACACATCTAGGTATTCGTACAGTGTAGATTGTAGATCTCTCGATGGTTTACAGCCGCAAGCCTCTTGAGTCTGCCCTGCCCGTGGGAGATGCTTCAACGTGCGAAAAACCAGTAAAGCTTGACGGCGTGCCCGTCTCAACGCTCAGCCAGGTCAAGGGATATCTGCGCGTTAGTCGTCAACAACTGTGAATCGCCATCAGGGAACTCACCAGCCCAGAACGCACTGCAGTCAGATTCTCGTTTCTTAGAGGGCGGGTATCTGATTCTTGACAGGGATGGCAGCTGGAGATGGGATGGATCCTCGCCCCTCCAAGTACCAACTTATGGCGGAGTGGAGTGGCTCAGCAGGCTTAGCGCGAGATGAGTCCCCTATTCTTACCTCTCTTTCTCAAGCTGTGAGCCCAGTCGTGGAGCAAAACGAGATTCGTTCCCAGGGCCTTTCATCAAAACATTTTCTTGAAGAGAGGAGAAAAATAAACCCTGCCACTAGCCTTCTTCTTTGCCTTCATTATCCCTCTTCCCTCCTATCCTCATCTTCATCCTCCTTATCCTTTCCCCCCCGCTCCAACTATCACCATTCTTTTGAGGCTGGCGCCTCAAGTTTCCTACTATCTGTTGACTGTTGCTGGGGCCAAGGTACTAGAGCTACTAAACTACCACTGCTATTCAATTAGGTGGCTACCCGTGACCACCATTCGCATTTCCTTCCTCCTGTTTCAGCTCCTATCTCGACTAGAGAAAAACTCACAACACCTTCTTCACTTCGCACCGCTATCGCTATCGC
Source organism: Fusarium verticillioides 7600 (assembly GCF_000149555.1). Classification (NCBI taxonomy): domain Eukaryota; kingdom Fungi; phylum Ascomycota; class Sordariomycetes; order Hypocreales; family Nectriaceae; genus Fusarium; species Fusarium verticillioides. The sequence goes on along the minus strand of NC_031679.1, from coordinate 1,703,458 downwards.
GCATCATTTTATCCGAAGCCCATCAACTAGAATCCCAACAGTGCTGAGCGCCTACGGGAGCATAACTATTCAGGATGGCGTACAATGGCCGTGATCAGGAGTATGGAGGACATGCTTTGCAGGACCTTCCTGCTGGCGGAAGCGTGAGTGCACATTCTTTGTCCATAGCTTAATGCTGAACGACAAGGACTAATTCTTCTCTAGCAGTATCACCTCCCCCCTCAAGAGAACGACGAGGAGCAGGGCCGCGGTCTCTTGAACTCAGGTTACGACCAAGATCGACTTGGCGCCCGCACTCCCCCCGACCGCCCCGTCTCTGCTTACAGTCTCACTGAGTCCTATGCCCCTGGAGCCTCGTCAACCATGCCTGGCCAGGGACCTACTGGATACGGTGATGGAGGCAGCTTTGGTCAGTTTGGTAACCTTGACGCTGCTGCCCCTTTCCCTCGCCCCGACTCTGCCTTCGACCCCGAAGACAGCTGGGTTGAGCGACAGCAGCAGCCTCAGATGGGCGGTGGTCTTGGCCGCTCGAAAACCCGAAAGATTAAGCTGGTTCAGGGTTCAGTTCTGAGCATTGATTACCCTGTTCCCAGTGCGATCAAGAATGCTGTCCAGCCCCAGTATCGCGACGCTGAGAGTGGTACCGAAGAGTTCCATAAGATGCGATATACCGCTGCCACCTGTGATCCCAACGACTTCACTCTCAAGAACGGTTACGATTTGCGACCTCGCATGTACAACCGACACACTGAGTTGCTGATCGCCATTACATACTATAACGAAGACAAAGTTCTTCTCGCACGAACACTGCATCATACCATGCAGAACATCCGCGACATCGTCAACCTGAAGAAGTCGACCTTCTGGAACAAGGGCGGTCCAGCTTGGCAGAAGATCGTTGTATGCTTGGTTTTCGATGGTATCGACAAGGCTGACAAGAACACCCTGGATGTCCTTGCCACTGTCGGTGTGTACCAGGATGGTGTTATCAAGAAGGATGTCGACGGCAAGGAGACGGTTGCCCACATCTTCGAATACACCAGCCAGCTTTCCGTCACGCCCAACCAGCAGCTTATTCGACCCACAAACGAAGGCACACAGAACTTGCCACCAGTTCAGATGATCTTCTGTTTGAAGCAAAAGAACACCAAGAAGATTAACTCGCACCGATGGTTATTCAACGCCTTTGGCCGTATCTTGAATCCTGAGGTATGTATCCTGCTCGATGCAGGTACCAAGCCCAGTCCCCGATCTCTCCTTGCTCTTTGGGAGGGTTTCTACAACGATAAGGACCTGGGAGGTGCTTGTGGTGAAATTCACGCTATGTTGGGTAAAGGGGGGAAGAAGCTGTTCAACCCCCTCGTTGCCGTCCAAAACTTTGAGTACAAGATTTCAAACATTCTGGACAAGCCTCTCGAGTCTTCGTTTGGTTATGTCTCTGTCTTGCCTGGTGCTTTCTCAGCCTACCGATTCCGAGCCATCATGGGCCGCCCGCTAGAACAGTATTTCCATGGTGATCATACCTTGTCTAAGATGCTTGGTAAGAAGGGTATCGATGGTATGAACATTTTCAAGAAGAACATGTTCTTGGCCGAGGATCGTATTCTTTGTTTTGAGCTGGTCGCCAAGGCTGGCCAGAAGTGGCACTTGTCCTATATCAAGGCTGCCAAGGGTGAAACCGATGTGCCCGAAGGTGCAGCTGAATTCATTAGTCAACGTCGACGATGGCTCAACGGTTCATTCGCTGCCACACTATACTCACTGATGCATTTCGGACGAATGTATAAGTCGGGTCATAACATCATCCGCATGTTCTTCCTCCACATTCAACTCATCTACACCACTCTCAACACTCTCTTCACATGGTTCTCTCTTGGTTCTTATTGGCTTACAACATCCGTTATCATGGATCTTGTGGGTACTCCCAAGCCTGCGTCCGGTTACCACGCCTGGCCATTCGGCGACACGGGTACACCTGTCGTCAATGCCCTGCTTCAGTACCTCTACTTAGCCTTTGTCATGCTCCAGTTCATTCTGGCTCTTGGTAACAGGCCCAAGGGCTCCAAGTTCACATACATCGCTTCCTTCATGGTCTTCAGTCTCATTCAGGGTTACATCTTGGTCCTCTCAGCCTACCTGGTTGTTCGTGCTTTTGACACGCCCATTGGAGACCAGATCTCGTTCGCCTCGACCGACGCTTTCCTTGATAGTTTCTTTGGCGGTTCAAGCGCTGGAGGTGTTATTTTGGTCGCCCTTATCACCATCTATGGTCTCAATTTTCTTGCCTCGTTCATGTACCTCGATCCCTGGCACATGTTCCACTCCTTCCCCTACTATCTACTTCTCATGTCGACTTACATCAACATTCTCATGGTTTATGCCTTCAACAACTGGCACGATGTCTCCTGGGGTACCAAGGGTTCAGACAAGGCTGAGGCACTTCCCTCTGCCCACGTCACCAAGGGCGAGAAGAACGAGGTTGTTGTCGAGGAAGTTGAGAAGGAGCAGGAGGATATCGACAGCCAATTCGAGCAGACTGTCCGCCGAGCTCTTGCTCCCTTCAAGGAGGTGGAAGAGGTTGAGAAGGCCGACGTTGAGGATGGCTACAAGTCTTTCCGAACAGGACTCGTCGTCACCTGGTTGTTCGGAAACATTCTCCTTATTGTCTGCATTACCAGCGACAAGTTTGATAACCTCGGATGGGGTGTAAGTTTTCCCGATGCTATGCGATATGTGGTCAATACTAACAATTTGATAGGAACCTGCCACAGATCGCAAGGCGCATTACTTCCAGTTCCTTCTGTACGCTACTGCCGTGCTCTCGCTCGTTCGTTTTGCCGGTTTCTTGTGGTTCCTGGGCAGGACTGGTATCATGTGCTGTTTTTCGAGACGATAAGCTTCGCGCGTACCTACGCTCGTTGTATTCGACACTCACCTTTCTGGAGAGGCCAGTTACGGGAAAGTACTGGCACTTGTCATAGTAGACAAACTGGATTTTTGTACCGGATACCTTTGTTATGTAACGTACGCTGGGTTTTGACTATTTGAGTTAATGGAGGGACATCCACAAAAGAGGACATTGGAAGTGAGGGTAATCAGACCAGACCTGAGCACGAGCAAATGCATCTCTATTTAGTCTTTTTCAGATTGGCATCTGCCCCTGGGGGTTTATGACGCATTTGAATGATATGATTTTTTCTTGGTAGTTAATATTGCCATGTTGCCTTTTCTTCCATTATTGGCTACCTAGGTACCTCCTTGGATGCTCACTCACACGACCTATCATGCGTTCGTTATTCTGGTGGTACCTTATCGCGTAAACTTCGGTGGGGTTTAAGGATCAGGCTTGTGGCTGCCTTACGCCGTGTTATCTTATCAAGCATCATCACCTTTTCCACTACGCACGACTAGACCCTGCTCGCAACTGAGTTCAGCGCATTCACAACCAATCTCTCAGAATCGTGCAGTGCTGCTTGCCCTACGTTATCCTACAGCTTGGGAGTTTTTGTCGTGCCTGGGCTCTTACACTTCTTTTTTTGTGATCTCATCAAGGATCTTTCCACAGCGCATAACGACAGCCCAAACCTGGGCACCCCACATCCACGATGTTGAAGATATGGTCGATGGTGAGTTATCTACTGGCCACCACTAGCTAGCTAGACACTGACAGTGATATAGAAAAAGGAGCAGAAGGAGGCAGAGAACGCCGAGGGCCAGGCGACGGGTGGTAAGAAGAAGAAGGTGACTGCAGCTCAGCTGCGCGTGCAAAAAGGTATGCTTCATCCTGCCCAGACCTTGACCTGTAGCGGTGTGTTTAGGATGAAGAGATTAACGCATGTTGTGACAGATCTTTCAGAACTTTCCCTCGGATCAACGATGAAGACAGAGTTCCCCGACCCCGATGACATCCTCAACTTCGTACTCACGATCGACCCTGATGAGGGCATGTACCGAGGCAGCCGCTTTACCTTCGATTTCACCATAAACCAGAACTTCCCCCACGAGCCTCCCAAGGTCCGATGCCGAGAAAAGATCTACCATCCCAATATCGATCTTGAGGGAAAGGTCTGCCTGAACATTCTACGAGAGGACTGGAAGCCAGTGCTGAACTTGAATGCTGTGATTGTTGGCCTGCAGGTACGGAGTCTGGAAAGAAAAGCGTCTTGAGTTACTCAGACGTGAAATTCAAAGTACATATGATTGTGGATTGGTGACTAATATGTTTGCAGTTCCTGTTCCTCGAACCCAACGCATCGGACCCGCTCAACAAGGAGGCTGCTGAAGATCTACGAAACAACCGAGAGGGATTCAAGCGCAACGTGAGGACTGCTATGGGTGGTGGAGTAGTCAAGGGCAGGACATACGACAGGGTCCTGAAATAGATTTGGAATAAGACAAATAAACCGGAGTCCCAGGTATGGAAAACCAGAAGGGATGGGCCGTTAAGATTTTGGGACGATACAACGACTTAATGGGTGTTTGAGACAGACAAGCATTTGATAACAAAGAGCATCGCGTGGCGTCTGATAAACCCATGATCTTGATTAGGCAATCCTTCAATCTCCAAACTTCCATGATTGTTGATAGTGACCGGATTTGGTCGAGAGGTGAGTCGATGGCGAGACCTGGGAGGCGGGGTAGAGTCGACCTGAGAGCTGAGCTTGCGATGCCTACTCAGGTACAGATGATCACAAGCTCACTTTAACCACCTAGCCTGTATTGCCTTTTTGTGGCAGAGGGAGTGTTTGGAGGCGCTTTCTCGCGTTCAGTGGTACTCTATTGGCTGGCGATATCTTGCTGCCCTGGCTGCCGACGTAAGATCAACGGCTCAAGAAGAGCATGGCGTGGCTTGCTTGGTTTGCTTCATGGTCCCGTCTACGCACGTGGAGTATAGACTATAACGTGGAGTCTAGAAATCTGAATTGAGCCTCATCGAGGTGCTAAGAGTCCGCAACCCGGAGTAAGTGGAGATTTGAGGAGTCAACATCGAGCCAGATCTAGACTATCTTGCCTGACATGTCGACCGGAGGAAGTGATATGCCCCCGATACGTAGCTAGAGGACCCCGAGCGCGGTGCAGCTGCCGTTGCCGCTCATAGATATGGAGTTGTGATGCTGAGTTCGGCAGGGCCCTATTGGACAAGACGCCTGAATCGGCCGTGGTGTTGTTCGTCGGACGATATGCGGCTTATGAGTTCGGGGGGACTAGCAGAACTCCGAAAGCAAGAGGGCCCATTTCTTTTTGAGGGTTACCCCGTCAAAGCATTAGCATTAGCTCCAAGTTGGGATAGCTTGAGATGGTGCGGGCGAGAAGTGTTCAATTTTGCCACGCAATTGATGTCAATTAGGGCTTTGATTTTGACAAGATCTTTGATGGATTGTACTGGACTGCAAGAAGAGGAGCGAGCTTTTCATAGTGTATCATTACTGCCTGTAGCTGTATCTTGGGCCTTCTTCTTCTGGCGGTCAGATCTATATGCAATCCGACGGCATTCAGAAACGCACACGGAGAGCTTTGGTGGTTGGACAATATTAAGTCACCGCTAATTGGCCGAAACTTACGTGACTCAAGGTGTGAGAGAGTTCTCCAGGTCCCAGGTAATGTCCACGGTACACATTTCCCCTCACTCCGATACGCGCTCAGTCAAGTCGCCTCTACCCACATAGCCCCAGACCCATCCCCGCTGCTCAGCATAGGGCCCCCACCTCACAGTACAAGCCGAAATCGGTCCCCCCCCCCTCCAACCGATGTCCCTTGGAGAGAAAATTAGGGACAGCTTAAACCTACTTAACCTTTACTCTCGCCATTGCCTTTCCCTCTTTTTCTTCCTCCTCATCCTCTCTCAGACACTCTCCCCTCAGTTCCCAAACTGTCCCCTCACATCCTCACAATGGCTTCTCGCAACTTCACAAAGGCCCTCCGTGGCCCTGCCCGCCAACTGGCTTCTGCTCCCCGCGTTCAGCAGCGAACTTTCGTTGGTGCCGCTCGCTCCGCTGCTCGCGTTGGTGCCGTTGCCCGACCTGTTGCCGCTGGCCCCGTCCAGCAGCAGGTCCGTGGTGTCAAGACCATTGACTTTGCTGGCCACAAGGAGGACGTCTATGGTGAGTTATATCTCCAATTGCGGCTGCTGGGTCAATTGGACACCCAATACTGACTAGTACTCTACAGAGCGTGCCGATTGGCCCCAAGAGAAGCTTCTTGAGTACTTCAAGAACGACACTCTGGCCCTCATTGGCTATGGCTCTCAGGGCCACGGCCAGGGTCTTAACCTCCGTGACAACGGCCTCAACGTCATCGTTGGTGTCCGAAAGAACGGAAAGTCCTGGAAGGATGCTGAGCAGGATGGCTGGGTTGCTGGCAAGAACTTGTTCGACGTTGACGAGGCCATCTCTCGTGGTACCATCGTCATGAACCTTCTCTCCGATGCTGCCCAGTCCGAGACCTGGCCCGCCATCAAGCCCCAACTCGTTGAGGGCAAGGTGAGCCGAATTACCCACCCATTGTCAGTCCAGGCACATCTCTAACATATATATCTTGCAGACCCTCTACTTCTCTCACGGTTTCTCCCCCGTCTTCAAGGACCTCACCAAGGTTGAGGTTCCCACCAACATCGATGTCATCCTCTGCGCCCCCAAGGGCTCTGGCCGAACCGTACGATCTCTCTTCCGTGAGGGCCGTGGTATCAACTCCTCTTTCGCCGTCTACCAGGATGTCACTGGCAAGGCCGAGGAGAAGGCCATTGCCCTTGGTGTCGCCATCGGCTCTGGCTACCTCTACAAGACCACCTTCGAGAAGGAGGTCTACTCCGATCTCTACGGTGAGCGTGGCTGCCTCATGGGTGGTATCCACGGCATGTTCCTTGCTCAGTACGAAGTCCTCCGCGAGCGCGGCCACAGCCCCAGCGAGGCCTTCAACGAGACTGTTGAGGAGGCTACCCAGTCTCTCTACCCTCTTATCGGTGCCAACGGCATGGACTGGATGTACGAGGCTTGCTCCACCACTGCCCGTCGTGGTGCCATCGACTGGAGCCCCAAGTTCAAGGACGCCTTGAAACCCGTCTTCAACTCCCTCTACGACGCTGTCAAGGATGGTTCCGAGACCAAGCGATCTCTCGAGTACAACAGCCAGCCTGACTACCGTGAGAAGTACGAGGCAGAGATGAAGGAGATCCGTGATCTCGAGATCTGGCGCGCCGGCAAGGCCGTCCGATCTCTCCGACCCGAGAACCAGAAGTAAGCGGCTATTAATGTTGAATGATAATTTGTGAGCGGGAGATAGGGCACGGGATGGGATGTCTAGGAAACGGCTTTTATGAACCACATGAATTTTCTGTCTGTACTTTTAAAAAATTTCCTGGGCTCTGGAGGGGGATCTGAAATCGGTCCAAAAGTTGATATCAGGCTTGAAGCCAAAACGAATACCATTTTTATTTTACGTTAACTTGTAAACAAGCAAGCAAACAAACCCTATCGCTTCAATCCGCTGGTGACATTTAGTTCTTTGACATTCGAACATGATCCATTGGGTCTCTATTGCCTTCCCACGCCTTAAAGATGACAAGCAGCGTCTAGCGTCAGCTTGGCGATGAGATTGTAACGTTATTCAGTTGCTAAAACAGGCAGCTGGGAGTAGCCGACAACCGGAGCATGACTAGAGAGTTGGTGATACTTAAGACCCTCGACTGCGCAGCACAGATAGGGCTACAGTTTGTCCATCTCGTAGACTTATACCTTGAACCCAACCAACCCAACTCACTGTTATCACAATCAATATGGCTGATCTTTCAACAACTCCTCCATTGACTCGTGAGTCAGTCATCGAAGCTCACAAACTCATCAGCCCATTTGTCCACTTTACTCCCGTCCTGACCAACCAGACTATTACGAAACTAGCTTCAACCCCTCGCACAGCGGAGGAGCTCGAAGGGACTCGCTATGCTGGTAGAACGCCGGCCCGACCAGTGCTAAGACTCTGGTTTAAATGCGAGAATATGCAACGTATTGGCGCTTTCAAAGCGAGAGGTGCTTTTCATGCCATCGAGAGGCTGAAGAAAGAACCAGGATGGCTAGAGGGAGGCGGCACGGAGAAAGGAGTCGTGACACATAGTTCCGGTAACGGGTCACATGCATGCTTCGTCCGACGATGATGGCTGATTGATTGTTACAGGAAACCATGCTCAAGCACTAGCTCTTGCGGCTCGAGAGAGTGGCATCAAAGCCCATATTGTCATGCCTGAGATCTCCAACCCCAAAAAGATTGCTGGAACAAAAGGCTACGGTGCTCGCGTTATCTTTAGCGGAAGCACATCTATTGAACGCGAAGCAATGGCCGCCAAAGTTATCGCTGAGACAGGAGCTCGACTTGTGCCGCCCTATGACCACCCGGATATTCTCCTTGGACAAGGCACCCTCGGGCTAGAATTCCAACAGCAAGTTTCCGAATTGATGACTGCCGATGCCGTCGTCGACGGGCAGAGGAGACTTTTCCGGGCACCGGTTACAGGGCGAGACAACGAGGCGCCGAGGACCAAGAAGGAGAAACTTGGCTTGGACGCTATCATGACTCCTTGTGGTGGCGGTGGTATGCTCTCGGGTGTTGCTCTGAGCTGTGAAGGCACTGGAATCCGAGTTTTTGGCTCGGAGCCATCATTTGAGGGTGCTGACGATGCAAAGCGTGGGTTCGAGTCGGGCACACGAATCACAACAGTCAAGACTCTAACAGTTGCCGATGGACTACGTACTCCAGTGGGTGAGCATCCTTGGTCAGTCATATATGGCCGCCGCTTGGTATCGGGCATGTACAGCGTCACTGAGGAAGAGATACTGGCGGCTATGAAGCTTGTGTTTGAGCGGTTCAAACTGGTTGTAGAGCCCAGTGCTTGCGTCCCGTTGGCTGTGGCGCTGTTTGATGAGGAATTCAGATCAATGGTAGAGCGAGAAGCTGGCGAAGAGGGTTGGGACCTCGGACTGGTGTTCAGTGGTGGTAATATTGGCCTTGATGCTGTTGGTAAGCTCTTCGAAGGTAGCAAGATTTCATGTCTATAGACCAAGACAGAGACGCAGTCTGGACCGTAAATTGTGATTGTTTTCATTCTTATTTCCTTGATCGTATATGAAATACATAGTTCCACACATCAACTTATCGTGAGTGCATTGCTTTTTAATCCCTGGTCGCGATCTTCACTGGGCCAGTGCTTCATCCATCGTTTTCCTCCACTTCGTGGCGTTCTTCCTCAGCAGGATGATACTAACGTAGCTAATAATGAGACAGCATATACAGAGAATTGTAAAAACCCATCCGACATTAATGGCGTTAATCCATGGAGCCGCGACAATGGCACCAATACAACTAAGCGTATTGCGAACAAAGTTATTGATGGCAACGCCTGAGGAGCTACGCTTACGGATTAATTCTGTGAGCATGGTGGTAGCAACTGACTGTAGGAACCGGTTAGCTAGTGAACCCGAGATAGGAGGGTGTTGACTTACAAAGACAAGCATGGATGAGATTCCAAAGAAGAATAGGGCGAGGCATGGCACTACAGGGTGCAAACCGTAACGAAGCACCCAGCCAAACATGAGCAGTGCCAGAGGATAAATGGTCGTCATTACCCAGGCATTCTCTCTCATTCGGTCTTCCGGAAGATATATCAGCTTCCCGTTCTCATCATAACGACCAGCTTTACGGGCTTCTCTAGCCATGATCTTGTCGATCCAGCGACCACCAAACAGCGATCCACAGATGTAACCCAAACCGGAGGGGATGTACATGAGACCAATGGAAAGCTGGCCAAAGTTGTATGGGTCGCGAGAAAACTTCTGCTGGATAGCAATGTTGACAACGTAGAGGGAACCAAAAGCAATGGCAGCAAGAAGCACGGTGATGAGGACGGGTGGAAAACGTAGATAGAGGAGAACACCCAGAGGATCAACGAGGAAATGTCGAGCAGATTTGGCGAAGTTTTTGGTCTTGACCTTGGCCGAGTCCATAGTGCGCATTCGACTGAGTTCCTGAGTCTCTGTGGTAGGCAACGTGGTCCCAGGCTTTCGTTGCAGCGTCTCGGGGAGGAAGAAGAGAATCATTAAAAGGACAACGAGGCCATATATAGCGAGAAACCACATAGTCGCTTGCCACCCAATCTCCTGAGTCAACGCACCACCAACGATAGGGGCTATCAGAGGCCCTAGCAATGGACCAAGGTAGAACAGACTCATAGCTTTGCCACGCTCAAACACCTCAAACAGATCAGCGATTGAGCCTGCACCTGTCGAGTGAGCACTTGCGGAAGCGCCACCGGCGCACATGCGGAAGACGATAAGCATGGTGATATTCTTGCTAATGGCAGAGAGGACGGAGAATACGACGAAGAGTGTGAAAGAGATGAGATATATAGACCGACGTCCGAACTCTTCAGAGAACGAGGACCACCATAGGGGGAAGATGGCCATGGATATCATATACAAGGCGACTGATAGGTTGGTGACAGTCTCAGAAGTGTCGAACTCTTTCACCAAAACGGGAAGGGCAGCTATTCTTGTCAACTCTGGATGCAGCCATGATTTTCCCAGAGACTTACGATAGACAATGGTCGAGCCTAAAGGTGCAGCAGCTGTGGCTAAGGCTATGATACCGGTGAGAAACCATTTCGTCGAGTTCTTGTAATCAGGAGGATACGCAATCTCAGGCACCAATGTCAGTTTTGCAAAAAGACCACGCCTCTTGGACCTCGGAACAACAGAAAGAGCCCTCGACCGTGCAGATGACGCTCTGGACTGAGCACGCTTGGCAGATCGTCGAGTATCTATATGTCCCAGGGGCTCACCGAGCACGACTGGCTCAATGGTATCTCGAACATCATGTTCTGATTTGACGGAGCCCGATGCAGCAGTTCCCGGGCGTTGGCCGTCTTCTTCTTCTTCTCGCTCAATATCGATCTTTTCATCATCAATTTCTTGTTTTTTCTCTGTAGGTTTCATTGTCACAGCGGCCGGCCCCGAAGATGTGGAGAAGCCTCGGCCGAAAAGGTTGCGGTTATCGGGCCGGAAAGGAGAGGAGGTTTTCAAGATCAACTCCGAGATGATATGTATGATATTCAGATATAGAATAGCAGTATATTCAGAACCATTGGAGCACTTGTTGGCAAGGAAGGATTAATAAAGGACCAGGGATAGATAGTGACAGTGACGTGCGGAAGAGTGATTCCGCCTTGGAGACGAATAATAAGGGAATCGCCCATCCTAGCACTTCTGACAATGCCGACTTTTGCGAGGGAACACAAAGCACCCTGCTTCCGGTCCTGATTATGACCAATAGTTCTATTATCTCTGGGGTACTGTCCGCGGGACCACACCGAAGAGGGGGACGCCGAAGACGGTGCCGACGATAGGTAGGTAACAACATACTTGTATGGGGTTTGTGTGGGGTTAACGCGGAGATAATCTGCGAGTTGGTGATGTTTGTTGTTGATTGTTACATATACGAGAATCGTGTTTGACGCGGAAATATATGAGGTTTGTGAACTAGGTAGAATCGAGATACATCATCTGAGTTTTAGACAACGGCGCATTATATAAGTACGGTGCCTACAATTTAGCTACTATATCGTTAGTCCAAAACAGACAATGCTGGATGAGCACACCCGTTTCCATGAGACATCACAATTCGTGATTCGAAAAGACGTTTAATAGTAGCGTTTCGGTGGAACATTGAGTTGCAGTCACTCGGTCCGGCAAAATAGGCCAGTTGGGGTCGAAAAGACGTAAATCAGGGTGACCTTAAAATAAGTACCTATGTACATGAAATTAGGTATACCTTACATAAGTAGGTAGAGAGGTTTGGGTATGGCCGATATCGCAGGGCGTATCCTCGAAAGCAACAATTTACTGCCATGTACCTTAGATACAGACAAAAGAGATTCTATTGTCACAACATGGGTAGGTAACAGCTAAGATTTCGTTTCTAGATACAATACACCGTAAACCTTATTTAATTATACTCAACCTTTAAATGTAGGTAGACCATGTAACGGCGGTTGAGGCTCATAATGGCGGGGTGCATACCTAGGCAAGGTAGCTAGCTACCAGCGGGGCACAGTTTAAACACAACCTCACCTGAGTCACTTTAACGCATTGTGTGACTACAACCTCATTCTCATTCTCATTCTCATTCTCATTCTCATTCTCATTCTCAATCTCAATCTCAATCTCAATCTCAATCTCGCCACTGAAAAATGTCTCTCACAAACGCCTCCCCCGAGGCTGCAGCTAGCGCCGCAAAGACAGCATCTTTCACTCTCGCAACCCTCCCTGCCAGCGAGCGCAACAATGCACTTGAAGCCATCCACGCTGCCTTGACGGCCTCAAAAGACGAGATCCTCGCAGCCAACGCCAAGGATCTTGAGCTGGCAAGGAAGGCTGCCGACGAGGGCGGTCTTAGCCAGGCTCTTGTATCGCGATTGGATCTCGGAAAGAAGGGAAAGTGGGAGGATATGCTAAAGGGGATCTTGGATGTGAGGGATCTGAACGACCCAAGTAAGTAATTCAACTGTCATAAGACCATAAGACTTGTGGAACTAATGCGATCTCAGTTGGCCAGATTCAGATGAGGACAAAGCTCGACGATGACCTCATCATGGAGCGCGTCTCATGTCCCATTGGTGTCCTCCTTATCATTTTCGAGGCCCGTCCCGAAGTCATCGCCAACATCGCTTCTCTTGCTATCAAGTCTGGAAATGCTGCCATTCTCAAGGGTAACGTCATGACTCATCCGCAATATCACAACATCGGCTTATTTGCTCACCATTATTCTAGGCGGAAAAGAGTCCACAGAGTCCTTCGTGGCCATCTCAAAGGTCATCTCATCAGCTCTTGAGACCACAAAGGTCCCCAACTCAGCCATCCAGCTCGTCACAACTCGCGACGTTATCTCCCAGCTCCTCGCCCAGGACCGCTATATTGACCTTGTCATTCCTCGCGGATCAAATGAACTTGTTCGTTACATCAAGGAGTCCACAAAGATTCCCGTTCTTGGCCACGCTGATGGTCTCTGCCACATCTACTTGACAGCCTCTGCCAACAAGGAAAAGGCCATTGCTGCTATTGTGGACTCCAAGACCAGCTATCCTGCTGCCTGCAACGCCGTCGAGACCCTTCTCGTCCAGGAATCAGCTCTGAATACCATCTTCCCTGCTGTTGCTTCCGCCCTTGCGGCCAAGGGAGTTTCCCTCCGAGTCGACGAGCCCAGCAAGGTTGCCATTTCTTCTCTTTCACTAGAAGGCGTTCAAGATGCCACCCCTCAAGATTATGACACTGAGCATCTATCTCTCACCATTGGCGTAAAGACTGTTTCCTCTATTGACGAGGCCATCAACCACATCAACACCCACGGCTCTCACCACACCGACGCTATCATGAGCTCTGACTCTGCCGAAGCCGAACGTTTCATGAACGAGATTGACTCAGCTGGCGTATACTGGAATGCCGCTACTCGTCTTGCCGACGGCATGCGTTACGGTTTCGGTACCGAAGTTGGTATCAGCACAAACAAGATTCACTCTCGTGGTCCAGTCGGCCTTGACGGACTGACTATTTACAAGTACAAGATCAGAGGCGACTACCAGGCTACTGCTGACTATGGAGACGGAGAAGGCAAGAAGCCCTGGAAGCACGAGAAGTTGTCGCTCTAGGTAGACAACTGCTTGTAAAAAGGAAGAAAGAAGAAGAAAAAAGTCGACGGCATATCACGGAGGCGTTGGGTAAAGTTTAACAGTTATAAAATAGCAGGCTCTTGAAGTCACGGTTCCAACACAATTATAGCGTTCCTTTGTGCTACTGCATTTGTCATTATTCTATGTTGTGCCAATATTGACCCAATAGCAATAGTCCATCCTAATCAGACTTCGCAAAAAGTGTTTCGATTTATCCCCCGAAGCACATATTTTAGTCGGCCGTCACTCCAATAATCCCAGGTTGAGCATTCGTAAGCACATCATAGCGAGCTGTTCTCGTACTGCTTGATTAACTCATCAAGCTTGGTGCCTTCAGACTTGAAGTCTAAGGGGGTGACAGTCATCACTTGGTAGCGTATCCTACAAAAGCGGTATTAGTATTCGATTAATGATCAACATGGTCGTCCTGCTTACCTTTGAGCCTCGCCAAAGTTGTCCATCTTCGCCCTGCATCGGAAAGTGAACTTCTTGCAGTTGGCCTCTTCAAACGCGGCCATGAATTTGTTGTCATCATTTTCTTTGAGCTCCATCATTTCGTCTGCAGTTCGTCCTACGATCTGTCGACCAGAATCGTCAAAACAGCTCAGCCATTGATGACTGGTGTGATCCGCAACGTTCAAGGAGAGGATGTACCGGTATTCCGGCTTTTCGTGAGAGATAGCGCATTTCTCGCAATGCCAGGTGCCATCCGGCATTTGTGTAACCTTCTTATTACAGCCCTGAGATAGACAAGCGGGGTAGCAGAAGTTCTCCTGCTTGACGAAGACAATAGTCGCCTTGATAGTGTAGTAAGCCTGATCATCCATGCCAAGGTTCTCATCCTTGACCTGTGAAATGGTCTTGAGGTCTTCTTTTCTCCCTGTAGCATTGCCCATGGACGCCATGTTTTGGTGGGTGGCAAACGTGTCATTGCGACCAGCAGAGTCGTACCAGCCCTTGAGTCTATGGGCATCGGGAATATCGGGGTCGACGGCCATTGTGCCAGAAGAGAGGAGACTGAGACTCTTGCCACCGAAATCAGACACCTTCGTGCCCTTAAAAGCAACCACTGATTCAGGAGGAGCATCGAAAGAGTTGGCCGACTTGCCCCAAATAGTGACACGGACGGAGAAGCCCGTATCATCCACAAGTGTTAATTCTCGCTTCTGGAATGGTCGGCCATCCTTCTTGGATGTAATATCTCCAACCTCGCCAACTTCCTTCAACACACCAATGACATCGACAGTATTGTCCTTTTCCACACTCTGGAGTTCCTGGATGGAGCAGAAATTGAACCTCACCTGCGGAACATTGGTCTGATCCTCTGCCTTCTCGATAACAGTGTCCCGTTCGAAGGTGAGCTCGTAGTCGTTGGCAAGGTTGGAAAACTGTTTCTTAGCTAAAGCAACTCGGCAGGGTGTGGAGATGTAGTAGACAGAGCCTTCCTGCAGGCGGTCGTAGAAAGCGTCACACTGGTCGTTGAAGCCAGTGGCCTTGATCTCACCACTCTCATCGAGCAGGTTGACACTGAAAAGCTTTCCCTCGCCAGTGGCCTTGTGCCATGTCTTGATATCTGATTTTGAGGTAACTCGTGCCTTGATTGTCCACTTGTGGGCGAAGGGTGACAGACCCTCGATAGGATAGATGTTACTGCCAGCATGATTGGCAGGCCGTGAGGGCATCGACTGTTGTTGCTGCTGTTGGAATTGCTGGGGCTGTGTCTTTGATTCCTCCTTCTTGACGCCGTAAAAGTCACCTCCAGCAATGGCACCCTCCTGGGCCGCTGGCTTGGAGTCGACGGCAAAGGGCTCGCCAATCTTTTCTTGGACGCCAAGAGATTCGATGACTTCGATATCGAGAATGACGAGAATGCTACATAGTATTAGGGGCGTCTGATAAAATCTAGGAAGACACATACTTCTTGCCCTTCAGGTTATTGGGTGTGTATTGCTTGATTCGGGCAATGCAACCACGAACCAGCTTGTTATCGTGGACGACATGGTTGGCCTGCGTAGCAAGCATGGTCTGAACGTAATGCTGCCCATCGCTCATCACAAGTCGAAATCGGTCTCCCCCTTGAGCTGAAGGGGCCATCTGCTTAACTTGTAGACATTGCAAAACAGGTACCGGGAAGAGCTTGCTGGCTTTATCAGGATCATTGAAGATCACGCTGAGCAAAAGTTAGCGAGCAACGACGGGAAGGTTAGGTAATAAGAACATACTCAAGAGCGCCTCGAGATAGTGCCGAAGCTGCGTCCATGATTGATGTGCTTTACGTGTCTTTGGGGTATGTTGCGTATGCTGTTGAAACAGGGAGCTCTTCGTTTTGTTCTAGGAGAGAAGGGAAGTGCATTAACGAGAAGGTGTGGAAGACGCGTTCAGCGCGTTGAGTGAAACGCGCTGGGGCAAGAATCGTGGGGTAGCTGTTTACGTAAGGAGTGGAGACCGCCCACAGGCATGCGATCTGTGAAGGGCCTACCTAAGGTACCTAGGTACGGATAGGAGCTAAGGTACCGGCTGTCCCTGGGTAAGGTATTCATTTCTACATAAAAAGTACTTTACTTCATAAAGACCTTGGGTTTCTATTTCTAACTCAGTTCTTTCGTCCCATTAGCGGGGATTTTGTCCTGTAGGGATAAAGATATCTCATAGGAACACATTGTGGCCTTTTAGGGACTATTGATTCACCCCTTGGAGAAAAGACACAATGCCAAGTTCCCATCCAATACCTATTGCTTTCTTGGTCGGGCAACTATGAAACCAATCCTCCTCACCTACCTAGGTAGTAACGGAGAGACTAAGAATTATGTATGCCATCTCTAAATCCTCAGTGTAGCATAAGACCATACATCCACACCAGCAACAACTACTTAGTCAAGGGCCCGGAGAGCATTTGCTTCTCGTTTGCCATGAGATCTCCGGCCTTAGGCAGTAGTTTCGTGGTACAATCCCATGCATTCTAATAACAGCATTGACTCAGTACCTTAGGTGTAAGACTTTTATCGTGCTATCCCTTTTTTTCTTCGAAGAAGTTTATTCTGGGGATATATGCTTTATTTTTAGCATGTATGAACTTCTTGCTAGCAAGGCAAATGATAATCTAAGGTGCCCTTACCTACTAGGTAATGTTAAAGTAAGTCAGTTACCCCTCCAACATGACGTTGAGTTCCCGCCTGGACCTCGTACGTCAGGTTGCCCTTCCACGTGCAACAGGCAGCATCATCTTCTTTCATTGTCTTTCAGTCAGTACGGTTCCACCAACTTACTCACTATCCCAGCCAAAGACAGGTAAATAGAACTCGGGAAGTCTACAAGAATGGCCGACGCAGATAATGCTACTCGCGCCCCTGAGAGCGACGCCCAGGAGACCCCTGTGGCCAGCGACAATATCCAAGCTCCAGCTCCAGCTAGTGAAGCTCCAGTCGTAGGCGAACATTGTGTCTCTGACAGACCAACTCGTACGGCACCATCTAGAACAACATCATCGCAGATCGCTAACAATTGTAGCTTCGGGCCAGTCCTCCACAGGTGAAATCATTAAGCTCAACGACGTCGATGTACGCGCCCAGCAAGCTTCCCAAGCTCTTAGCTGACCCTCCCTAACTTAGATCTACGTTTCGAAACCCACCGACTACCCCCATGCGCCTTCACGACTCCTTCTCCTTCTGACCGGCGGTACGGGAATCAAATCTACCAACAACCAGATCCAGGCCGATAAGTTTGCTTCGGAGGGCTATCTTGTCCTCATGCCCGACCTCTTCGCTGGCGACACAGCTCCTGGGGCCACAGCTATTACAGACGACTCCACATCCATTCTCGAACAGTTCAAGATGAAGGCAGTAGAAGTTACAAAGTCATTCCTCATTGACATGTGGCTCGCCCGCGTCACAGATGAGAGGGTGATGCCCATCCTGCACAGAGTCATTGATGCTGCGCGAGAGCAGTACGCGGATGCGATCAAACAGGGCGACGGCATCTATGCCGCTGGATACTGTGTCGGTGCACGATTTGTTCTTCTGCTTGCTAAACAAACGAAGACCGCTGAAGGAGATGCAGAGAGCGGCGGTGTCAAGAACGGTCCTTTTATTAAGGCCGGTGCTTTGGCACATGCTGCTTCTGTTATACCCGATGATTTCAAGGACGTCAGTGTTCCTCTCAGCTTGGTTTGTGTCGAAAATGACCCTCTCTTTCCCGACAGCGTTCGGATAGGGGGAGAAGATACTTTGTCTGACGCCAACGTCGAGCATGAGGTTCAGGTTTATCCAGGAGTTCCGCATGGTACGACCACCTTGAACTTTAGTCTTTTTCATGAGTCAGCTAATGATTTCTTTAGGATTCGCGGTTGTAGGCGAGTACCAAGATTCATCAATCAAGGATGCTCAGGCCACAGCCTATGACCAGATGCTCAACTGGCTCAAGGCTCATTGATTTTTACCATGATACCTTATTCTTTCTCACCTGTGGCGTGCAGGTCGCCACAGTGGTTCTTGTTTGTGTCTTTGTTGATTTGGTTGAATATAAGCAAGTGACGGGGATTCTCACGGTGGGTGGAAGAAGGTAGGTCACAGGTTTCCACACCCAATGTACTAGTGAACTGTTTGAAATCCATGCTTTGGGGTTCAAACGGAAAGTCTTTCGGGACGATTTCTTTAGGCTAGATTTAATTGCTACATACTGTAGCCTGAAATCATTCTCTGCCTCATCTACCTCACGAGATAGTGCATATAATCTTACCCAGATTCTTGGCATCTTCCATATGCTTGTGAGCCTCTTGAATCTGTTCCCACGGAAAGACCTCATCCACAAAGATCTTGAGCTTACCGGACTCGAAGTCTGGTAGATACTGCTCCAATCGGTCCCGTAGCTCGCCCTGGTAAACCTCGTCGCGGCTTCGAAGAGTGCTGCCCTCAATACGAAGTCGCTTGTACAAAATCTGAGAAATATCAGCATTGGGGACCTTGGCACCGCTCAACGTCCCCAAAAGCACGATCCGTCCGTCACGCGCAGCGACATTCTGATTCTGCTGGAAGTAGTTTCCACCAACAAAGTCCACGATGTAGTCAACACCCTTGCCGCCGGTAGCTTTCTTGATCTCCTCCGCCCAGTCCTGCGTTTTATAGTTGAATGCAGCTGTCGCACCGAGCTTCGAAGTGATAAAGTCGAGCTTGTCCTGAGATCCAGCTGTGGCATACACTTCAGAGGCTCCAGCGATACGCGACAGTTGGATGCCGGCGACCGACACCCCTGAAGCTCCTGCGTGCCACAAGATTGACTTACCCTTCGTGAAGCCAAGCACAAGATGCAACGCCTGAGTTGCAGTAATCCAAGCCTCGGGAATACCAGCACACGTGGTGAAGTCGATGGAAGCCGGTTTGTGCAGCAACATGCGAGTACTGACCGCGATGTACTCGGCATACGCACCACCGTAAGCTAGCCCAAACACCTCATCGCCTTCCTTGAAAGCACCATGATCGCCAGGTCCAAAAGACTCAATGATGCCACTGAATTCCACTCCCAATGTCTTAGGCGCTTGAGGTGGCAGCGGGTAAAAGCCTCGGCGCTGGAGGATATCCATGCGGTTAAGACCAAAAGCTTTAATCTTTACAATCGCCTGTCCGTCAGTAGCAAAAGGCTTGGGTGTTTCGGCGTTGATAAAAAGGGCATCACGCTCGCCAGTGCCACCACGAATATCTGGGAGGATTAGTTGATCGTCACAGTCTTGAATTGGCATGTTAGCTTCATACCGACTGCCTTGATGTACTCGGGCATGTTTTCTGTATCGGAAATGTGTCTCGATTGTTGAAAGTTGATTTTGATGGAAGAATGTTCAGCTATGAAGTCAGAGGCTCCGTGTCGAAGACAATGCCCGCATTTCGCATGGCCTGCACCGAGGCAATGACGTACATTACTAATACAACTTTGAAGACGTCAATGGAAGCACCGGAGACGATGTTTGGGTTCCGCCTGACTTTCGGCCGGGAAAGCCTCCATAAGAGGGGCCGGCCCATTGTAAATTGAATACATAAACCTTAAGACATCTTTGCGTCGGTAACCAGACACAGGTGGGAGTGTTGGGCACTGAGTTATGTGTTAACCACGATTGGTAGGTCCGCTGGCAGCAAACTCGATTGGAACTTGAGTGTATAATAAATGTTGATCCAAAATGTTTGAGTTGAACTGAATTAAAGGGTGTTCCGAGGTCGGACAATGCTGTCTGTAAGGTTTATGCTTTAAGTCAACCACAGAAACACTTTGTTGTTGTGCAGGAGCTCTCACTGTTAGTAGGAGTAGTCGGTCAGTCAGTCCATGAGGATCTACACCACCAAGCGACATAGTGTGCACACATTGGTAAAGTATGAGGAGGCCAGTCGAACATGATACGGCTTTCAAACAAAATGTTTGCAGCGAGATGGAAAGCGACAATGCTCGTGTTGAACAGGAATGAGTCCTTCCAGCCCGATTTCTTTTCCAACATTCATACATACAACCTCTCTATGAGACAAGCCCACGACTCCAACCTCCGAACCGACCAGAGACGGGTTCCCTTGAGACTAAGGTACATACGCTCTTAGATAGTAAACCAACGCATTTGTCAGTACAGCAACGAGACCTCATCATGACAGTCATGCCATCCGGAATCTCGACGGTAGGCAATATCGTCTAGTCCGTTAGCCACCATCAGGGCATACTCCGATAGTGGTTCAACAGCTAGAGACCAGCTAACAAGCCATGGAGAGCGACCTGCCTGTAGGTCCTCTTCCGCACTTCAATTCCAAGCCAAAAGTCCCGGCGATGGCAAATTAGCAAGCCCAATTATCGATCGAGTGCAATTAAACTACTGTTAGTTAGAAGTCACCATTTGGACGGTCCGCGTTTGGGTGCTATCAACTACCTATGGACTAATTCAGTGCCGACTACTGAGTGGATCCAACTAGCAAATGAGGTCTCCCAGCCCGGTTGTCTGGGCCAGTAATACAAAACAAATCAGGCGAATAATACGCGTCAACATCAACAAAACAACAATGCAGCCTTGGCGTTTGTTTTTAAGTGCTAAATCAACACAAATCGAAATTTTCAACATGCAAAACCACTAATCTGGTCGAGCCACCGTAGCGAGCGTTGCAGTGGGATAAATTCAAGTAGTTGTATCCGTAATGCAGCAGCCGACATGGATAATCTGACGACCAAGACAAGTGGTGGAAATGAAGTCCGGGTATACCTTTCCGAATATTATCATGGAGCCAAGCAGATTTGGGTGGCCAGAAACTTTACCAGTCTCACTCGATACTCGAAGTGGGCTTGAGAGGCTTGCGGGAGATCCAGCGCCTTGCTTGGAGAGTGTGAGCGGGAAGAGACGTAAGGGGATGGTGAAAAATCTTGGCACACCGTTCGGGAAATGTAGACAAAGACTCGGGCAGCTTGATCGAACAGAGTTTCGGGTCAGCAAACCTACATACATGCTGCATACATAGCAATAGGCTACATCCGCTGCTTTGTTGAAGATACAGGAACTGATCGTATGCCAAGCTTTCGATTCCTCCATGGACACGCCTCGGATCGCATCGATCAGAGAACCTGGCCTCGCTAGCTTTCTTAGATTAGAAAGCGGCCGAAAGCTTGTCGTTGACCATCAGAAAACTACAGTACCCGATAACCCCTGGACACTGATTCTTATTTCTGTGGACTTGAGACGTGGGTCGCCATCTAAACTTACCAGAGTGATGATAGTCGAAACTAAGACAAGACAGAGCTACCGAACCGAAAGACCCCATCGAGAATCCATGACTCGATTCACTCGAAAGAGGTTGATGGGGAAAATACGAGACCAGGATGGAACTTTCGATACTCAGTTTGGATTCTTTGGAACCGATTCGCCTCGCCTTGTATCAGGGGGGTTCGCCTCGATTGAACTTGAAGCCAATGCTGACTGACCTAAAAGTTAGGGGAATGGACAGGCCCTCATCTTCAATCAAAGATAAGGCATCGAGATGTTGAAGGTGTTCAGGCTGTCTGATAGCTAAACTATGTTTTAGTGGTTCAAAGGGAAATTATGGAGGGTTGCTAACAGACAGAACCGTCGAGCCGCCTTATCATCAGTACTTTATCCATGGTGATATCTTGCGGACTGATCTTGGTTTGCTCACTGGAAAGGGATCAGCAAGTACTGTAAAGGGTACTACATACGTACCTAGGTACCTAGAGACAGGACTGGCTTAGGCTAGATCTGACATGACAAGGGAGATTGTATGGGTGGGTGTCAAGACCCCAACCGTCAGACGGATCCGACTGTTTTGGAGCACTCATCAGAGACAACACGGGAACAGCCTGAAGAGGAAAGTCAACAGACTTCGACTCCGTTGCCAACCCAGGATCTAGTCCACCTCTCAGACATTGATAGGACAGCTAGAACATGGCCGCCTTGTTTCTCAACGACTTCTGCGTGACCCGACCATATCAGGAGCCTCGAATAACTGTGCTAACGGTGCAGCGTTGGCATACCTAGCCATGTGTTCACTGTTGCTTGGGCTCAGTGAGAACTCTGTTTAATGTTCCGGCCCATTAGGCTCTAGCTTAGAACCCCCCCCCCTCAGGTCTCCTAACCCCTGCTACAAGGTGCATGTCTGCATGTGTGCCAGAACCCATCTAGCCATTCAAGCCATTGACTACCGTGTGGATAATTGCCCACTCTGCCACTGGAGAGTCCAAGACTAACTAGTCGGTGCACGGTGTATTGCGGATGCTGTTCAGTAGATATCGGGGAGGATATTGCCAGGAGCCATCTCCTTGTGGTCTTGTCTGTTTACTCTATGCTATTGGATTCACAGCTCAGGCATGGCATGATCAATGTGACCAATCAGATGATGGCGCCAGCTCATTGCTGGTGGCGATTATTGCCAGGATGGATAAATATGGGCTTCCCGCTACTACATGAACGGGTGATGCTCGCTGCAGCTTCAGATGAAAGCACAGTTGAGGCAGATAAAGAATGGATCGGTTTCATTGGAGGGGACTTCCATTGTCGAGCCGTGATACAACCTAGCAGGAGCGAATTCTGCAAAAGTTGAATAAGGGGATTGGCAAGGCAGCAGGAAGAGATTTGTTCCTGCATTAGCGTCGCATTATGCTAGGGGAACTGACCAGTGAACATGCCCACAATAGGAAGGCGACAGTCTATTGGATAAGGTATTGCCTGGCGAAGAGCAACGGGGGTGGCTGCCTCGCACCCACGCGACAGTCCGTCCATTTCTCATTTGATCTTCATTCTTCTAAAGTCAAATCAGTAGATCTTCGGAAACAGAAAATCCTTCGATAGGCACATACTGGTACCTTACGCCTTGAGACTTGTCGATTGATCATTCTGATCAGATTTGGAAGCCTCCCTGACTAAGGTACTTCGCAATATCGACATTTCAAATAAATTCATTCATTACTATCATACATGCTCCATACTCTCTCGTGGAACTTGCTTCTATTTCAAACTGGCAAGAATTATCATGTCTAGTTCCGAAGAAGAAAGACACTGTGACCCCGGAGTTCTGATCATATCACTGGGATTTTCGACGTGGAACGTCGGTCCGCTTCGGCTCATCCGACGATAATTATAGCTATCGCAAATCTCTTGCCTCAGTAGGCTCAGTTCTATATCAGCATATGGCAATACTACCTACCCAGTATCTTCTTCCTCGCAATATCACTCGGTATTATTTGTCTATTTCTGGTGTGATATGGGGGAGTAATTTCGGTTTGAAGATTGGAAGTCGAGCATGCATATCCGTAGGCGCTGCGGATGTCCGCCGACTTCCAGGTCCCCTCTCATGACTGGTTCCTTTTTTAGCTGTCTCGGTGATGATACCTGTCAGAGCGCAAGACATCCATTTCCATTTGCCGGGGTTCCCACACCAGAGCACGAGGCAAAGTGGAAGGGCCTCCTCTCCCCACGCGCGTTCCCAGGGCCCGTTCTCAGCAAAGCACCCCTTTCTTGTTCTTAGGTAGCTGGCAATCCGAAGAACGATTTCACACACAGAGTAATAGTCGACGCTGCCTAAACGAGGCTCATAATGTCTCCTTATATTTAAAACAACAATACCAAAAGGTGTGATGAAGAACTTTCTCACATGGGCTCTCTCTCTTGGATACAAATATGCGGTCTAGAAACAGTATCAGAAGGTATAGCTGCTGGTTTCGAGCTTGATATCAATGAATGGCTATTTTTTGTATCTGGGAAGTTGTTTTCCTCGACAAGGAGTTGCCCTGATGCCAGCCAGCGTCCACTCAGATAAGAACAACTCATGAACTTGTGGTTGTACAAATCCTTGAGTGCAACAACTAAACCTGCAATCCTGGTAGAATTCGCCCCTAACTGTGGTTCAATAACATGGCGATTGGTAGAAAAAATCAATGCTTGCCTACCGAGCTCATTACATTGTACGGATATGGTAGTGTGCCACCGGAACTTGGGCCTAGATGAGCTTATCTTTTTGTCTTTTCCTGACTCTCGTCCGCTCTAGACTTGCACGGGGCCTCTGACACTGGATGAATGGCCTACTCGTACTCCATACACCGTACAGATTTTAATTAATCGCTATTCTCAAGGATCCCCATGCCCCAGATCCCCTGTTGCTCCAGGTCCCACCCCTCCATTACTGATTCATTGCGGGCCACACCACAGGCATACCCACACCCCCATACCCAAAATCTCATCAACCTCCCTATCAGTCCCTGTCGAGCGAAGACCTCATCTTAATATAAAGCTCGAGTCCTCCAGATCTCCAGAGTCTTTTTTCTTTCTTTCTTCTTCTTCACCCACACACATTCATTCGCTACTACACCTTGACTTTTAGTCAATTTCACTCGTTACAGCACATCTACCAACTATACAACTTCCGAGTTACCTTAATTTAATCCCAACCCCAAACCAACCGACAAAATGAAGTTCGCTACTGCTCTCGCTTTCGCTGCTGGCGTCGCTGCCCACGCCAAGAACGTCACCTACACCACCGAGGTCGTCACTGCCTACACCACCTACTGCCCCGGTCCCACTGAGATCGTCCACGGCGACAAGACCTACACTGTCACCGAGGCCACCACCCTCACCATCACTGACTGCCCTTGCACTGTCACCAAGCCCGTCATCACCACCTCCGCTGTCGTCTGCCACGACTGGTAAGTTACTGATATCCGATGTCCTCAGCCTCATCAAAACATCCATACTGACAGTGTCTCAGCCCTGCTCCTCCCGCCCACCACGGCAACAACTCCACCATGGTCCCCGTTTACCCTACCGGTAAGCCCGGCAAGCCTGGTTCTCCTGCTGGTCCCGGTGCTACCCCCACCGCTGGTGCTCCTTCCGAGGTCCCCACCGCCGGTGCCGGCAAGGTCGCCGCTCTCTCCGGTGCCGGTCTTGCTGCCGTCGTCGGTCTTGCTGCTTTCCTGTAAATCAACAGCTAGCAAGCCTACTCCACGTCGTGCCTACGATGCTTTACGCTCAGTAATACTTGATTCGCGTGGGGGCATCGATCATTCCTCATGGAGTGGTGTGGAACAGTTAGCAATGGTTTGGTTTCAGTTGGGGATGCAAGCGATCTTTCAGGGAATGTATAGAACTTTTTATTTTGGGTTACGAACATATGTCACGGGAGAACCGGTATACCCTTGCAACGCTCTATGGAGTCTTGTCTAATGATGGCCACGCTTTGCAGGAGTTGAGACATTCTTGTATATGAGTTTTGTCTCGGTGTTCGGAAGGAGCTTGCATATTCCCTGTGTGTGAGATCTTTCGGGGCTGGGAATATAATGTGTTTTTTTTTTTTGGCCTTGAGCAAAACAGGACGATCTTGTCTAGCTTCACTCGCGGTTCGTCTTTGTTCCTGCTCCCATCAATAACTTCAAGAGACGCTTTTCCAACCTCGACTCCCGTTTCCTCTTCTTGATACATATTTTTGGGTTGCCAAACGTCTTTTAATATTTGCGGTCAAGTTACTGGCGCATATATATATATACACAAACCGGGTGTGTTTATGGTCTCTTGTCAACTAGATTCAATGTTATTGCGAGCCTCTGGGAAACCATGTATCATAGTCAAGGCAAAAGCAAGCATTGCTGAGAGGCCAGTTTTGGCCCGGCATTATTAACTCTGTTGTCGTGTTTACGATGTGAATATGTCTTGGGTGTTTGTTTCAGCTGTTATATGCTGAGACAAAGCCAACGTTGGTTCACTTAATAACTGATAACTTGAGCCACACTTTGTTACTGCCAGTAATAAAGGAGCTGCTGAAAAACTACTACTTTCCCGTGTCTTCAATCTAACCCAACGTTGAGCTGCTTTGAGTCGTGGGGTTTGTTATCCAAGCATGAACTTTCACACCTTGCGATATAGCAATATGTCGGTTGATACTTTTTGAAAATTATCATTATCAGATTATATATCTTATCAGCATGCAAAGAGATTGCATTGCATGAAGAAGAAGAAGAAAACAATCTTTTCATGCGGTGAGGCATATCATCAAGGTCAGCCTATCAAATTGCTTAGTAAGAAGTGTACTCCGTACTACGGCAGTCGATCAGAGCTAAGTGATCCCGAATATCCGGGATATCACCGTCTCAGACATAAACCACCAAATAAGCTTTACAGTTTACACGTTGTCAACGAACTCAACAATTATTAACTATCACGGCTCGGCCTTATACCGACCCGGCCGTTATCCATAAGGTCTACCGGGCAAATGGGACGGTCATCTTGGCGTAATGCGGGGAAGGTTATCTGGTATGAAGCCACCCTACCCTGCCAAGCAAGCTGGGAGAGCCGCAATTGATGATTAGAGATGGGAATTTGTTGGGGGGAAGCATCTCGCTGTATTTTTCTTGATACTGCCAGTCTCCAATAGTGCAAGATGGTTTCACTGGACTCGCCCTCGCCTCGCCTTAAGGTATATCGCCTATCTCCTTGGTCAATGGTACTTCCTTTGATCCGACATCTCATTTCAAGTATCAAAGTCAAACTCCCTCGCCAGGACTTCTTTCATCAAGCTTGACCTTGGAAACCTCTGTTGGACAGTTTCATTGCAGAAGAGATCGTCATCCTGGCAGAGTTATTTGTACACCGTCAAAGACGGCCCGAAGCTTGTCGGTAGTGAGGTCCGATGCCGTTGAACCTAAGACAAGCCATTCAGTTTATCATATACACTCGGCTCCCTAGCTTATCAGTTCCTACTCCGACATGCCCCTTTAATCATCGTTGTTGCTATTTGTTGCCGAGATACCCCTCCCTGCCAAAGCCATTGGCATCGACAAAAGCACAGAGTTACTCATCCATGCCCAGTACTGCATTGAATGAGGAGCCCAAGATACAAAGTAAGAACGAAATACCAGCTATGCCCCACAACCAGCAAGATCAACATATACAAGACGAGGTGCTTCGTCACAGTCTTGAAAACCCCGAAGACTTCTGGAGACACCAAGCCGACCATCTCCACTGGCATAAGCCATATTCGTCAACCATCCAGCTCACTCAGAAAACTCTCAAGAACGGTGTTACACATGATAGCTGGGAGTGGTTCCCAGGCGGCGAAATATCTACTTGTTGCAATTGCGTCGATCGACATGTACATGATGGGCATGGCGATTCCGTCGCCATCTACTTTGACAGTCCAGTGACAAAGACAAAGGAAAAATATACATACAGTCAGCTTCTTGGTGAGGTTGAGACTCTTGCTGGTGCTCTAAGAGAGCAAGGGATACAGAAGGGGAATGTAGTCCTGCTGTATAGTGAGTAAACCATGCATCGTTCTCGTACAGTGATGCTGGCAGCTAACTTGAGTAACAGTGCCTACGATTCCCGCTGCCGTGATAGGTATTCTTGCTGCTAATCGACTGGGCGCTATCCATTCTATTGTGTTTGGTGGTTTTGCCCCTCACGCTCTGGCGCAACGTATCGATTCATGCCGTCCTACGGCTATTCTGACGGCGTCTTCTGGTATCGATGGCAACAAACCTCCAATTGCATACAAAGGCTTGGTAGAGGAAGCGATTCGGTTGGCTGGCCATAAGCCCCATAATGTTATTGTCTGGCAAAGAGATCAGCTCCGTTGGAATCTCAACCACGAAACTGGGCAGCTCGACTGGAACACGCTAGTCGACAGTGCCCGATCTCGAGGAATTAAGGCGGATTGTGTGCCAGTCAAGAGCACCGACCCTATTTATATCATTCACACTTCAGGCACCACTGGAACCCCAAAGGGTGTACTCCGCGATGCTGGTGGTCACGCTGTTGGTCTGCACCTGTCCATAAGTTATCTGTTTAACATTCACGGCCCTGGGTGTGTTTCCTTTACGGCATCGGATATCGGCTGGGTCGTCGGTCACTCATACATCATCTACGGTCCGCTCCTCACAGGAGCTGCAACTGTCTTGTACGAGGGCAAACCCGTCGGTACCCCTGACGCATCGGCGTTCTGGAGAATAGTTGAAGAGTATAAAGTCAACACCATGTTCACAGCGCCAACAGCTCTACGTGCAATCAGGCGCGATGACCCCAACAACCAATCCTTCATCGATTACGGCAAAAGGGGTGCTCTCAAAACTTTGCGAGCTCTCTTCCTCGCTGGAGAACGCTCCGAGCCTACGCTTATCGACACTTATCAGCAGCTCATGGGTCAATATTGCGCCGAAGGCGCAGCCGTAGTTGATAATTGGTGGTCTACAGAAGTTGGTTCCCCCATCACGGGGCGAGCGCTCGTTCCGCACGCTGGCAAGCATCGCAAGACAGAAGTTCGTGGACATCCACCTCCTTGCCTGAAGGCTGGTAGTGCTGGGAAAGCAATGCCAGGCTTTGACGTTCGTATCGTGGATGATGAGGGCAGTGAAGTCAAGAGGGGATCCATGGGAAATATTGTTTTGGCAATGCCTCTCGCCCCGACAGGATTTCGCACTCTGTGGAAGGATGAAGAACGCTTTTGGAAAGGCTACTTGAAAAGATTCGAGGGAAAGTGGCTTGATACCGGTGATTCGGGCTGGATCGACCAGCAAGGTTATATCCATGTGATGGCACGCAGCGACGATGTTTTAAATGTCAGCGCGCATCGTCTATCAAGCGGTACGTTTCAATTTCTTCCAACTTCAGTATGGACTAACAGTGCGTAGGATCTATTGAGCAGGCCATTGCAGCCCATCCTCGTGTCGTTGAAGTTTGTATCGTAGGCGTACCGGATTCACTAAAGGGTCAGCTTCCTTTCGCCTTCGTAGCACTTTCGGGACAAGGCTGTGCAGATCCAGCAGTGCCGAGTGAATCGGTCGTCAAGGAAATACAGCAGTTAGTCCGTGGCCAGGTGGGTGCTATAGCCTCACTAGGCGGCATCATCCAGGGCAAGGGAATGATCCCTAAGACAAGGTCTGGCAAAATGCTACGACGGGTCCTCAAGGAGATGGTGGAGAACGCCATTCGTGGTGACTTTGACAAGGAAGTTGCGGTTCCTAGCACGATTGAAGATGTGTCGACATTGACTGTTGCCCGTGCCAGGATCAGGGAGTACTTTGAACGAGCAGAGACCGAGACGGATGGCATGGTGAAGGCTCGCCTATAGAGCAGGTTTGATATGAGCGACCTTTCTGAAAATACCGGATCTTTTCTGGTAACTTCGAGTGGCCTGATATTGTTGGAAGATACAGTGACTTAGTTTCTTCATCCAGAGTCCATTTCACTTGGTAGATGAGCCACTCGCGATGTTCTGACGCTCATTCTCCTTATTTAACGTTTGATGGCTTCTGAAGGAAAGCTAGTTCGAGACGAGCCTCCGTTGCCTGCGAGGGCGTGACAGACTCCAGCATTCTATATCGCAGCCGCATTCGTAACCACAGATATCCTATCCCACGCTACCGAACGTTTACTCGAAGCAAAAGACCCTCCAATGTTTGACCATTCGTAACCGGAGATATAGGCGTAAGATTGTGACCGAAACTTCTTATGGCCCCTATCCTAGACTCCGGTGAACAAAAACATAGCGTATAGGTGAGTACAGCTCAGTCCTTGGATGACTGGCCACTCAACTGCCTCGAAAAGAGGCTATATACGCTGCCCTGTGCCCTGGGTGCCATCTTGGTACTGGAGAAGCGTGCTTCGGGTAGCCTTTTCCCAGCCTGCAGGCTTTCGAGGATCCTATTGATAGCATTAGTCATGGCTCGAGTACAGATGAGAGATACAGGTACCATTCAGCACCAACAAACTTAACTCCACATCCAGCCGTTCTCCTGATCTCCTTTTCTAGTTTCCCTCCAGAAAGGCCACCACCGGCACCCGAGTATCGTCCAGCTGACCTTCCTAGTATGACATGGGTGACTTTCCGGCGTCCGAGGTGCAATGACATCTGACCTCCGTGTTCAGTGACAAGCTGCTTGAGCTTGAGATCTGATACGAGAGGGAAACAACTCCCGTTGACGTAAACAGTCACCCCATCAAACATCCGTCGGCGAGACAGCTCTGCTTTTCTCTCTTCATCCTCCAGTTTTCTTGAATTCATGAGTGCTTCATGTCCTTTTCCTTGGACCTCATCCTTCACCCCTAGACTCTCACGCATCTTGCCTGGTTGCACGAGCATATCCTTTACGCTCCGCTGTGCCCTTTCCTTCACGGCCTTGGGGACCAACATCTTGCGCTTCACATCGTAATCCTCTGAGCCAGCACCCCATGTGTCGCTCAGACGCTTTCCACCAGATAAGCCGCTGCGAAATTGACTGTTGAGCTTGAGGTTACGAGACTCGCGCCAGCCAGTTCCGGGGCATGATTCAGGACGTTGGTGGCCGGTTGACGATGAGTTCCATGGGTCAAAAGATGCAGCGTGTTGAGGCTCGGCGGCCTTTCGTATAGGGTGTGACATCTCTTCTTCTTGCCACTTATGAAGGAGTTCGCCAGTTCCAGTTTTGTGTGAGTTGTGATGTGATGTGATGTTGTGATGAAGCGTTCTTTGTCTTGTGGGGGTTTGTTACTGTCATTTTCTTGTCGTTGTGTCATGTTGTGTCCGCTTTTGGCACTGGCGCGTGTGACCAACCACTATATCCACGTCTTTCTCGTTGACATGTGCAGGACCTTTACGCGTAGTCACATGAGTCTGATTAAGGCGCTTACCCTATACTCCGCAATGACTTGAGCATTAATTGTTTTACATCTGAATACATGGTATGTTGCTTCCATGTGTTTTGAATGTGATGTTTATCTTAGCATGCTGTTCAATTTAGTTTTATTCCAACTTGGGCATACTTTGGACACCATAGTTGGATTTGTAGTGTCAGAACAAGGGAACGAGGACGAAAATCCTCTGTTACTATCATCAAAATCTTCAATCGAGATGACAAGATTTACCCCTTTCTCTCCTCCCCACCGTCCGGTCCGGAATGGCAAGGCAAAGACCATACTTTAGTCTGGTGAATTAACACAGTCCCTCATTGGATGAAGGAGAATGCCAACAAAGCGCGCTGCAAACATGATGTGCATTGGATCTATGTAATATCACGGGCCTCGCTCCAACTAGTGCTGTGCGGTGCACGATGAACCTGGTAGACCATATGTATACCTGAAACGGTCGATAGTTTGCTGCGGTAGGTTATGTTGGTTAACCAAACCCAAAATCCCCGTTGCCTAGACGGGCAGACCTCCTGGCAGGCAAAAGTAGCAGGATATGGCCTGGCATTATATGACATACATACCTAGACTACTAAAGATGTAAGTTAGAGTGCACCCGCGGCTTGCAACCTGTCTCACGCGCTGCAGCGCGCGGATAGAGCCGCGCGCCCACCTCAAACCAGGTGCCTACAATAGGTGCAGCACAGTATAGTACAGCACAGTACAGTACCCAATAAGTAAGCTAGGTAAGTTAAAACACGTCCGCTCAACTCTCATCTATCATCTTGATAAAAGTATGTATGTGTGTCATGCAAGGCGCAGGATCAAGCGCCTCAGGGTCAGGGTCAGGGTCGGGCTTGTGCTTGTGCTTAGGCTTGGACTTTGGCTGAGGCCTCTCTCTACCTATCTGGCATACGGGCTCGATTTCATTCGAGTCCCTCTCCGTCTCAGCTCTCCAATCTCTCGCAGTTGCCCTTTGACCATCCTCCGACCCTAGCGCCTAGACCTGATATACATTGTCATGATACACGAATTGCCTGGACCAGTCGGTGCCATGTCAATCACATAACATCTCATTGAATCCCTGTCACTTCTCAACTTCATCACATCGATCCTTGTCTGAAAGGCCCGTTCCTCTCACAGCTCGGCCTTGAACATCCGCCCGGTGAACGGCCCGTCTCGTCTCGCCGAGTTTGCCTCTACATACATACATGTACATACTCCGTACAGGCACCAGCGACTCCAGCCCAGGCCATTCCATGTTCATGTTCATGTCATGCCATGACATGTCACGGTCTGGGGCCACCCAATTCCTCTTCCGCCCCCCTTCGTGAAGTCCTTAGATTACCTAGGCCCCTTCCTCCCTCTTGGCCCCCAAGCCTCAACCTTCGAACTCTTCATGGGTTCGGAGAAAGCCAAACACAAAAGACCGATCGCTTGACGGCTCGACCAGGATCGTAGGAACTTGATACAACCCAAGACGAGGTGGAGGCGTTGACCAGAACTATCCTTTCCTTGCTTAACAAACGAAAGCATTTGCCACCAATAATCCTGACCAGCATTTCAAGCACTACCTCCAATCACCTGTACGTACATTACAGTATGCATAACATACCTGCAGCACCCCCTCTGAATTACAGAGATGTTGTGATCTGGCGTATTGCAAAGAGGTGTCTCTACAGTGCATCGGTATTATAACCTTGGCTTGATTGACGGTTTGCATCATATGGGCATGGCGGGTAACAGCATCTTTGACCAGGAGCACTGTTAATCAAATATATCTATCCTCCCACTGCAATTTTCGTCCCTTTCGTCGACTGGGAGTGACTTGAGAGTGACTGACATGCTGACATGGGCTACGCACAATCGAGATGTGGCTGTCTGCTTCATCAAGTTATTGTCCTCTGAATTAATTATGTGCTTCTGAGAATAGGCTGCTCAGATCAGGGGCTCTCCTCAGGAACTCATCGTCGAGGACCTTGGCCACCAAAACCAGGAGATATGACATCCCGACCTTTCAGCCACTTCTGCCCATTGACCTCCATGTGTCCCTAGCAGATAGGTCATACCTTTTGGCTTGTCAGAGATCTTTCGTGCTCTGTTGAAACACATATTCGTACATTACGAATTAACACTACAGTCGCCCGGCCTGCATGCACGCGTACGTGCATGCATGAAGGCTTCCCGTACCGTACATTAGCTGCCAGGTGGATAGACATCAAGTCCCCCCAGCCCCTCAAACACCCCGCTGCTTGATGTGATGTGCGGGAAGGCTAACGGAGTGGGCAGCACGTAGAAACGCGATATTGTCACTTCACGCGATGCAATTGAAGGCACCAGGCACGACGCAAAGCCTTCCCGTTGTCGATATAGCTATAGCCTCGCCCTGACTCGCCACAAGGTGGTCCTGAGGCTGAGACTTTACATCCAAGCCGTGGCACCTTTCCCACGTAGCCATGATCATGATGCGATCCTGCAATATCTCGATGAGGACAGCCTGTGTCACGCAAGACTCTTTCAGTCTGCTTTTCACTGAGGCCCTTGTGGACTACCACTAGCAGATGCGGAGTACATGCTGCTTACCCGTCAAGCTCCAACCAGCATGATGCTGACAGGGAACGATGCTATCATGGCTTGGCTTCCCGCGAGATCTGTTTGGCTCTGGCCCTGTGGAGCTTGAAGTGAGCTGGCAGCCAAGTCGTGCCGTTATCATATGTAACAAGGCCACCCTTGTTGACTGACGCCCAAGGTCACCACAAAGGGGGTCGCTTTAGAGGCTAGTACTGTACAAGTGTACATCTCACTGAAAGGTACAATTGGGTCAGAGAATAGCGGTGAGGGTAGCACTAGGCTCTAAAAAGCCACTATCGGGGCGCAAAAAACTGACGGCACTTCATCGCTCTTTGAATATGATCTTGATACCATACACGATAGAGTCCACAGTCCCTGAAAAGACCGCGGCCTACTGCTCCATCAGCATGATGGAGAACTCGCAGCATGAAACTGGGTGCGTATGCAAGCATAGGTCAGATCTCTCAACAGGGTCGGCTACAAGGCAGAGTTACAGGAGCGCACTAAGCGCTGCCAGATCGCATCTGGGGATTAAGAACGCAGCGGCAGTATGTGGACAAAGCCCCGAACTCCGGAGGCCGGGGTGAGCATCCCACTGGGCAAAACATCCCGGAGTCGTTCAAAGCAATCGCCATGCTCTGGTGAATGAAGGCAAGTCACAAACTTCAGGTTTAGTTCACGACGCATTATTCCCTGGATCGTGGCAAGGAATTGGTAGCAGGTCTTGCACGATGTGCACCGATTAAAATCCACACACGTCTAGAGACCCGACAGGAGACAACGACCGAGAAGACGAGGACACAAGATAGACAAGTAATCTGAAAGCTTCATCTGATGACCTCGGAGTCTATCGAGGTTGCGTCCTGGTCGTTGGGGAGCTGGTGGCGGCGGTGGGTGGTGTGCCAGAGACGTGGTGAGCTATCATTGGATCGAGATATAATGACTGGGCCAGAACGAAATGCCATCATAGCTTCCTAGTTGACCGCAAGAGAAGCACTCGTCGTACATGGCTTGGAATTGCAATTGATATCCCAATATTCGGTAGAATCACTGTTTGGAGACTGCATGGAAATGCAAGCATTGGGACTTAGGGAATTTCCTGCCTTCTCCAAGAACTTGAATGCTCCCGACACGTATTTCTCGGCTGGAGGCCAGTCTCGGAAGTGAAAATCGCCAAAATCTCCAACAGAGCCAAACTCGGTGGGGCACTTTTGTCAGCACTCAACAGCCCAGGCCCAAGTTGCTCTTCCCACTGTGCCATCTGCATCTGACAGCAAGACGAACGGGTAGACTAAAGTCAGGATCCCCCACCAACGACTGACTAACGCGCACCGGTGTGCCAGGTAGTGGGCGCCCTAAGGCTCTAGAAGGTAAACGTGGCGACTCAACTCACTGGCTAAGTCTTGGCGACCAGGCTCCCCCACGGCATCTTGGAGCAGCCCAGTCAATGGCGGCTTAGACTCAAAAGGCTCACACGCGGGCCTAAGGACGGCTGGTTGGTTTTGAAACGCCCCAACAGGGGCCCATGTTTGCTCTTCCCGACGATAATGCATTTCTAATTGGTTAGCTTTTAGACATGCAGCTACATAGCCGCTGTGCAGAACATGCGAGTGCTCAAGCCAGCATGTCTACCATGCCATCCTTGTCGACCGGAAGCAAGGGCGGCTGCAGGGACTGAAGCTTCTGGGAGGCCAGGCTCAACGATATGTAAAGCAGACCAAGCCCTTCTTGGATAATGTGAGGATAAGAACGATGACGGGGAGCATCACCAACCCTACCGCGCGATGACTTGCACCTAAGGCAATGTGATTTCCGAGGTCCGGCAACCAGAATCATAATGTTTCGTATACGGACTATTTGTCGAGCATGTGGTTTCCGAGCACATACGTTGGGTCAAGTCCTCGAGGCAGTCACTCTGGCCCATCACGAGTTGGTTTGTAAGTCAAGGAACAAGTCACCAAGCCACAGCACTTGACTTCTGGTACCCGAGGGTTAGACGATACTCCCAAAGATGCAGCAAATGGCTCTCCGAAACCACGGAGAGCATACATAAGAATTGTCGGGTTTGTGGAATAGTCGTTGCAGTGATATGAACACACACGAGGACAGTGTGTTAGATATCGACCGAGTGCTTCAGGGATGGGTCGTATGGCTGGTACCGAGATTGGCTGATATGAATCCGAACCAAGCCGACGACGCGGTACGTAGTTGACATTCATGTGTCGAGCTTAGACATATAAGGATCTGTTACAATATCAATGCCTGAATGATTGATGACTAGCTGCGAGGATCTGGCCACAGTCCACTCGTGTGCTAAACCTGTTGTTTGCCTCGGGTCTAATTCTGTTCAAGTGTTTTTTTTTTTTTTTTTTTTTTTTTTTTTGAAGGGAACGAGTTTATACCAGTGGATCAGATATAAGGAAATGATACGATGAGGTTGAGAAAAAGCAAAACTGCATTCCCCCATGCGCTGTCAGAGTAGCATCAGCGACAATAGCTTCACGGACATGCCCGGCAGGTGAACCGCAAAATATCCAGGGAGAAGCCCCAATCAGACTGCGCGGGGTTGTTGATGCCTATCGACTGATCACGGAATGGAATACGTGAGAGGTTGGGCTGACTGATCGAATGCCAGGTGTCGCAAGATTGGGTTGCTGGATTGAGATCATTTCCCAACGATGGCCTGTCTCAACCCATCCAACGCATGCTCATAACACTATGGGTATGTGAGACAAGCATTCCGTATCAAGAATAGATTGAGGACGTCTTCTGAAGGACTCGGGCCATGTTGTGTGTGGCTGGACATGTGTCCTCCATTGAAACGTGCTGGGCAACGTGGGGTAAGCCAGTCGGGGGAAGCCAGCTGTCAAGCTCCAGTATGCAAATACGGCGGGCCAGTTGAACAGATCGGCCAGTCGTCTGTTCAAATTTGCTGGATGGGGATGGGAGTCAGCTGCTGTGATTGACATCCAGCCCAAAAGCAAAGGCAACAAACAATTACCTGGAACATTGCAAAGACACCAGAACGATGGTAGAAAGCTAGCGAACAGCCAAATTGATATCAGTAACCACAATTTCTCTGGCGTCAATGTAAAAAAAACGTTCTTGCTCCACATCCCTGCTAGCTCAAGTAACGGCTAGAAAGCCAGCATGCAGACTGCAGAGTACGTCCCTAACTTGGAGATTTTGCCTGTAGAGGGGTAGATATCCTCGAGTGTCCTGTTTAATCACTGAATTTAGGTCAGGGCGTGAGGATTGTTCCCAAGAGAAAGACAGACAACAGCCACATGTTTTGCCTCTTCCTCGTTTGATAGATGAGGCGGGTTAGGTTGGATTTGTGACTATAACGGTTGGCAATGGTTGGTGGTGGAGACTAGAAGCGGGAAGAGATCGAGGGTTCCATTCCTTTTGTGGTAAGGTTGGTGGAAGTATCGGTACTTTCTTTGCCCGGAAATGCCTGCCACAGTGCGCCGTTTGTTCCTTCCCGTTTGATGTGCTCGGATGTTGACGTCCCTCGGAGCGAGACTCGACGGAAGAAAGAAAGAATGTGGAAGGATAAGGCAACCAGCTGGGTATTAAGTTGCGATTTTCGACAATTTAATCAGAGACCATGGCAAAATGATCACCAAGGAAGCAGGCTTACTTTTATCCTAAGTTATTTTTTGCATCTACTTTTACATCCTTTCTTCTGTCTTGTTTCTTGCCATGGCCCTCTTCTTTCCAAGTGCAGTTATTGAGGCGAAGTGGGAAAGAAAAAGCAATTTCTGTCAAAATATGCATGTGTCCCGGACTGACAGCTTAAAGACAAGGCCTTATCATATTGCACATCGGCTCGCAACCATAGGTCTCCTAGTGTGAAGTCCCTAATGTGAAACCAGCCGGCTCCAGACCCGAGTTTGCGTCTCATGTGCTGAACTGATCTCTGTTCTAAGCTGTTCTCGATATGCATCTCATGGTACCTGCATCAACCCTATGTACTTGAGTTAGTCCAAGCCTATGAGATAATCCTATAGCCCCTTAAGAAAGTCTCACCTTGGATTGGCCAGGGTCGAGCGTATTGTACGAGTTCCTCCGAATGGTTGCCGCCGAGTCACTTGTTTGGCGCCAAACCCCAGCCTCGCCTTCTTGGTACGAATGTGCCTATTTGACAAGGAATAACCTGCGAGGTTGATCTCCCTCATACCCGTTGTCGTCTCTAGGTTCCGTCAGCACCCGTGTTAGCCTCTTGCACAGCCTTCTCTTTTCTCTCGGCTGCAGGAACCGATGATATCCCATCATGCTCTCGACGGAAATCTTGCATGAGGCTGCAGTACGCTCGCTACCCTTGTGTACATTAGACGCCTCAGTGTGCAGTGCAACAGAAGAGTTATACGCCGTTGTTTTGAGTAAAACCCTAGAAATATTACCCACGTCTTACTTTATCTATGTCCGTTGTGTATATGCATGCTCTATCGCTCATCCATGCTCACTGAAGGTTCTCCACAGCGAAGTGTCAATCAACGAACAAAAAAGGGAGGTCTCATTTTGGCGAGACACCTAGACACCCGGGTAAACACAGACTACGTAGTACAACCCTCATAGTTAATGGAAATTTACTTTTGAGCAAAAACCCAGCGGAGGCTGGGTTTCGGGGTGTCGTGGCTGAATGGAGGTAGTTCGTTAACTTATCCTCAATTATCGGAGAGATCGAGAAAAAAATGCCGAACATCTGCGCCATTTGCCATATGAGGCAGGTCGCGATTCATTTGCCAGCTGCTTAAGCATGTGCGGCCGAGATACCTTTCTTAAACAGTCAGATTTACGTGAACATTGTAGATGCAATGGGCACGAGAGGCATATGGCAGTGTCTTGGCCGAGGTTTTCGGAAATCTATTACTGACCAAAACAGAATCTATCATGAGTGGGGAGTGAGGTTCATTCAGTCTTCGTCGTTGGGTTAGTTGCTAGTCTTCTCCACGTATTCTCGAACGCGATCGAAATAAACCCTAAAGGAAAAAAAGACCGAACGAGCCAAGCCAAGGGATGACGTCCCTACGGTTCAGCCTCGTGGCATTATGTGAATCATATGCATCGAAGAATATCATACATCCACTTATGCACATCCCAGGACCAGCTTCTTTATGTATGCATCGATATGCACCTTAAGAGGGAGTGGCAGCCTGGCCTGTCACACTGGCCCTGGTTGGATGAGCTCCTTGTACGTCTTGCATAAGGTCCCGGTCAACGGTGCGTAAGGACCATGTACGGAGTAGACACACATACAGTACAGTAGTGCCAGCTTGGTGGCCAGCATAAGATCTACACCACAGACTCACTAAGTTTGTATATCTCGAGGCTGTTCGTTTCTAGACCACTCTTGCCAGATATCTGGTTTTCAATCTCCATCATCACGATTATCGTGGTCGGGAAGTCGAGCCGCTCCGAGGAAGAACCATGAAAAAAACTTGTCTTCTCACT
Source organism: Fusarium verticillioides 7600 (assembly GCF_000149555.1). Taxonomy (NCBI): domain Eukaryota; kingdom Fungi; phylum Ascomycota; class Sordariomycetes; order Hypocreales; family Nectriaceae; genus Fusarium; species Fusarium verticillioides. Next base: position 1,664,615 of record NC_031679.1, on the reverse strand, counting down.
AGTAACAAGAGATCCCCGCCCACGAACGTACCACCCTGGTCAAAATGGTGTTAAACCCAGCTTCGACACCCTTTATCGGTGCCTCGGTATGATGTGGTAGGTACTTTTGGGTCGTGAACAATGGATTGTTGATAGTTTTAGAGTTTGCCAGCTGGATTAAGACTCCGAGCAAGACCCTTGACCTTTTGTGTTGACTTTCGAGATATTCACTGGGCACAAATAATGGGTCAGAAGCAATTGAACAGAAGTGCCACTGCCTCTGTGCTGGGCTCGTGATAGTCATACGTGGGAAACAGTTGACGTAGGAGGCTGCTGGGCAGTGGCATCGTATTCAGAGGCTTGATAACAAGTGTAAAGACTTGGAGCGAGGAAAGCAAACACCGGCGTCTTGACAGAGAGAGGCTAGGACTTACAAAGTCACATGTCTTGGGAAACGGGTGGCTGAGCCGGTGCCCAAGTCTTATTGATTGAGTGGAAATTATGAGAAAGACCATCGAAACTTTGTATCAAGCTGAAGCAGCCGGTCAGCTGTCAAGAGCTCAACAAAGGCGGGAAATTCTGGGCCCAGAGTTTGTACATGCGTTGTCTGAGCGTCGGTAAATCTCGCGGGAGGCTACCTTGCCGCCGAGTCCTTCTCAAGGGAGAGAGAGGTAACAGTAGCAGAGGTAAAACTGATCTCAAGTGAGACATGATACCTGGCAAGTAGCTCGTCGAGACCGCCACAGCGTAACTCACAGACCCGAGGACATTCGGCCATGGATCAGGAACCGTGAAGAAGGTCTTTTAGGAATAATAAGAGGCCCCGCTGGTAATCCGGCACTGTGCTCAACTGGGCCCTCAGACCCCTTCATCGTTTTCTTGTGTGCAAGACATCCATCATTGGTGGGCCATAAAGCTCAGCCACGAGGACGATGACTTGATGTTCAGCTATGCAGAACAGAGAGAACGGAAACTCCACATATGCCTTATCAACGAATCAAACTCAATAAACACCAGCAGCGGATGCTTGTTCCAACATCCTAGTCAAAGAGGGGAAACCCGGGCAGCTCGGAGAGCTGCGGCGACCCATGCGATTATGGCAACATGGGACATGAGAACTTGCCGGGCCATTAACGGACTTTCGCACGGCCGTGGGCTCGGGCTTGAGCAACTGTATGTAGAGAGACCGGGATGCTGATGTGGCCATTTCGCTCAGGCAGGGTTGGGAGGAGGTTGGCAGAACAAGAGCATTGACAACTGTAGACCAATGATCTTGAGCCGGAACCAAAGTCATTGAGTCTCTTACAGAAACTTGACTTGGTGAGTCTCTGTTCAAGACCTCTCCCTTCACCATCGGTGGCTGTTCCTGCGCAAGCGAATCCCGTAGTCAGAACTTAGTGAGAGTACACAGCCTTTCCGCTCCTAGTCTGCATGATGCCCCCATTGTTGAATTCTCGGCACTATGGAAGGGTTTTTGTTCGCATTTGGTTTCTCAACTTTTTTCAATAAGAGTTGTTGGTAGTTGCACAGAAATAATGGTGCACAGGCTGTCCCGGCACTTGACGCAATACAGGGAGCCCAAAGTAACGGTCCCGTAGTGGTTTGGCGCACCGTTGAGAACTACGATTAAGCACCTAGGTATGTAGGTAAGGCAGTTATAAGGCAGTTAACTACCTTACCTTACCTACAGATCGATCATTCGGGGGTAAGAAAGCAGAAATATCAGAAGCGCCGAGAATCTGGAAGCGCAAACTCTGATGCCATTATCCTCTCCCTTCTTTTGGTCTAAATATCTTCTAGTTGGTGTTCGAAGTCTTTGATTGGATGAACCTGGTTGAAGAGCTCTGGAAACTCAATCGCAAATATAGCCCGTACTTCACATGGGGAGCAAAGCCCTCGGGTAATTTGCACAGTGCTGTGCCGCACTTAAGAGCTAGAAGGAAGGAGGGTGCGAAAGAACCGAAGTCAACCAAGAGTCGAAAGCCGACGAATGGCGTTAAAGCGACAAGAGCACACAATAACAAAGACAACACACAGCGCAACACACTACTAGCACATAACACGACACTGACACGACACGGCCACAGAAAAGCAATAACACAACCGGATAGACAAATGAGAAACGCCCAGCCCACAACAAACTGACGCGACACAAAGGCAACCTGGACTCTAGCGCAGCCGTGGACGACACCAGATAGACTCAAAGCCGTTTTTGGATGCTTTGATAACTGTTGTTCATAGCCTGAAGAGCTGCTGATGAAACAAGGGCATGAATGATTCCTATAACATCCATAATCCTGTCGGAAATATCCAGTGAATGCTTGCAGTTAAAGAACCTGGCCAGTATTACCTCAATTGTGTATGTATGTACATATACGGGCCAAGCATCTAACCAGGGATTGATGTGATTGAGTGGGAAATGGACGACAACAAGGTCCGGGAGGAGAGCAAAGACCAATCAAATTGACCCTTGTAATGTGATCTACGTAGTCAATCTCACTGTTTGTGAACAACTTATGATCGAGGTGACTTGGGTTTTGGATGAATTGACAAGCCGAAGCCAGGTATCTGAGGCGCAACTTGAGAGATGATCATGGGAAGGGTATCACCTAATGGAGGATTTGAGTAGGGTTTCTCATGTTATGACTTACTCTCTAGACGTCTCGAAGTTGTATCTTGAATCGATGCTGTGTGCGGGCTTTTCCTGTCGCATCAAGCGGGTGCTGAGATGCACTGTGGGTGCACAGTAACTGCTGGCGCGAGTAAGCGGAGTTTGAGCTGCCAGGGGTTAATGACACCAAGCATCGCTCCCGTCTGTTCCCCCCCCCGGATCCTTCATCCTTGCACGCTGTGGCCTGGGTAGCCCTGCCGGCCCCGTGGCCTCCTGTAGCCACTGGGATTTCTGGGTGACCGATCACTCTATCCAGGGAGAGACCCCAGTACTAGTAGCAGTCGCGATACCTCAGTCGGTAACTGTACGAACAACCGCTGAGAGAAAACCCATGATCAACTCCCTCCTCCGCCCAACGCACTTTGAGGTGGCATGGTGCTACGCTGTTCTGGCTACACCCCAATGATATACCTCTGCCCCTGTAGCCGCACCCCTCGCACCACCCACCAAAGTTGCTGGGAGCGCTCTTTAGCTTTCAACAACGCCCTACAGAGAGTCCTTCCTCCACCGAGTTTGTGTGCAGGTTGCGAGCTGGATGGTCCCCTGGTTCTGTTGTGCGTTGACAGGAGAGTGCCCAGTGCGCATACGGCAAGCGGAGGGACAGCCTGTATATTTCTCTGGCCACTTCTAGACAATGAGATGAGGAGGACGGAATATTTTAGGAATAACACGATGCATCTGGGTCATGTCTGGTTGTGTGCTCATGGAAAGACGAGATATCATCAAAAGCCTTCAATGCTGAGGACAGCAGGTACCCAAGCATTGAGTCTCAGCTTGAACCCAAGCATAACACAGTATGCATCGTACCGTGCGTGGTCAGGCCAAAGATAGTATAGTCTATTTCATGATCCACGCCAGCACACACCTGGAAAAGTCAAGGGCGATGTCGGCTCGTACGGTGAGAAGGGTTTTCAAGTTCATTCTTGAGATAATTCATTGTTGACCATTTTGTATGCCGGTATTTCGGAAGTCAAAAAGACGATAGACTCGCTACCCACGAACAATTGCGAGGGAGATCAGCCTTAGAAATTAGGTATTTTCTTTTCCTTTATCGCTTTGGACCTTATCAACCGTGACAATTCTGTGCCATGCACACAAACCTGTGAGGTTCAAGGTACGAGCAGAGCATGCAAGTGGTCCACTGCACCCCAAATAGACTCATATTGGGTGCGTGTGCATACATAAGGTAGGTACTGCATGGTCGTTCTTTTTAGTGCCGCAGGCCGTTGAGCATGATTTCGTCAAATGAACAATACAATTCAGGCCTTTCAAAGCTTTTGCATACCTAAGAAGTAGTCTTTCCTTGATTTTGGAATATCCTCTATCATTCTCCGCCTCTCGTCTGCTCATAGAAATGGCTTTGGACTTCATCTGTGGATGATGTTCTTCTCCTGCCTCTCGTCTACTCTTGAACCAGACTAACTAAACTAAGGATTAACCCCTCTTTGCCCTTGATAGGATTAAATCTGTGGTGGATAACTGCCACACCCTTTCGTTCCCTTCTCACCAAGGATGGATTCTGTTTCTGTTTCTTATGCCCCACACTCCCTCACACTCCTCACCAAGCCAAAGTGCACTCCCCCATCGTCTGTCTTCCCCCCCTCCCCCCCGTCCCGACCTGCCTGCCTGAGGGGCGGGTATTGCTCAAGGCCCTGAGGGTACTGAGGGTACCTCTACCACGGCCATTGATCAAGCAAGTTGAGGGTACGTACCTCGCACCTGCCTCCTCTGTTCCTTTCTCTTCATTCTGCCCTCACCACCAAGATCCTGACCTTCTCGGGATTTTTTCCTTTTCCTTTTTTCTTTCTATTTCTTTTCTCTCTCTCTCTCTCTCTCTTTTTTTCTTTGCCGGTCTCTTTCCCTTTTGCCGTCCACCTCCTCTTCCTTCGAGTTTGCAGTCATCCTTCCTCGACTGCTTCCTCTTCGCAATTGTGCTGCCATATTAACGTTACGGCAGCCCTACCTCTCTCTATCTCTAGCAGAGAGTGCTCAACCGCCGTATCTCGACTTTTGAGACCAACCGCACCCATTATCCCCCATTGAAAACAACAACAACACCTCCGCGATGAACCAAGGCCATCCCCAGCCAGACATGTATTATTCACCTCATTATTCGACACCACAGTACGGCTATGGCTATTCTACGAATGGTGCTCCAACTACCGCGGTCTCCACTCCTATGCCAGCGCCCCAGAATGTATTGCCAGTACCTTCAGCGCTCAGCAACCAAGGGGCAATGCAGCAGCCAGGTTACAGTAACAGTAGTAATAATGGCGCTTTCGACACAACTGGCCAGCACAACCCCCCCGGTATGAAGCCCAGAGTCACGGCTACCCTCTGGGAAGACGAAGGCAGCCTCTGCTTCCAGGTGGAAGCTAGAGGTATATGTGTAGCACGGAGAGAAGGTGAAAATTGTTGTCCCTAAGCGCCCTATACACCAGCTGACCTTAAGTACAGATAACCACATGATAAACGGCACGAAACTATTAAATGTCGCTGGCATGACTCGAGGTCGAAGGGACGGCATCTTGAAAAGCGAAAAGGTTCGCCACGTCGTCAAGATTGGTCCCATGCACTTGAAAGGTGTCTGGTATGTATCCCCATGTAGTTGGGTCTGTAGACTCATTGCTGGATGTTGAACTAACCATGGTCTAGGATTCCTTACGACCGTGCACTAGACTTTGCGAACAAGGAGAAGATCACAGAGCTCCTGTTTCCCTTGTTTGTTCACAATATCGGAGCACTCCTTTATCATCCGTCGAACTCGAACCGCACCAGTCAGGTCATGGCAGCTGCCGAGCGCCGCAAGCACGAAGGACTCGGTGGTCAGAGACCCCCTGCTCCTAATGCTTTGCCTTCAATTGGACAGCATCACCCAATGATGCCTGGCTTGCCAACCGGAGGCTACGTTCCTCAATCCCTTGCAAATGGTCCTCAGTCTCTCGCAAGCACTCCCCAGCCTCTCGCAAATGGTTCCCAGCCCCCCATGCCTAATGGAGGTGGCATGCTTAAACGAGGACGAGAAGAAGAAGAAGACCTGCACCGGCCAGTCTCTAATGGACATGATCCTATGAGTAACATGCACGCAATGTCCAATGGTTACCCTCAACAGCCTCCCCTTGCGAATGTACATCAGCCTCCTATGCAGAATGGAGGAGATATGCTCAAGCGGGGTAGAGAGGAAGACGATGAGGTTCATAGGTCAGCGCATAATGCACACGACACCATGAACAACATGCCTGGTAGCATGCCTGGTATGTCAAATGCATATGCGCAGCCTTTACCAAACGTTCATCACCAGCCTCTTGCTAATGGAGACGGAGGTATGCTCAAGCGAGGTCGAGATGAGGATGATGATCACCGATCAAGTCCCAATGGACATGATTCTGCAGGCAACTTCGAAGCAAAGCGGCGTAAAACCATAACATCGAATGACAGCATGGTTTCTCCCGGCGGATTCTACACCCTGCACAACGGGTATGGCCAGCCTGGTGTTATGAATGGCATGAGTCCATACAAACGACGAGATGATGAGGCGGAGACGCCACGACCTGGTCCAAATGTACATGACCACTTGAACAACTTCGACCTGAAGCGACACAAGACCATGGAGACGAGTGTCCCTGCTCCCCAGTATGACGCCATGAATCGCCCTCATTCTAGCATCGGCACCTCTCCCTCCTATGCCCCTGCTCCTGTTTATGACAACTTGGCTCGGCCTGCATCCACTGTTGCTGCGTCTCCTTCGTATCCTTCTGCTCCGGTGTACGATACTGCCGCTCGGCCTCCTTCTGCCATTAGCGCTCCTCGAAGACAGCAATCTTTCGGTTAGTTTCCAGGACTGATAGATGACTCCCGGTGTTTCGTTGTCGACGTTTTACAAGGAACAGTGGCATCTCCCCCGTGCACTCATTGAACAGTGCAAGCGAAAATTATGATACGTCCCATCTCCGACGAACAGGGACATGAAAACACATTCTCTCAATTTCCTTTTTTTTCTAAAAAGAACTCTTTTCTTTCTTTTTTGTTGGGCACTGGAGTGTCCCTCATCGGAAAGCCCTTGATTGCAAAGATGATGCCGATGAGTTCACGACACGACTTCCGATTTTTTGTTGATCTAGCATGCTCTGTCACGGATATACAATGACTAATGAGTCACGGTCTGCATGGAGGCTTAATTTCTGGAAAGAGTCTCTGCAGCAAGGTTCTTACTTCGATGATTTACTCCGAAATGCGATATGATCGCATACTATGGGACAGTACTGCCTGTAATGAGCCCAGGCGGGAATGATGAGTTTGGACTGGACCCTTGTTTACTGAGCTGACTTGGCTAGCCCAGATGTTGGAAAGTCAAGACGCCGAAGGGAACCTATGGGAAAGGCTCTGAATTATGAATTACGATCTTACATTTCTCATTTCTTCACTTCTTTTCATATGTGCTCGCGTTTCACTGTGGTTCAGAAAACGCCAGCACAGACGATGTGTGTGTGTTTTTGAAGTGTTGCTTTATTAGGTAACGAATTATGAGGGAACAATAAAAGCTGTTTTTTTTTCTCAAGAATAGATACAATTAGAGAGTTGGATCATACGTGCCAAGATTCCTGTGCAGATGTGTCATGGCGATGATTGTTACAAAATGTATGGATGTGAGAACAAGTGTACGAAGCACTTACATGGGCATAGGGAGTGCTCAGGTTCCAAGCCATTCTGGCAATAATTTTGTGAGGTAAAGAAACATTGACATGTCATAACGCAGCTAAGCAACGGTAAGTGAAATGAATGTTATGCCCTCTTGCCTATAATCACCTACGTTGGTATTTATTTACCTTAGCAACCTAGTATTAACGTTGAAGGTACTCCGTAGTTGAATGATGATTACCTAAGGTATGATTACCACGTGAGAGATCCACTATTGGGTGTTGTCTGGTCAACTACCTAAAGTCAACATATTTGGTGTTAGCGTGCGACCGTTGAACTTGACTTTCTAAACAATTAACACTGCTCAAAGTGGCTTGAACCAGACTATCAAGTCAACGATATCCCCTGCCAACTAGAACAGTGACTACGCGCATTAACTGTTTGATTATCATATCTCCTTGATTCAGCGCGCATCACAATGGAAACACCACTGTCGCCTACCCAAGGTTCAAATCTCAATATCCAGACACCAGCTACTGCTCAGCGGTACGACTCCTATGAGGTACGAACAGTCTCTGCGGCCTCCGAATCACAGAGTCAGCCCTCTCAGGGATCATCCCCTTTCGTGTCTGCCCTCAACGATACTGCATTTTCCGATCAGGAGAACCATTCTCCCTCAAAATCACGACACTCCCGAGTCCTCTCCGGCGCAACTCTGTCACCGTTGAAGATCCTCACTGACCAGCGAGAGGTGAGAGATGGAAGACCAACAGATAGACTGAGCCCCAACGCTCGCAGCCCTAGGAAGGTGTCTCCCGAGAAGCGTTTTCCTGTTAAGATCAGCAACCCTCTCGACACAACCCGCGCCGCCTCACAAGAGAGCACGATGAGTCTAGAGGATGCAGTGCGGCAAAATGAAGGCCTCAAGCGCGCAATTGAGATCTTTGAAGATGAGCAGAGCGTCCTGGAAGACGGCCTGGACGATATGGACGTCACTACCGGCACCATCAACGTAAACCCTTCTGGAGAAATGGAGGTCGATGATTCCGTGTGCCCTGACGATACAGCTATCAGTACCTTTAGTACCTTCTCAGCTGTGCCCAACCTAACCATGTTTGCCAAACTCGGCCAAAGTCCTACCAAGCTGTCCGATATGGGTGGCCTCACGCCTCGGGCAGACACACGAGGTGATCCCTCCCCATCACGAACGTCGCGAGCCAGAGCGAGACACGACTCGGGAAACACAACGAATCTTCTGGAATTCACAGAGCAGCTGCGTTTTCCTCAGAGATCACCCCAAAAGTCACCGGCCAAGGGCCGGCTTTCTCCATCTCGCACAGCACCTGATATGACTGCGACGCCTTCTCGTGGCGGATTTGCCAACCTCATCGACTTTGACATTCCCCCTATGCCCACACCTCGAAGCGTTCCCAGCATCACCGCGAGGGAACTCGAGTCTCTCAAATCAAACTTTCTGTCAGAGATCAGCTCACTCAAAGCTTCATTGAGCGGTAAGGAAGCCGAAGTGCAATCGCTCAAGGCCGCAGTTGGCGATGCAGAGAAGCGGGTGGGCGAGTCCCAGGAGCAGCTCCGCGAGGAACGCTCTATCAAAGAGCAACTTACTGCTGAGAAAGAAGGTTGGGAGAACCGCGGTCGTGAGATGGAACATGTCTTGCGGAAGGCCAAAGAAGAAATCGTGGAGAGCCAAAGAGAACAGGAAGAGCTCGAACAGAAACTGGAAGAGAGTGAGAAGCGACGTGAGGCAGCCGAGATGTTGCACCAAGAGGCGGAGAGTAAGATGGCGGGTATGCGTGCCGGGAAAGACACCGACAAGTCGTCGCCCGAGAAGCCCAAGAGCCCAAACGACACCAATCACGAAGTTGAGATTGCAGTCGAGCGGGTGGCTCGTGAGCTTCATGCTCTTTATAAGAGCAAGCACGAATCTAAGGTTACTGCCCTGAAAAAGTCATACGAGACGCGGTGGGAGAAGCGTGTCCATGAGCTTGAAAGCAAGATCAGAGAACTTGTCGAGGTGAACGAACGTCTGCGTGTCTGCCGAGACACAACAATGGTCAGAGTCGAGCCCGACAGCATCGAGGCCGACGAGCGCAAGGCCCAGGCAGTCCGAGACAGCGCAGCAATCAAGGAGTTGAATGCTGATATCCAACGACTTGAGGCAGTTGTCCATACAGTACAACTCGACAACGAGTCACTGCGCAGTATGCTGGAGAAGGAGCGCGTAGAGAAGGGAGAGCTTGTGCAACTTGCCGAGGAGATGATGAGCATGCAGAGCTTTGTTGCGCAGACACCAAAGCCTCAGCCTCTGCCACAGCAACAAGCTCAACAGCCTCCGTCTGCGTCTCGTTACCCTTATGAGAGACAACATGACCGAGAGCCTGAGACTAAGACGCCAAAACGAAGTGCAGATCACTTTAGAAGCAGTGTCACTCGTGCGTCAGGACTACGCGCGCCAGGTTCGGGACTCCGAGCACCTCACGAGCGAACAAAGAGCGCAGGTGGCTTGCCTCGTCCAGGTGCTATGGCCCGTAGCGGCATTATGAACTCCATTGAGAAGATGGGCAACTACCGAGGACGAGGAGCAGAGTAATGTTGGATGGGGAGAAACACGATGAGCCTCAAAGGGGCAGATGGACGCGAAACTAATGACACATAAAACTGTATGACTGGAGCCTGTTTTTCTGCATAGCATATGCTCGGGGGATGCCGCGAGCTTGCTCTAGATTCCTGACATGACATTGTTTATTGACGTTTCTACGACTGATGGTCATGGGAGCCCGGCGTTGCATTTTACAATGGATGTTAGTTGTAGATTGGAGTTTCTTCTCGAACATAGTTGATTTTCTTTTCCTTCATGAGATTTGAAGCTTCTATCATGAGGCCGGATATAAAGTCGTCTTTGAGTAAATCATGAGATCCGTTAATATCAAGAGTTGCGATTATTTTTCTTATAAGAATCTCAGTTTATTTACACTCATATATCTCATTAAGGAAGCTTTCTTTAGACTAATATATATATATAGTATTTGCCGTATTTGTCCTGACAATGCCGTTCCTTGGCTTAGAGGCCATAAGCCTTCTTGGCCGTACCGCCAAAGATCATTGCGCGCTCTTCATCGCTCAGCGTAGCCATCCAACACATGCGTTCAACTATGCTGCACCATCGAGGCCAGGCATTGTCGGTGTTGACAGTACAGACAGGCCAGTCGCTGCCAAACATGATACGGCCGGGGCCAAAGGTGGCGAGGACAATACCGAGCCAACCGAGAGTAGCCTCGAAAATGTGGTTGGGGTCTTGGTTTCGTAGGGAGTCAGGCATCTCGGAGAAGCCACCGGAGAGCTTCATATAGACGTGAGAGTCTTTACTGAGGGTATAGACGGCAGTGCGCCAGGCGTGGAAGCTGGGATCTGATGTAAGGTTATAGATGCTGAAGTCGGGTTTGCAGAGGTGGTCTAAGGATAAACTGTTAGAATGAAGTAGGGGAAAGAAGGGCTGCACGAACTTAGCACCAATGTGACCTTCTCCTCCTCAGGAACACCATCGTGAACACGGTCAACAAATTCGATCACTTCATCGAGCTGCTTCTTTCCACGTCGATGCTGATCAATGCCAACATCGAAGGTGAAGCCTCGTCGGCCGAGAAGCTTGACAGCCTCGATGAATTTATCGTCCAGCATAGTGCCATGAGGCTTGTCCTGCAGTAAGTAGCGGAACCCTTTGATCTTCGGCCAAGCATCGCCGGCCTCCTCTTTCACTCGATCAAGATAACGCTCTAGAACCTCAGGCCCGCTTGGCAACGGCGCCCATGGCACAATACCGAGGCATAACTTTGCATCCTCGGGGCTGTGGCCTTCTCCGTCGCGCGGCTGACCAAGCGCAACACGCTTGAGCCATGAGACCTCAGCCAAAGGCTGCTCCCAGCCGGAGCCATCGACTGCGCCAGACTCAACATCATTCTTGCGGTCTGTTTCGACAAAGACGAAGCCTAGGAGAGACGGTGCGGAAGAGGTAGCTTCGCGGTATTCTTCCAGGGAATGTTGGCCGGCAAGAGGTCCATCGGGGGTGTACCAGGCGAGGGAGTCGGTTTCGGCCGCTGGGTAGAGGTGAATGTGGGAGTCGATGATGGGGAGTATGATTTGCTCGTCGGACATATTTGCGTTGGGTGATGCTATACTTGAGATCGTGTGAAGTGAAGCTCGACGAATGAATGAAGGAAGTACGTGGAGCGTGGTTGAAGAAGAAATTGAGACGCACTTAATGAGATTTGAGACAAATCACTGGTGATCTCAGGCCTCGTCTGACATAAAACCAGAGATACAATGCAATGTTATATGTAGAAAAGACGTTACAAGTACGGTGAAGATGAGTTGTGATACTACCGCTGGGCAATACATGAATGTCCAATAGATGATAGGGAGTTACCCCGCCATAAGATTGGACCCTCGCCTCCACTGTTAGAAGTGTAACATGATGGATGGGGAGTAACATTGAACCGAAAGACCGAAATCGATAGCTTTACCTAGTACATCATCACGTTGCTCTGTTACTCAAAGCCTCTTATCTCGTTTCATGAATAGATTCAATCGTCATCTATCCTAGACAGCTAAGCTATTTCACTCATTAAATCGTTGCTCATGACTGTCCTTGATCATCCACCTCATACTTCGTAATGGCTAGTCTAGACCTTCATCAATCGCCAGGCCCTGAACCACATCCAGATATTGTCTGCAAGAAACGGGATCTCATCATCAGAACAGATGAGATTTCTCATGCGTTGACATTGTTTGCTTCTGGGACAGCCTCTTTCGAGAACTCCCAGCTCACTCAGGAACCAACAGAGTGAGGAATAGAAATTACGTCTGCGCAGCCTTGAGAGGACTGCGCCGAACGGCCGCAGCATCGACCTAGCTAACGATCAACGCATCGTCGCGGTGGAACGTACGAGACCAGCTCGGCGTACCATCCACGTCTGACAGCGTGACGCAGGTCGGAACAGAGAAATGATTGCTGATATTACCACAACAACATAGGTCGAGTCATCCCGGCGCGAGTGCGCTGCCAGGGGATGCCCGATTCAAAGAATGAACGGCTAGAGGTTCTCTCAACCTGTTGCCACAGAGCCCTCCGCACACTGACGCATTTATGCGACCACGCCGTGGCGGCGAGAGCTGGTGCGCGAGACGGAGCCTTCTTCATACTCATACTCGTCTTCACTGCCACTAGAGCAGATGGAGTCACTATCGTCATCGTAGCCACAGCGGGATCCGCCGCAGTCGAGCTTGACACGCTCGCCCTTGCGAGTAATACCATAGCGCTCGCAAGTGCAAGAGCTGACGTCGGATCCGGGGGTGCTGTAGCCAGAGAGGGACGAGTTGGGTGAGGAGCTGTCGGAGCGGTAGGACAGAGAAGAACCACTGGAGGAGATTGGCGATGTACTGAAGTCAGTGATGAACTCGTCCTCGATGTTGGCGCTGCCGAAGCGGTCGGCAAGCTCCTCAAGTTCCTCATTGTCGTAGTAGGAAGCATCCAAGATGTGCTTAGTCGCATGGGGAGACATGGGCTTGGGGGCCTGGATCTGAGAGATTGATAGGGGGCGACCCTTGGGGATGTCAACTGAGAGCTTAGAGCTGTGGCGTGAGGATCGCGAGGATCGCGACTCCTTGTCCTTGGAGGAGTGAGAAGAGCTCTTGCTGCTGGAGGAAGACTTGTGCGACGATGACTTGGATGAGGACTTGGAAGAAGAAGAAGAAGAAGACGACTTGGAGGAAGACTTGGAAGATGAAGAGCGGTGGGACGAAGACTTGTGGGAGTCGGTGGGAACGTCGAGAACGTTCAGCTCACGGCCAGTGGTGGGCTCGATGGTTGAGGTGACGCTAGGGTTGTGGGCAACATGGTAACCATCGATGATGTAGTAGTACCAGTATCGTTGGCCAGCCTCAAGAGTTGAGTTCTGGAATCGAAAGGTGCCCTTCCAGGAGCCGGACTTGGAGGAGGACTTGTCCTTGGACAGAGGGAGCTGACCGACATAACCGTCCCAAGAGCCGAGAAGGTGGACAGTCTTGACGCCAGAGGAGACGCGGAGAGAGAAGGAAAGTTGAACAGCCGACATTTTGCTTTGAGTTGATTTGATTCAATTATGCGTTTGGGTTGTTTGGTGAGTCGATGATGCGAACAATGAAAGTTTGATCAATGCAATATTGTTTGATAGTTGGCGCGAGCAAGTGAAATCCGTGATTTCTGTAATTAGATGATTATAACAGGCGGGACGAGCAGTAAAAAAATAAATAAAAAAGCAGGATAATTGTTCAAGGGCTGATGTCTCTAAGCTGGCCAGCAACTTATTGAGTAGGCTTTGGAGTTGACGGATATCTTTGATTAGAGACAACGAAAATTAGAAAGATAGTAGTAGAGACCGGCTCCACAGTGAACAACGAAAACACAAAGGGGGGAAGGGTAAGAGACCCAAGAACAAAAACAGGATTTGCGATTGAAAAGGACTTGCTGAGGAAGAAGAGAAAAAAGAAGAAGAGAGGCTTTGGGGGTGGGTGTTGGTCCTGTTTATAAGGAACGGCCGTGTACAGCGACCACAGCCATTCTGCCTGGATCCATGGATCCAATATCCATCCATTCCTTACCCATCATCATGTGGATGGACAGATAATTGTGATGGGCCCGATGTATTGATTGACAATAACATCTGTTGCCGTCCGTGTGAATTACGAATTACGCCCACACATACACACGCACAGATTTACAAGAAACAAGGACTCTTCAACTACAGAGACAGCCAATCACGGGCTGCAGACAAGGAAATGCCGAGTTCATGTCATCTACTATCACTCGACCCATCACAATTGAACGGTTCCCTCTTCCCTCCCGGGACAAGCGTGGGCGGTTAAGCAAGTGTGGATCAACTAAGTGCGTGCATCAAAAGTGGGACACAACCCATGCTAAATGCTGCGATATTTAGAAGCAGTCCCAGAGCGGGGGGAAACACTGCGCCAATCAGGAACCCATTACCGCTAAACAGGCAAACAGGCCCAAAGAGCGACCTCCGTAGAGCGTCTATTCCAACGCCGTCATTGGCTTGTGGCACCGCTAGATCCAACCTCTCGTCACGCTGCAGGCCTGGCCAATTACCAACAGTCGTCAACCACATCTCACATCAACCACTTGCATTTCAGCCATGCAAGGACGCAACATCAGTGTCATTTCTTGTACGGCCTAGACACCAGATTTGTCGGCTCTCGTGGCCTCAGCAGTACATTGCAATCTATGGATCATGCAAATGCCTACTTACTGTATGCTCATCGCACATCGCATCGCATCGCCTTGCCTCGCATCTGCCTTAATGTTCTGCCTCTGACTTGCACCGCACCGCTTGAAACCTCTGGCCATTATTGGGCCGCTCTCTAGTCGGGCGAACTGTAGTGCAACCCTCGAGTTCATGCGGCCGGCTTGAAGAATTGGACGAGTCAATAATTGACTCACTACCTTACCTAGATGGATTTGCTCTCAGAATCACGGCGGAACTGTATGCTCCGCTGTTGTCGTATTGGCGATAGCATGTACGCCATATCATGCTTCAGATGCAAGTCGACAATGGTAGTGTGGATTTGCCGCGTCTGCGCTACGCTTACAGAGGTACTGCACATGGCCCAGAAGAGAGAGGTATGCGAATTGGCGGTGGCCTTCACCTACAAGGTACATACATACCTATCGAGGCCTCGTCTATCTGTATCCCCCTACCTACCTATCCAGCCACCTCTACTCGCATCCCCTACAGGCTCCTCATTCGTATGCAGACTGAAATCTCTGATAACAAGCCACGGGCCATCATTGAGATGACCTTGGCTCATAAAAAAATGAAATATGCCAAGCCAGGTTCCCGTTCGATAAGCATAATGGGTCTAAGCGTACTATCCCCATCTCCCCCTCTACGGCCCGTCCGCGTGTGCCAGATGCCTTCTACCTTCCCGGGTCTAGCATCGGTAGCATCGGTCCTCTCTAATCCATCTCCATGCATGCTATGCCTTTTAGTTTCGGCGGGTATGTGAGGTCCGTCACACATACACGAAGTCACCCACCACCGAGTGACTCTATTTACAAGGTTAGGACTGAAGTCCCAAACGACAAAAAGGCTCAGACTGTATTAATACAATACAGTATGGACTCAGCAGGCACTTTGGACACTTTATTTTTGCCCCCTGATATAATCACCAAGGTACTTCTGTAAGTCTTCTGACACCGCGAGAGGCCAGGGTAAACCAAGTTGTTCCCCGTGATGGCTGCCTTTTGAAAGAGGGGGACTTCACGATAGGCACAGCTGAAAGTTCCCCGTTGCGGAACCTCGGTCAGAGCGTGACCTTTCCTCTCCTTGATCGAATGAGTAATCGGTATGTCGAGCAGCGAGTCTGGGCTCTTGTCATTCTAATTGATACTGCATTGACAGTATAGCAACTTGCTTTCCCACAGCGCATGGCAATCACTTGGCACAAGGTTACACTTAGGTGGCCTTGTATGCCACGAACTTTCTTTCGGATAACATTTTTTTGCTCGTATCAATATGCTTTTGTCCTGGGTGCATGAAGAATAATACCCACACATGGATACGCTGCATAGCATAAATTCAGTGTATCTAGCATAATCATAACAGCCTACAAGTGACGAGTAATGTTAGGCTTTGACAGTATACTGGATATCTATTATTAGACATTTGAATCATGTTTCAGCTGAGTCAATGCCTATATCGTGGCACGAGTTGAGATTCATGCACTCATATACAGGACCTGACTTGGTACATATAGATACCTAGGAGGCATTTAGGCGGGCAAGCGGTGAAATGTGGGCAAAGGGCTGCAGTTCCAGGCAAAAACTTTGTGTTCCTGGTGGATCATGTTTCTTGAAGGAAGCAAAAGAAGGAATAGAGGTGCTGGTAATCATCAAATGAGAGACCACAGTTAAGACCTCTGTCGAATAGTTTGTCTGGCGGGAATGAAACACAGGTGACTTTATTCATGAGGTATGAGTCCCATTTGGAATTCCGGTGACCTGTCACGTGGGGACCCGTTTTGTTTCCAGATTATCCTTCATTCACGTCGGGCCGTCGCGTCGTCCTCTGGACAAGCGTCATATATTCGACCTCAGGCATCTGTTTGGACTTCCTCTCTAAAGATTGCGTTATACGATCCTTACAGCAGATACTCAAATCAGAGTGCTGGGTTACAAAGGCTGGTAGGAGTACCATTTCGTGTCTAGGGTCAGTTTTGATGGCATAGAATCTTAGGGTCTTAATTTCGATCCTCCACTATTCCGTGCTTCAGTCATCCTCCGGACAATTCCAGGTTACCATAAGATATTGCGACACGTTTCCTCTATTGGAAACGCCAAATCTACCGTCTTACTTACAGGCATAGCCATCTCAGGTTACAGACTTCACATAATGACTACCCAAGACTGGTCAGTTGATGACGTCCTTATTGGCAAAGTGACAAATTATGTTGAGGAATATATGTCCAAGTATGACGCATCGCACGACTTCAACCATATCAAGCGTGTCCTCCGTCTCTCGCAGCATATCCAGTCTCGTACCCCTTCAACACGCCAAGATCTGGTCACGCTGGCCGCACTGCTCCACGACGTTGGCGACAAGAAGTACCTCCGCCCCGGCGAGGACCCTTCTCGCATGGTAGCATCCGTGCTCGTGTCCTTTGGTGCACCGCAGGCCCTTGCCGACACCGTCCAGGCCATCTGCCTCGGCGTCAGCTACTCCTCCGAAGTCAAGGACCCGGCGCGGACACAGGCGCTTGTGGGCAAGTATCCGGAGCTGGCCGTTGTTCAGGATGCCGACCGCCTAGATGCCATTGGCGCGGTAGGCATTGCGAGGACGTTCGCATTTGGAGGTGCCAAGAGTCGGACATTGGAGAACACTATGGAGCATTTTGATGACAAGCTCCTATTGCTCGAGGGCATGATGAAAACAGAGGAAGGGAGGAGGATGGCTAAGGAGAGGACGGAGAGGTTACGTTTAATGAAGGCATGGTGGCAAGAGGAGACTAGCGAGTAAAGTGGTTTTTTGAACGAGTTATGAATACCCGAAGTCAAGGAAACAAAACACCGCCTTAGTCGAGTACAGTTAAATATGGATGGCATCTTACACTTCTAGACTTCCCATACCTAGGTATAGACTAAAAGCACAGTCAGTCTGGTCGGCTTACGTCCCCGCAAGCCTTACGAGAACCCTTACGAGAGACCTTACGGCTTACGAGCCAATTGGCTCTCTTGTACTCGACCAAATCGGTGGATCTACGTCGACTGTGTTGGCTGTCTCACATGAGAACCTTTACGGATTGGGAGTTTGTAGTACAGGCAAGACATCAGGTCGGAAGATCATTCGCAAATAGGGAGGTACATAGAGCAGGGCATAGCCATTCATTATCGTGAAGGCTACCACTTCGGTTTTTCATTATCCTCGTCTTCACTCACTCCGCATACTTGACGACACAGTACTGAACCCTTTACGATGGCTCCCCTGCGGCCCGTTACAATGGAAACGCTCCCCACAGAAATCGTTATTCAGATCCTTGACAACCTCCAAGCCCCGGCTCTTAAGCAAGTCCGTCTGGTGTCCCGGTTCTTCAACACCATACTTGCAAAGAGAACCTTTGAAGTACTTGTATCATTTCTTGATCCGGTCGTTGCTCAAGACACTCTTATGACGATCGCGCGAGACCCAGAACGACGCCGTCGGCGACCGTCGATCTGGTCACCAAGATGCGGCGTGCCGCAGAACCTACACATTGACGAATCATTCCTAATGGCGCTGTGGGCTGGCTTGCGTGGACAGTCATGGGCTGTGGAAATGGGTGCAAATGGGGTCAAGATGGATATAGATAACTGGCAGATCGGAGTGGGGAGAAGGATACGCAAAGAGGAGGTGGGGGAGGTTATGTTTCGATATGCGCTTTATTTGAGTTACATGAGTGACTGTGAAAACGAACAAGACGTGCCACAGGCCTGGGTTTTCAATACGTTCTGCAGCAAAGCATAGCACTGAGTCGTTGGCGCTTTAGGTTTCATGTTTACCGAATGCTTGGACGTCGGACCTAAAATACGAGACAGTATTCCATATCCTCAGACCCAGTAATGATTTTATGTTTCAGATGAGTTTTGCTTTAGTGCAGCAAATCAAGATCAATGGAAGTGGAATAGTATATGTGTCTAAGCAACCGTATATATTTAATATAAAAAAAATAAAAAATAAAAATAAAGCACCCTTTTAGGTATAATGTGAATCAAAGTCTAGTCTAAATGAATGGTCGCTAGTATTAAATGTAGAAATTAGTATATATAAGTCGTGTGCATGTGCTTTCGGATCTCATATAATGCATCCCCAATCCCGTCATCGCTAGGCCCAATCCATTGGTATCCATAGCGGAAATAACCCCAGTGTGTAAACGCCGTTCGCTTTCGCAAACAAAATCAAATCATGCCCAAATGCTATGCTTTCATGCATCATGTAAGGATCGTAAGAAGTTTGTAGACAAAAAGGTGTTGTGGTTAGTGCCCATCTTAGATCAGATAGGCGGCGGCGAAGCCAACGATAGCGAGCAGGCCAGTGACGGCGTTCATGTGAGCTCCAGCAGTTTGGACAGTCTCGGGAACATCAGAGGAAGTCGAGGGCTCGTGGTCCTCGGATTCAGAGCCACCGTTGCCTCCCTTGCTGCCGCTGCCGCTGCTGCTGCCACCATGGGATCCGCTGTCAGTGCCATCATCGTTGCCGCTCTCTTCACCCTGAGGAGTCTTTCCACCATGGGTACCGGGATAACCGGGTGTGGTTCCATTATGGTAGACGGGAGCACCACCAGTAGGAACAGGGTGATAGGTATGAGGAGGAGGGTTGACAGCAGTAGCGTTGTGGCCATGGTCCTTGGGAACGGTGTAAGTGATGGTCTTGGTCACGCTCTGGCCAGGGTTGGTAGGATGAGGGTAGGCGTATGTCTGAGTCTTGGTGATAACATCCTGGCCCGGGTGAGTAGATACAGGCTCATGAGGCTTGGGCTCAGTAGGGTTGGGGTAGACAGGCTCATGAGGCTTGCTGGGCTCAGTAGGGACCTCAGTGACAGGGCAGACAGTTGTGGAAACGGCGATGGTCTCGGTAGTGACATGGCCCACGGGGCAGTCGACAACAGTAGGGGGGCACTGGGTGATGGTATAGGTCTTGGTGCTGTAGACCGTGCTGGTAGTGTACTCAGTAGGCTTGGTGACGTTGGCTGGGTGGGTGTAGACAGTGGTGAAGCCAACAGAAGGCTAGGTCATGTAAGTCAGTACAAGTTTCGAAACCTCAACAGTATCCATTGCAACTTACGTTCTCGTAGTGAGCGCTGGCGACAGCCGCAGCAGCAGCGACGATGATTCCCGAAGACCTCATGATAGTGGTTGGTGTTTAGTGGTTGTGGTTGTTTAAACGAATGTACTTTGTCAAGGTATCTAGATCCTAGATCGACAGAGCTAATCTTTGAACGAAGGACGATGGTGTATATGATGAGAGAAGGGGCTGAAGGCGAGGCAGAGCATTTCTTATATCTCGTCGACCTGGTGGCCTAATTTGTTGGGTAGGTAAGCGAGATAGAGCGGAGCCGACTAAAGTCTTCGTCAACTCGATTCTATTCCAAGCCAATGACGAGACTAGCTCTTGGAGCAGGGCTGATGATAAGCCCATGGCGAAGTGGCTGTTGAAAATGGCGATATGGATACGAGGTGTGGGTTGTCTGGTGCCAAGACCCTGGATCTCCGTATTGCTGACAGCTGTAAACCACCATTCACGGCACTCCCCCCATGTCCCAAAGAGGAAGACAGACCCAAAAGAGCCATGTTACTTCCTTGGCTCTCGTTATCGTCGTCAACCAGCAGCGGGCCATGCCATGTCCACAGCTACTGCACCTAGCAAAGTCTAGAGCAAATCTCTGCATACAGGACCCACGGTGATGGCAGTTGGGCTCACCAAGCTTACCATTTCAAATTCTGTCTTGACCTGACCGTCAAGAGCAATCCAAAGACTTGGCTGGCAATGCACCCCGGTTGGAGAATTTCGTATATACAGTACAGCGGCCGGAGGGTCCAGAACGGAGTGGCATAACCAGAAACCTAAGCGCATGTGTGGCTATGTCAGTATGTAACGATTCGATCTCGTGGGAAAGCTTAAACATCCAGTTGACGATGGCGGACGTAACGTCGGGTCAATCAGATGTGTAAGGCTGCCACCACGAATTGACAAGGGCTATTCTTGGAAAATGGCGCTCTGTTGCCCAAGCTAGCGGTCCGCCACCTGCCCTATGCCCAGCGCCGGGGTTGCCGGGCTACGAGTATGGAGCCCGTCCATCTGAGCTGAGCCTCAGAGCAGGCTGGCAGGTCCCCGGATTGCTGGTAGAAGCAACCGAAATAGCTGGAATGTTTCAACGGCCTCCAGCGTCTGATGACTTCATCGTGGTTTAACCTCCGAATCTCGTGCTCTCCGAATCCAAATTTGGATTATGGATCCCCCAAACAGATCTCCATGGGTGACCTAGGTATGTATGTTTAATCGGGTGATTGAGTGACGCAGTCTGGAGATGCATCGGTTCTTGTCATCATCCATGCAAATCAAGAACACGACCAATTGCTGAGTGATTGTGACTCAGTGGGCAAGTGGCCATTACCAATAGCCCAATAGCCAATAGCCAATAGCCCTCTCTTTGTAACCTCTCTTTGCCCTTCCCTTTTACAAGGTGCGGCCGTCTGTTCCATCTCCATTCGGACATCAATTCGATATCAGTTTGCTGATTCGTATTGATCACACCCTTTCTTTCTTTCCCTTGCAGTATCCTTAGAAAATGAAAAAGAGAACCGGTGACGGTCGGCAACTCTCATTGGCAGGGGTGCGCAAAAGGCTAGCAAAAACTTTCTCAAAGTAACGTTGCCAGGGTTGTGCAAACTTACCAGCTTCAAAGCTACCCGTCGGGACCTAGGGCTTTGTGGCTTGCCCTTAGCATCATAGCCACAGCCTCATCGGCACTCAGCCTCAGATTCTAGCGTCAGGCCCCATCTACCAGTAACCTTTAGGGAACTGGGCCTGGCGACGTTGATAAATATAACGTGAAGCCTCCGTTCGGGTTCGCAACAGGGCCTCCGGCTCTATTGTGGGAATCGGCCCATGGAGAAATCCGTGATGAACAGTAGGTTTGACTTCACCATCGGTTCGCAAACGCCACATAACGTGAGCTGTTCGTCTAGCCTTTATTCAGGTGACATCGGCGCGTCAACATTCTGCGGGTATGGCCAGGACAGAACTAGACAACAAGGCATGATACATACTCAAGTTGAGGGAATTAACAAGGCTGGCCATACAAATCCAACGGCGGCTCGTATCTTTGTCGCCATCAGCGCACCTCGTCCCCGCACGCAGTTACTGCAAGATCAGGCTGAATGACCACTCACCTCGATTCTTGCGATAATCAGCCCGTTGTGAGCAAGAACAGATAACGAACGCGATGGTGGCCAACATAGTGGTCGGTGACCCTTCTGGATCTCAAGATCTCGTGGGAGCGAAATCCTGGCCAGAGCCCTTCGTTGCGGGGATTTGCTGTTGAGTCCAGCGACTGGAAAAGCTCTGCATGTTTGCACTCTATGTAAGCTTATCGAACTGCCCTGTCGATTTGGCCCAGGCTGCATCAGTGAGTGGGGGTCTATCAACCCGAGCAGCCCTTTCGGCGTACTGTCATGACGCTCGAGCCTTGCAAATAGTGGGTGGTCTGAGAGCTGGAGCAAGGAAGTGTTTGGCTCAAGTGTAGATCTACGGTGCTGCAGAAAATTGTGCCGCTACTCTACGGTGAGATGGAGTTGGTGATAGCAATGGTTTCCTCATTCTCGCACGTGGGTTTTCAGCAGGTTTGATTAGGCAAACCTGGCAGATCATTTCTCATCCCAAACTATTAGGGTTTGTAGACTGTCGCATGGATGTCCGCGTGAAGGCTGGTAGGTGGTATTCTGGTCTCCAAACACAGTCAACTGGAGGCAATTCTCCTTGTTTCGTTTCATACGCCGAAGGATCTACTGCTCATACATACAATACAGCGATTTGCACTGCTTGTTTTGTTAGTGACTGTTTAGTCCAGGAACCTCCCGGGCTTGTTGGATATTCCAATAGGACGATCGTTCAACTACAAGTATAAGACTACATATGCAAACTTACAGGTTGTCGGATGTCTCGCCTACTACGTCGTGGTGCTGAGTACCTATACACTTTATGTTAGTATGTTGAGGCCTGACCTTTGCAAGCTTTTAAGGAAATGCGATGATCTGGGAACGGCTGCAGGGTAGTCCGCTTGATTGCTAAAAATGATAAACAATGCACTGCTATCCGTAGAATATTCATAATTATTATGGATAGGTTGAGAAGGTATATCCATCCTAGGGGAGGGGAGAAAACTCGGGACCTTGATCCTAAACGATGAAAATATTGGGCAAATTTAGTCTAAGCTTAGGGTGCCCTCTGCTAAGTTTATTTTGACACCTCATATCAAGGTTCGGTGTTATTACGCTGTTCGGCCTATGGGAACAGCTATGGTCACTTATATGTTTCAGCGAGGCTGTATGTTTAATGTACAGGCTACCTATTCATAGGCATGTATGACTCTTCAGTAATCTCCTTCCAGTACCTGGGGTCTATTGGCTGCCGTGACGCATTATCTTCGCTCCTTACATAGTACCTAGGCAGTAATATATTCACAGGCGCGAAACGACGACTTGATAATATCATGAGTATTGGTTTTGGGTATATTTGGAAACCCCAACACACACACACACGCTACTGTAGCGTCTCATCCTATCTTGACGTTGTGTTCTTAATGTATCAAGAACAAAGCTTCGTACGTCGGAGGTAATATCGCTCTTTTATGTTCCAGGGTAACCGACTCTCATAGTCGTCATCCACCCGAGGCTATGGGGGTTTTAATCAACAAACACCGCTTGCACGACGCAGGGGCAGGAACTAGTCAGGCACAGAGAGTCCTTGTGATATCATGTCTTCAAAACCATTTGCATGCGCTCATGAATCAGCTACGCCGACGTCCGCTTGCAGGGCTGAATCTGAGACGTGTGAGGCCAACGGTTTGAAACCTGTCGAGATTGTTTGTTAGAGCCTGCTATCCTAAGGGGTGCATCGAGCATGTCTGGACCCTGTCAATAAAATGGTAACTTGGTCACGGCGAGTTGACTGGGAATCAGTTATTCGTTGAAGTTCACGTATAAAATCAAGTGCAGGCTCAGGCATTGGACAATCTACCCAAGCAAGAGTCGATGGATGGACGCAGTATGCCGAATTACCGGCCTAGATATCTTAGTAGCCCCTGATAAGACGCAAGACTGAAAAAAGAAGAAGAAGAAAGGCTGGTAATCGCTCTGGTTGCACGACTTGCAGCCAAATGATCCTGATTCGATTATCGAGACATGCAAAGGCAGGTGAGTGAACGGGGTGGGAGAGGTGCTTTCGATCCTGACTGGCTGGTCAAGGCAACACTTATGCTGGCGTGCAGAAACTCAAGCTGGGTTGTCATTCATCCATTGTGGCTCTGTCACAAACTCGGCAGGGTTACGCTTCAACACGGCGAATTTGTCCCCGAAAGCATGAGAAACTTGGTGGTCGTGTCATGCGAAGCACTTAAGTTGACTTCCAGAATTGCGATTCAGTCAGCATGGTGCGTTGACAGGAATATAGAGGACAAAGACAAGAATGCTAGGGTAACCGACGTGAGGATATCCAATCGCATTGGATCGCCATTGAGTCCCAAATCAATGGAAGACTTGGATGTCGAAGAGACATTCAGCCAGCCATCAATCGATCTGGACAACCTTGACTGGGGCTAGGCACTTATTCCACCACACAAACGATATGAGCAGGCGGGGCACTTTGCCATTCTTCCAGCAGTCTTGATCAAGCTATGATCCTTGCATTTTTCGTTGTTCGGCAATCAAGGAAAGGCGTGTGAATACCACTGACTCCCCAAAGGTGCCTCTGAGTTCTGAGGCCGCATCCTATACCATACAGCATACTTACAGAATTGAAAGCATCTGCCCAAATTTCACCTTCGCGACATCCATTCAACTTTCAACTCGTCGCACTGTCTCACAGTATGAGGAAACGCCTCAAGTTCTAGGCTGAGACTGAGACGCCTGACTCTGTCCAATAGAACATTCATAACGGCTTACAATCCAGCCAGCCAGCTTTGCCGAGCTATAGATAAAGAACTCAATACCATCCCTTGCGTATGTGGAAGCGCCCTTGAAAACCCAGACGCTCTAGCAAGATCCTATCCGCTTATTCAGTTGACCCCTCGTAAGACTCGGCATTTGCGCTACGATAATGTGGACAGTACAGCCTCCATTAATGCATTGAATTTCCCTGCGCACGAACCAGTCAGCCAGTAAGCCAAGAGACTGCAACTCGAAATAGAGGTCCAGATTTAGCTAGCACTCAGGAAACGAATTGGATCAGTCCAATGGCCCCCAGGGGCATCTTGTGGTTGCGTCAGTGGTCCAGTGTCAAGAAACCAGAACCGCCAATCCTCACTGAGAATGGAAGGACTCGACGACTCGCTGGGTGACTCGACCTCATTGAATGTGGAGTGGAGTGGAGTGGAGAGGAGGGAGGGAAGGAAGCGCGCCTGTTGGCCCGGGCCGCTGGGCCACTGCAGGTTGTGAAATGCATCACTGGGGCCACTGAATGAATGTGTCTTCGAGACTGTTGAGGGCTGCTAGCGGGACATGCTGCCCCCTCCCTCCTTCTCAATCCTTGACAGGCTACCTGACAGGACTTGCTTCTTCTGGGCTTCTATGGCTGGGTTTCTCCACTCTCCCGTCATCTAGGTTAGTGGGCAAGGTCCTCCAGGCTCTAGGTGCTCCTGTTCCTCAACCAGCGCCTCGTCAATTCTCTCGTTATCTCACCTCACCTCATTTTCTCGTTCCATCTTTGGCATTCTTCCTTTGATCTTCGTCAGTAGTGACTGGAAGCTAAGATCATCCATCATCTTATGTGCCGACTTTGACGTGATTCTAACCCGAGGAATTCTTACGGCGCCCATCTCGTCCCGATGCGCACTCAACTGTCGCGCTCGACACTTAACGCAACTCTGTAAGCCACGTTTGCGATTATGTTCGGGTGCTAGTTCGCGTTCGAAGCTGCTCCCAACTCTGGCTCTGCTTAAGACCCGTCGTTCTTCAAGCGCATCGCCTCCCTACTTGCATGTCTCGGACTACCGTCTGACCTGTTCCTGTTGTGTTCCGCAACTGTTCCAAAACCCTGCTTCCTGTCCGATGGCAGCCAGCATGCCAACACCAAACCGTTCCAACATCGTTGCCGCGAAGCAAAAGTTCTAAAACCCTTTTATCTAATAAAAGACATGCTATCAGCACACTCTATTTTATCGCCAGTCATGATGGCACCTCCCGCTGATTATCCGCTCCAAACACAACATGAGACCAGCCCAACCAGTCAATTACAATTTAAAAAGCACAAGATTCTTCCACGACCTCGATCTGAAAGGACCTCCGAATTACCGATTCGAGTTTCTAGCCCTTCAATCAGATATGACCTGGCTACCAATACTTCTGTTTCTGGCAATGGAAAGCATCCATCGAGCCCACGAACTCTCAAACATCAGTCGCGAAGGATAAGTAGTGGTCCAGATCTACCACCAACCCCGCCGAGACATTCGCGCCAGCCCTCGGAGAACTCTTCTGGCAAGACAAATAGTCCAGCTGCGACCGATATCGCTTTACGGACTCCCCAGCCATCACATCTGCGTCCACCCACCACGCCTCCTAATCAGAAGAGCCCGCCTACGCCCGATGTGACGCCGCCTCATTCCACAAGTCGCCCGCAATTACTACGGCCTATTGCTAGTGACCGTGCCTGTTCAAGTACTACAGCTGGTGAATCCCAATCTGGTTCCTTCACAACTGCGCGAGAAGAGCCTTTATCATCCGAAGATGAAGACAAGCCTATTGTCAATCAGAACTCACGAGCAACTGTACGCAAGATCTTTGACCCAAATTCTTGTATTGACAAGCCTGGAAACCTCGGACTGGCTTTGGGCAACCTGGCACCTCACTCGGAAGGGAGCAGTACGTCCAGGTCACCAGCAGGGGATTGGGCTCATAACGACAGCGACTGGGGCTCTGTCAGTGAGGTAGAGCAGGAATGGGATCACAATTTGCAAAGACTGGTGACTGTGAAGAAGCGACCTGAAGCACTTATTATGCATCGTTTAAGCCCAAACAGGGCGAGAGTCGTGGAGCCCAACACAGTCATACCGACACAAGCAGCCAAAGCTGTGCGAGGCATGCCTTTGTACCCAACGACAGAGACACTGACGGAGACACTTCCGCGAGGCACTGCGAGCCGTGATATCCCCGCCTCGGCGACATCGACAACAATCGCGACTTCTGACCCACGTAGGATGTCGGCGATCTCTACTAAATCCACTGCCTCGACTGTTGTGGAGGCTTATCTTTTGGACACAGTCCCCAAGAGGCAGAGGACACTGCGTCATGTGCGAAAACAAACCATTCTGAGAGACTCGACCAATGAGTCCTCCACCTCAACCGCAGCCTCTCTGAAGTCGGACAGATCGTATACTGATTCATGCGGTCGAAACCGTTCAACTGCTCCAAAGTCAGAAAGTCAATACTCGAACGCGACACATAATTCTATCTCTAGCGGCAGGGCTCGACGGGAAGTCTGGAAAGCAGGGGGCATACCTGTGGTTGTTGTTCCTAGTCGGCTATCATCACACAAAACCAAGTCTAGAGAGCCGTCACTGAGGTCGCACTCTAGCCGAAAGTCGAGCCGTACCACCAGCGCCAGCCCTACGCTGAACGACAAATCAACGAAAGATGAGCCTCCCATTGTGCGGCGTCAACTGAGAGGTCGATCTTATTCCATGTCCGAAAGCTCTGATGAGAGAACCATAGACTACCCACCTATGGTGCCTGCTCGCTCGTCCTCTCTATCTGCTCCTACTAGCCGTAACGGTTCAAGAGCCAGTTCCCTGACAACCGAGAGTATGAAGCTTCATAACGCCTTGCAGGAATATCTCAACAAGAAGAAGGACACGCCCAGGGTGCCTGAACTTCGCTTCTCAGAAGACACGCCAGGGGCACGAACGTTTTCCAATGCCTCAGAAAGTCACCGTCGGTCAGGTTCCGATCGCCATGACGACTTCTTGAACACAAAGGGATATGGCTCACAAAACACTCCGTTTTCGTTGGCTTCGGTCGACACAAATGGGACCAATCCGGTGGTATCAGAAGCGCTCGCAGTGCAGATGTACCCACACCAGAACTCGTCCCTATTAATGATAGATCATTCGACAAAACCCTCTGAGTCGCCAGACGAGACTCAATCGGAGGCGGAGGAAGATCTGGATGTGCCGATGCCGACTGATTCCTTGGAGGACATTCCAACCACACCTCCTCAGCCAAAGTTTTCTCTTGACGATGTCGACTCTCCTCTCCGAAATCCGCGAGCGCCTCCCGAGCCACCTAACCACCCACCAGTCATCAACTTCATTCCTGCCACCCCATCAGGAACGACTCCAGCTCACGAGAAAATGGCACAGATGGGCAACTACTTTGAGTCAATGAACGAAAAACCCCCTCGTCGTCCTTCTGTGGTACGCCGTGCTTTCAATCGTACACGACGCCACTCGGTTGATTATACACAGTCAACCCGAAGACCTTCGAGCTTCTTGTCGCGCACTCTGTCCCTTTCGCGCACTGGGAGGATCAGAGGGATGCCTACTATGGAACGTGAACCAGCGCATCTTGGCTCGGACGACAGCCCCGTGGAAGAAAACAAATTGCACCCTTTTTGGCGCCCTCAATGGTCTAGTGAGGACTCAGACGAGTGCGATGGATACTGTGACGATGACTGTGATCTGCACTCGTCGGATGAACTCGATGATCAGACCTACCAATATCCTCCGGTAGACAACCGACCGAAGGGACCTCAGAGAAGCTTCAGTTCCAGGATGAAGCGCACATTTGCCGTCCTCCCGCCTCGTGACGGTTCCTACTACACCAGCTATGATTGGCCCACTACTGAGCGTCGCACTATTGGGCGAACTCCAAGTGGTAACCTCAGAGTCATGAGACATCGGTCTAGTCTTGAATCTCTGCGACGAAACTATAACGGTGATGAGAGGCCACATTCCGCGGATGGCGAAGTTAAGAGATCATTCTGGCGAGCCAATAACATCCACAGGCGTGCTAACAAAGAAAAGAGAAGGCTTTCCCTGGGAAGCAAGTTAGAGGAGTTGCAGAACCTCCCGCGCAAATTCAGCGAGAGGCGGCGTGAGAAGCGATCACAAGAGCTTCGCAAGAAGATAAGCGGGCCAAAGGAAGTTCGTGATGGGGTTGGAGAAGTCATCAGGTCGAGCGCAGCTCGCGATCATTACAAGCCTTTCGATGTGACCTCATCACGCTGAGTAACTGATTGGGTTTACTGGTGCAGATGGCATTATTGGTGTACCAGGGGAGGTAAACGATTTCCACTGCTCGTTGCAGGAGATATAAGACAAAAGGCTCATGACTGATGATTCACGCTTTACGACACGAATGATGGAGGGTTATGAAAATGATATTGCTTATGATATGCTATCTGGGATTTGTTTTTGAAGAGATTCTATATGGGAACTAGTTGGAGGATACTTTGACATTGAAGAGGGTAACTCTCATGTATGATAATTACCAGTACACACGCACGCACATGAATGAATATACACACAATATTTGCCTGACTAATACGGCAGTAACAGGACCATATATTCCTGTAGCCATCCAATAAATCGGAATTGATAGACGCCCTTTGCCCATCCCGTGGCCGGGAGCCCACATCATATTAAAGAAAACATTTACTTCGCAGTATCTCCAACTGGGAATAATTTCCATCTTCCCAGTTCTTGTCTAACGCCCAATTCGCCAATGATGCTATGGCTGTAATCAGCCCAAACTTCATCCTTGCCATAGGAATGTCACTCATCGCTTCTCATGTCCGGGAGCTCCGGCTCCGGGAGGAGCGAATCCGTGTGGTGGAAATCCTTGGCCGGGCGGAGGCATGCCAGGCATGCCAGGAAAAGGAGGAGGGGCACCACCGGCAGCACCAGGTCCTCCTGGGGCGCCTGGAGGAGGGAACGGGAAGCCGCCTGGAGGAGGGGGAAATGGAAGACCGTTAGGAGGGACAGGCATGCCATTGGGCCCCGGGAATGGGGGCATGGGGGGCATGCCTCGACCACCGCCAGGAGGGGCTGGATTCTGTCAGAAATGGCTTCGTCTTTTGAGGGTAAAAGGTGTGCTTACGAGGTAGTCCTTGAGGAAATTGTCCAGGAGGCGCACCTGGCATCCCCGGGAAAGGCGGAGGAGGGATACCTATTCATGTGTAAGTACTCTGCCTATCATCATGGTATCTGCATTCTTACCACCTGGGAACGCGAAGGGAGGTGGAGGGAAACCGTGTCCAGGTTGATTATGAGGAAGCATAGGATTTGCGTGTGCTTGGCCTTCAGCAGCATAAGAAGAGGTGATGGAGTCGATGACGGATTGAGCCTTCTCGTGGCCGATTTCTGTGAAGGACGTCAGTTTCGTATTATAATATGACCTACAGACTGGACATACGTTGGTAATAGTCAACCACGTTTCGCAGATGGTTTCGACCACTGTTGTGAGCCTTGCGCACGCTCATGGAATCGTGCGTGAGGTAGACATCGCAATAATCGCCTGGGAGTAAGTTGTCAGTTGGAGGGGCCTTTGTTGATTCGGGCGCACGAGGGACGGGGCTTACAGAAGACTGCAATATGAGTTAGCGAGTGTTTCCTCTTGGAAGTGTGTAGTTGTTTAGAAGGTAGGCTTACACTTGGGCATCTTGGAGACCTGTGCGATCGCTCTTGTTGAGGTAATCAGCCGGTGATAGTGATGGTTTGTGTGTTGAGGCTGTGATGTTCAGGCGCGAAAACGGACTGAAGTTGACGAGGCTGGACCCACACGTGATGGAAGCTACAAGGCAGGTGCCAAATTCATATCATTGGTCGCAAGTTAAACTTGCCTAGGTAGGGGGCGCCTCCCGCATGTGGGCCACAGCTCAACTGGGACACCTTTCAGTTTAGACCCAAGTTCAGGTGAAAGCCCCTTGTCTGTCTTCAAGAACTACTTTACGTAGCCTTTCCACTCCGACTTGCCATCCACGATACGATAGAATACGATTGTTGGGAAGGGAGACCAACTTCTACTACCAAGTGTTTGACCACGGCAATGGCTCTCCAACAGAGATTGGTGCAGTATATCTGCAGCGTTCTGCTGCTTGTTAGCGCTGCCAGCGCTCTAAAGTTCGACCTGATCGCACAAGCAGAGAGCTCAAAGAGGGAACGTTGTGTGCGCAACTTTGTCGGAAAAGACACACTTGTCGTGGTGACAGCGACTGTCGATGGCTACAAGGGTGACGGCATGGTGGTGAACCTCTACGTACGCTGCGCACAGATACATGCAAGTGACAAGGCAAAACTGACATAGCTTTACAGATTCGAGATGCCGTTGGCAACGAGTACGGCCGACCCAAAGACGTTGTCGGGGAATCCAGGACCGTCTTCACATCACATGCTGACGCTGCCTTTGATGTTTGTTTCGAAAATATTGTTACTGGTTGTATGTGATGGTCCCTGAGCGTAGCATGTCTGGTGGTTTCATTGCATGCTCTGCTCTATTCTATTGTTTAACATGCTGACAATTCTTCAGCCCAGCGAATCAACAACCCTACCCGCCATGTTGAGCTCGATATCGACATCGGCGCCGACGCCAAGGACTGGTCCGCCATCCAGGCCACCGAGAAGCTCAAGCCTGTTGAGGCTGAGCTCCGCCGCATCGAGGAAATCACTGGCGAGCTTGTCACCGAGATGGAATACCTCCGCACACGAGAGCAAAAGCTTCGAGACACCAACGAGAGCACCAACAACCGTGTTAAGTGGTTCGGTATCGCCACCACTTGGTTGCTTATTGGTCTCTGGGTCTGGCAGATCATGTATCTCCGTGCCTACTTCCGATCAAAGCATCTTATTTAAGAGATTGGTCTTGTATGCGTGCCATCTGTTGAGGTGGGAGCCTTCTTCGAGCCTCGAGCAATCGGCCATTCCGGCCCTGAAGACCTGTTTAGGGTGTTGGGGCTTCCTATATGATCATGCCCCTCCGTCTTGATTTCGATTGGCCATGCTAGTCGTTTCCAGGCATGCTCTTGTTGGAATCCGTAGCATGCAGGATTAGGACTGGGAAGCTTAGGCAGGGGTTGGGCCTTGGCAATTTGGGGTCTCTGTGTTTTGAAGAGTCATTTGTAACAAAAAGTCATGGAAGGAGCAATAATTTTACGTACGTACATGAGGCATTGAGCCAACAGAACTGCAAGCGACTCATCGATTCAACGTTGTGAGGTCTGTTCGGTCGAGTAAACACTATCGGTATCTGGACAAGATAGGAGGGAACACAGCACCAAGCTTAGGCACCATGAAAAACTGAGCCTGTAATGAATGCATCACCTCGGCGTTTACGCCATGAATTCTATGCTTTCTTCACCAGGACTTTCCAGCCGGCATCCGTGCAGTTACTTTCAAGGTGCAATTGAGCTAGCCAACTAAAACGATTCAACCTACCATAATAAAGCTTTGCCGGCTATAGGAGACATATCTGTTTAAGCTCCTTTACGCTCTGAAGATGTATGGATGTATATCTTTCGAAGTTGCCTAACTTATACTTTTGTTTAAATAGATAGAAAGACATACTTTTTAGTCACATATATACCTAAGATAGCTGTACTTCCTTGAGTGACTGTGATAGACGACTAAAGCCTCTCATCTTCTCATATCTAGGTAGGTAGCCATCTTAGGAAGGAATCTAGGTAGTTTGCGACACGCACGAGATACATAGCATGTCTGGGGCATCATTCTGATTGGTGCGCTGTTCTTTATCCCACATCTGAGGATGGTGCCCCTCCAAACCCACTCCTGTCATTGTTAATTGCAAGACCCCGCGGTGCCTCCGATCAACTTGACAAAGAAACGAGACCAACTCGAAGCTACTAAGGTAAACTGCACAACATGGCGGACCTCAACCCTCCCAAAACCGCCGTTCAGGACCAGGATATCAATCCTTGGTCAGTCGAGGGAGCTCAGGGTGAGAATGGTGAAGTTGCTGCCATCGACTACGACGCCATCTGCTCGTACGTGCTACCCCTCTTAAGACTTGACTACCTAGGCCCCTAGGATGTGACTAACACTTTGGAAATAGGAAGTGGAATACCTCAAAGATTGACCAAGCGCTCCTCGAACGATTCGAACAGGTGACTGGCAAGAAGCCCCATCGCTGGTTACGACGCGGCCTCTTTTTCAGCCACCGCGACTTCGACAAGATCCTTACAAAGTACGAGCATGGCGAGCCCTTCTTCCTCTACACTGGCCGGGGACCTAGCACTGGCAGTCTTCACCTTGGTCACACGATTCCTCTCGAGTTCACAAAGTGGTTGCAGGATGTCTTTGACGTGCCATTGGTTTTCATGTTGACGGATGACGAGAAGGCTTTATTCAAGGATAGCTTGTCATTCGAGGACACCCACAAATACGCTCTGGAAAACGCCAAAGATATCATTGCCCTTGGCTTTGATGAAAAGAAGACCTTCATCTATAGTGATCTCGAGTACCTGGGCCATCATTTCCTCATGAACGCCTACGAGTTTTCCAAGCTGGTAACTTTCAACCAGGTCCGTGGAGCTTTTGGCTTTGACGGGAGGTGCGTCAAATTGTCCACGTATCTACTTACCACAACACTAACTGAATACAGCGCCAACATCGGCAAGATCTTCTTCCCTGCAGTTCAATGCAGCGCTGCTTTCGCTACATCATACCCCGAGATCTGGTCTGATAGCCCTTCTCCCGATCGCACCAAGGCACTGGGCAAGATCCAGTGCCTCATCCCCATGGGTATTGACCAGGACCCCTATTTCAGGCTCATCCGCGACAATGCCCACAGGATGAAGAACCCGTCGCCAAAGCCTGCTTTGATCCATTCCAAGTTCCTCACCGCACTGCAGGGTGCCGGTGGCAAGATGTCATCTTCAAACCCCAACTCAGCCATTTTTATGACTGACACAGCGAAGCAGATTAAGGTAAGACTCCATGCCATATAATTGAGGTGCAGAAGCTAAATTTATCTACTATAGAACAAGATCAACAAGTTTGCCTTCAGCGGTGGCCGCGAGACGCTCGAAGAGCATCGTGAGAAGGGAGGAAACCCCGACGTAGATGTGGCCTACATCTATCTCACTTATTTCGAGGATGACGACGAGAAGCTACAAAAGATCTACGACGACTACAAGAGTGGCACTCTCCTCACTGGAGAGTTGAAGAAGATGGCAATTGAAGCTCTGCAGTCTGTTGTAGAGACCTTCCAAGACCGAAGGAAAGCCGTCACCGACGAGGTCCTCAGGTCGTACATGAAGCCTCGAAAGCTTCAGTGGGCTGGAAACCCAAACCCAAAGCCTAAAGAGTCGAAGCCAAAGGGGGAAAAGAAGAAAGAGAACGACGAGAAGAAGACCGAGTTGCCTGACCGTACTGCAGAGAAGTCGGCCTAGGCATTACTGGTATGCCAACGGCAGGTGATTGTCCGTTGTAGAAGAAACAAAGCTAGCATTGTCAAGGATAAAATGGAGTTACGTTTATCTCTGTGTATATGTATCAAGGCCTCCTTTTTGCTGTGAAAACTCTTGTTAGTCATTTCTTCATGAATGCATTCCCTGTGTAAGTCAACTACCAAACCCCGTTCATGACATGTTTCCCCCGGACCCACCCGCTCCGTGTTAGAAATTATCATTCGGCCGCGGCTCTTTCAGTCTCGGAATCTCGACGTCAACGACAGACAAGCGCTTCTTATTTGCCACTACTCTCCCGACTATAGTCTTTTGCCGACTTTCTTAAGACAACAGCATCACCCTGCTACATTTCCATCGCCTGACAAAACTCTCTCGGAAAAGACCACCATGGCCTCCCTCATTTCGCGCACTATGCGCCCGGCCGCCCTACGCCGCATTGTCTCCGTGCCCGTTAGACCACTCACCACAACAGTCTCACGGCGATCCGATAATCTCTCATCCTCAGAGCTCAAGGTGGGCGAACTTCAGGGTGCCAAGTTCAGAGTCGAGCCTCTACGCAGGGTGGGCGAGGATGACGCTACCAAGCGGGCTCGCCTTGTCTGTACGTTTTAAACAGTCAATTGATCAAAAGGACTACTGCTGATTCCACTTAATAGACCAGTCGCGAAAACGAGGTACCTTGGAGTCTGATCTTCTGCTATCCACTTTCGCAGCCGCCCATCTGCCCACGTTGTCCCCAGAACTTCTCGATCAGTACGACTTACTCCTCGATGAGAACGACTGGGATATTTACTATTGGGCGACGCAAAAGGAGCAATTGTCCACGACGAACCCTTCGTCCGCCCAGTCACCATCTACCGCTGACATTGACGCAAAGCCTGAAAGCGATCAGATTACCCGGCATCCCCCTTCGGGCGAATGGGCGCAGACCGTGGGCAATTTCAAGCCCGCCTACAGGCCCGTGCCTGCGCGCTGGAAAGACAGTGAAATCCTTGACAAGTTGAGGGCCCATGTGAGAAGCCGGAGTGTTGACGGTGGCGAGGGTGGTGGTATGGGTTTCATGCCTCCTCTTGAGCCCCCTGAGGTCAAGAACTAGAATTTAAATGGGACGCTCAAGAAGAAGTTGCCGAGAACTGTATTTCAAAGAATATCACGCAAAGTCATTGTACTATACGTCTAGCATCATGTATTATCATAGCCATGGGGCCCAGATTTTTAAATCTCAAGATAGGACCTCCATGTCGCTTGGAGGAGCGCTGAATACAAGCAGGGAACGAAATAAGGAGTGTGTGAATTCTAGTGGATTTTCAACCCGCTGAACCACGTACGCGTGGGATCTCCCTTACATACTGGCAACTAATAAAGCATGTATAGCTAATCTTTCTAAACTCCTCGCGCCTCTAACCTGGTTCGTAAACTCCGTGGGATATCGCCTCATGACCTCAGCGCTAGAACGAACGCAAAAAAAGAATGAAACCGCCAAATAGGAATAAAAAGCGACGCAACAATTACCTGAGGGCCATGACAAGAAAGCAACGGGAATGAAGAAGCGGGCTCAGAAGCAGAAGAAGGGGGCGCATAATCTTGTCTTTTCTTGTCTCGTCTCGTCATCAATATCGTAGGCTGAAGAAAAGGGGTTCATGAATAAAAACAGAGGGTATCAAGCCGTTCATTCCAAATGCAAGGTGTTG
Organism: Fusarium verticillioides 7600; assembly: GCF_000149555.1. Lineage (NCBI taxonomy): Eukaryota > Fungi > Ascomycota > Sordariomycetes > Hypocreales > Nectriaceae > Fusarium > Fusarium verticillioides. Next base: position 1,628,901 of record NC_031679.1, on the reverse strand, counting down.
CACCTTCACCCACCTCCTTCAGGCAGAATGTTCCCTAGACTCCTCAAAACTTCAATGACCGGCATGTCCCTTGTTCCCACACTCGCCTTCTCTCGTTCCTCGCGCTGTCGAAGACGGAGGGCGCTCACACTGAGAACCTTGTCCGCTTCTTTGCCCGCGACCACAACCCGCTGCTCGAGCTTGTGAACGTTATCGGCAAGTTCGTCAATCTGAAACTCGAGTGATGACTGGATAGTGCGCAACCTTGATTCTGTCTGTAACCTTACAGCATCGAACGATGCTTTCTCATCTGCAAGGAAGCCTCTGATTTTACCTTCTTCTGAGTCCAAGAGATCAAAATCGGGCAGAACAATAGGTCCGATCTCGTCTTCAGGGAAAAGAGGTGGTTGTTCCGGCGGAGGTTTCCGTATTGCTTGCCACGCTCTCTTCTCATCTTGCAATCTGTGAAGGAGGTTAGTCGAGAATCCAGTCAGTTGCCCAAATAGATATACCTCTTAATGTTGATTTCAAGCTGAGCCAATTTCTCGTCCAACTCCATGTTTCTGGGATTGGGTTTCAGCACAACAGGCGCTTTTGGGGCATCGTCCTCTCGGCTAAACCAGTCCGAGAATTCGGATCTGGCCGCAAAGTCTTTCAATAGCTGATCCTGAATGGCACGAGCTATTGATAGTCAGTACTCAAGCATGACATAAATTATCTCAAAATGGTACTCACCACCGAGAATGGCGTTAGAATTCGGTGTGCCATGAGGAGGCTTCCCTGGCAGCGCGCGCTCGCCACACCATGTTAACAATTGCTTCATACGCCGAGGTTCTGTAAGGCCTTCGGCTTCAATGTGTTTATAGAAATCCGCCGGGTTGACCTCTCGATGAGGTATTGCTGTTTGTCCACTCTCGATCAAAGAGCTTGCCCTTCTTCCACGATTACCAAGGCTGCTCCGCCTGTTGGAACTGCCTCCCTTCTTTCGCATCTCTTTATTCCGGTTAATAATGGGTGTGTCGCTCATAGGCAGGGCGATCGTGGCCGACTGCGCAGGTAGTTCGCGTTGCGGTGACTTGTCCCAATCCGGGGGCGGTCGAGTAGACTTTGCACGGTTCCCCCGTTTCTTGGATGCTCCGTTGACACGGGGAGCTGGTGCCGGTTCAGGCACTGCCTCTGGTTGGGGCCCGGGATCGGGTTCTGGTGCTGACGCTGCTTGAGGAACTTCTTCATCCTGAGAGTCCCCCGACCTCCGCGTGCTCCTCCTTGTCGATGTTCTTTTAGGGGCATTAGTTTGTCGCCCTTCTGACGCGTCAACACTCGCTTTTCGTCTACTACTCTTTCTTGTCACAGGTTTCGTCGTAACGCTCATTTCGCTCTCTGCAGGCGCCTCCTCCGCAATGGTTCCATTTGTTGTCGGTGCCTTAGCAGCGCGTTGCTTCGCAGGTCGTCCCTTGGCATTTTTCTTGACAGGCTCCGCCTTTGGCTCTGGCTGTAGTTCTGGTTTTGGTTCATCTGACTTATCCGTCTTAGGTCGCTTCGATTTTCGAACAAATGCGAAATCATCGTCATGCTCATAATCTGTCGCCACCGCTGCATTTTGACGGTCAGCGGGTCGTCTCTTGTGGGCGCCATCACCTTCGTCATCAATCAACCTACCAGCGAGACGCTTGCTCGATCGTCGCCCGTGCTCGTTGCTCATGCTCATTACTTGAAGCGGCCGCCGAGTCGTCACCAGAGTCGTCATGGGTGGCGCATTCGGGACCGTCGACGATGCTATTTTTTTCCTTAATTCTGGGGTCGTGATGCTGGGGATTCGTCGGTGCGGGTGCGGCACTGATGGAGATGCTAAACTGTCGCGCAGGGTCAAAGAGGCGCGTCGCGTCGCGATTCTCGTGTACTGGCTGCTGGAAAAACGATGTATAAAAGTCTCAGGTGCTATCGCAGTGCAATTCGTGACGGTTTGATCTGTTTATGGCCTCATAGATAGTGATGGGTGGTTCGCGACGTGGGTGTGACTGTTTAAATCGCCTTGTTTACATGAGAGGTGATTTGGTTGTTCAACGCTAGACCCGATTGGACTGCTACCAGACCCCACCTCGAAATCCTCTTACCCAGAGGTTCACAATGAGCCAGTGGAGCAAATTCAAATAACGTCAATGCATTTTTCACTACGGAGTACCTCGAACAGCTTGAGGCTATGAATTGTCAAGCTGGATCTATCTTCCAAATCTGGACGGGGGGAGAAAACATCTCAAAAATGGCCTTGCCGCCACTTATAGCATCTTCAATAATAGTCTCACGCCTCAATTGGCTTCAAGAAGCGACCACTTAAGTAATGCTACTGCCTGCGTGTAAAGCAAAACATATCAAATCACCAGTGAAACGACATCATAGTATATACTCTTCGTGTTTCATGTTGCAACTATCGTCCATCTCAATCGCAGCTTGTGTTGCTTGCAGCTACGTATAAAAGCACAAAACCAAAACACCAAACAAAGAATTTGATCTCCAGGAACCGAATTCCCCAAAACGCCCTCCACCCAAGCTGGCAAAAAGGTCAACCTGGCCAAACACCTTTTTGAACTGCGCGTTCCGTGTACCTTGCTGGGAAATACTTTACGTACAAGTTAAAAGTTGTAACGGCGCTGCCTCTAGTAAGAAACGCTCAAGATAGAGCGGCCTCCTCGCGCAAAACAAGAGCGTCAAGTGATCTCCAAGTGAAGCTCGACAAACTCCTGGTCTCGGACATCGCCTCCGTCTGGAAGCTATGTTGCCTCCGATCAAATGTTGTACAGCTCAAACGCGAAATGAAGTTGTGAGCCGATGGGCCTCCGGTGGAATAAACCTAAACCCTGTATATGCATATAATAAATAATTACCTCGGTGAGGTCGAATGGTGTCGTGACTGGGCAAAGAAAGGGTCGTCAAGTCCATGTATTATGTGGTTCGATGGAGAAGCGTGGTCAGGTTGCTCTACCTTGGCAGACTGCCCTAACTGGGGCTGTAACTCGTTCTATGAGAAACGCCGCTGGACACCCTGGCCAGCCATAACTTGCTGGTTTGGCATAGGTGCTGCCATGCCATAAGGGTTAATCTGAGGGTTGAAAGGCTCAACAACCTGGGACAAAAATGCACCGTGTATTCCCTGCTGCTGAGTAACTGGGCAGTCCTTGTGGGCAAGAAGAAGCGTCTTCAAATTGACGACTTCTTCTCTTAGTTGTGTTATCTGCGCCGTCAAGGCGTCGTTCTCCGTGCTGAACATTTCGACCTTGGTCTGTAGGTTGGCCAGCCACTGTTTCTTTCTCTGGCGGCATTTAAGGGCAGCGACACTGAACAAAAATTAGCGACAAATAATAAACGATATCATCATAGACATACCGGTTACGTTCAAGGAAGTTCTTGCGCTTCTCCTCGTCAGTCATCTTGGACTTGGAACCACCATCTTCATATTTCATCTTGGATTCGTCATCAGACATATCCATATCCATAGGCATGGAGTTGTTAGCCTTGGACTTCTTATTAGCGGGAGCCTTAGAGGGAGGCTCATCCGCTTTCCTGCGACCGTTGGTCGCTGGGGGATTCTTCTTGCCCCGGCCACGTGTATTAGGTCTTGCCTGTTCACTTTCATCCGACATCATGCTTCCTTCACTCATACCACGAGCTGAGCCAATAGAGCCGCCGTTAACACTGGACATTTGAGGTGAAGTATTCATATTCTGAGGCGCGACAGGGGCAGGATGAGCGTGGCCAGGTGCACCTGACGTCGCTGCGAATTGGTTCGCGTTTTGAGCTCCGTTTCGACCCTGGGCTAGCATAAAAAGGCCGTTGGCAGCGTCGTTATCGTGAGGGTCGAAGGGCCCGGACGCAGGCTTCGCTTCGGACTTATTGGTTGAAGCACCGTTGGGCATTTCTTGGGGTTGGGAAGTGACAGAAGGCTGTTGGGGTTGCTGGGCTTGGGAAGTTTGCTGGGCTTGGGGACGTGGAGCAGTGCCGTTTTGATCACGTTTGGCCGCAGCACTCATCGCAGTGCGATGGAAATCGAGAGTGCTGGGTGTTGCTCCGCCGCTAGCAAGCTGAGCGAAGAGTGCTTGGGAGTTGGGGCTAGGAGCAGGGAACATAGAACCACTGCCACCTGGTGTCAAACCCGTCCTCAAGGAGGATTCGTTAGGAGTAGGAAATCCGCCCACGAAGATGATGTGTATCGCCAAAATAATCATTAGCCGGACCAGAGAGCATTCCCGGACTCAGAGGGCCGGTACGTAAGGAGCCTCCTCCCCAATTGAAAGGAGTCGCGTTGCTCCCAGCCAGAAGAGAGGACGGTGATGTCAATGCACCAACTGAAGGTAGTTTTGTTCCCCCTGGTGTCTCTGGAGCGCCCCCGAAGGACTGCTCGAATGGATTGGGCTCCAGACTGAGAGATCCGCCGGCCTGAACCGCGAAGTAGTCCGGGGTGTTGCCTTGTTGTTGACCAGGTCGAGGAGGAGGGGCAAGAGGTTTGGCTTGTTCGGCATTGGCAGCCTCTAATTTCACGGGAGGATCGGCTGCCTTCGTGTCGGTCGTAGTTTCTGCGACAAGGCAAGATGTAAGCAAGCGTTACAGTCAATTGAATGAAGGGGCCTTGGTTTGACGATGACGGAGGACAAGAGACGGAGAAGGAAAGCGATGACGGAAGTGGACAGAGATGAGGATAGAGAGGGATGATCGATACCAATGACAAACATACGTCATGTAACAGGATAGGGTAAGGCACAAGGCATGTAGGTGTAAAGTCGACGACGTGATAAACAAGAGTAGGGGAAATTGAAGAACATACCAGGCCGAGCAGGAGAGCTGTTGGATTGCTTGGGGGACTTCGACTCACCTCCAGCAGAGGCTTCAGTTGTAGTCCCCATGATGACGATGATGTATTATATCTGGGGCTGGCAGGTTGAACAGTGCTGGCTGGACTGGAAGTGTGGGGGTGGGTGGCAGTAGAGCAGCAAAGATGGAGGAAGACGAAAAAGTCAAATGAGGTCAGAGGCGAAGAAGAACAGAATAGCAGCGCGGCAGCCGTCTGAGACTCTACTATAGGACGGCACGGTTTTAAGAGTTGGACCAGGGGCGATGGCCGCTTTTCGACAAGTCAATAGCGCAGGCAGCGCACAGCATACGCTCTGAAACCTCTTCAACCAAGGGAATGCGTCCTAAAAGCTCGAGCGTGGATGTGAAAGGGATATTTGCTTATACTCGGCACTCGGCGTCAACGAGACAGAAGCAGGAGTGAAGAGGCGCGCGCGTGTCTTTGCTGTAGACAGAGACAGACGATGTACTAAGCAAAAGATTGGTTAAGAAAGGGGATAAGGATAAACAGACGCGAAGGGCGTTCGTGGTGGAGTTGAGGCTCGTGCCTCTCGAAGCAAAACACACACAAAAAAAAGGATACGATAGATTTGCGCCGTGTTTCGAGGAGCGACAAAGCGGGCGTTGCTTTGCTTGCGGGATTGCGTCGTTGGACGAGGATTGTGAAAGGATTAGATTGAGAAAAGACGTCAGAGATGACGTTGTGGGCAGCGAGGAAAGAAGGCGCAAAAAAAAAAGGCGGCGGCGGCTGGGCTCCTGAAAGCAAACTCAAGAAGGCCTGGGGGCGAAAAAATAAGGGAAAGGACTTGACTGAGGGGACACTAGGCCGGCTGACAAAACCGACAGACACTGGCCTCGCACCTAGATACTACTGGATACACCCTAGGCATCCTGCTTCACACTGTAGGCACTGTATTTGATTGCATCGTTCGATCCTCCCCTCCAAAAAAAGGTCCGGGGAACCAACCAGACGAGTGCGTTTTGGGCGAATCACTTTGGTTGAGTTGCAGGGGGGGGGGGGCCAGGGGGCAACGTTTCACTGATTAGAAACGGAGCATTGAATCTGTAAACAGAAGTGCCATAGAAGGAACCCAGAATGAAAGGAAAATCGATCGTGATGGCCGAGCATCATCCCACGAATCGGTGATTGCAGCTTAATGTCGCCGAGCTCTCTCCGCATCATGTGGTTAAGCCATAAGTTATAATGGTATTCTGCAGGTAAATTGTCTTTGTTTCTCCTCATGGCTTGGAAATGTCGGCAAAACAATCTTTCGAATAGATTCAACGTTGGGAGTCGTAATTGATTACATACTTTTTCCAAGGTTTCAAACGGGTCCAAATCATGAAATGAGATAACCAGCTTACAGTACTGACACTGTGCGGATGCCAGACGTGCTAGCATTTTCTCTGTCTCCATACCCCATTTCCAGAGGAGCCAGTAAAGCAAGTGGGCACTTAGACCGGAGCATCACCGTCATTCCCACATCAATCAATCCAATTGGCGCATCTTTCGGTGATGACGCAAGGAGTGGCCTCGTCAAGCTCATCTTGACAACAACAATAATTCCTTCACCACCCTCATCAGTCTTGGAAATCTCGCGACTGTATCCGTTTTCAGTTCCCTGACTAAACCCGAATACTGTCTCAATCTTGATTGATATCTTAGATCAATTAGATTCAAGCTGAGATTGGAGACCAGAGCCAAGCTTGAAGCCCCATGTTGCTGGTTGAAAAGCTCCGTGCTCTTGGAACTCTGTGTTCCAGTCTGGGGGCACGCTCCCGAGTCCCGCCCCTTGTCTGGTCTTTCATTCTGAAAACCAAGGTTCCAAAGTCACGTTGCTGTATCAGACTCTTTGCGCTTTGCTGGTACTGACCCCACGAGTCTCTCATTTCTGCAACTTTCTACTTTTTGAGTACATAAGTGACTTCAGAACCCCTCCCGGCTTTCATGGATTTATAAGTCGGAGGCGTCGTTGAGGGATCGACGTTCGTTGCAACACACCCCCTGAACTCTACTACACACACCTAACTCGCGAAGAGGAACTGGCTGTCGCGAGCCTCTTCTGATCAGGCGCGCTCTTGTTCATGTCATTGTCTATCTCGATCAGCACCCAGCTTACAGGACCATTGTCTTTCATCCGCCCTGAACCAAAGCCCCTTTCTTCGCCAGTGGCCAATTAGCAATAAAGAACCTGGACATTCAGATTGACACTGAAGCTTTCACCAGCCGACGTTCCACTTTAGAAATCAAGGCTGCACGCTAATGGCATGACCCCCTGGACTTGGTTGGGTCCTCAATCCCCTCTGGCCATTCACAAGCAATATCGCATTGTGTTCGCGCACAAGTGTGCGTTGTCCCGTGAAGTCGTCTGTGTCCAGAGGTATTCTCGCATCACGTCAAACTCTGATGGCGTTCAAGTTTTCGGGGGGATGCAAGAAGTGCTTCGGCATTTTATGAGGGCTATGTGAATAAGTGAACACTTGGCTGGTGATATGCTTCAACGAGACAAGAGCAGGCGTGATAACAAATCCCATCATGCAAAACCTGGCGTACTGAGGGGAAGGAAGATACACTGTGTCACCTTACGTCGGCAGGTCGGACATGCTCGAGGACAAAACACTGTGCCAGGAACTCGTACAGCAGTTAGGTATTCAGGCGCCATATGACTTGTCCATGACGTCAGCTCTTTCAGCCAGTCACAGTTCAGATGTTCGAGTTATCAGATACTGAACGGCTTCGTTCCTATCATTGTTAGTTGCATTTACGCACGCATCACAGTCAACGGATTCTCGAGGCAAAACAACAGGCACTGGACATCAGCTTCGTCAACAAGCTGGAGCGCTCACTTACTTTTCCAGACTTCTCCACGGTCTAATTTGACAACGGGAGATATGTTTGTCTGTTCCCACCCGCAGTTGGACCACCATGTTGAACATATCAAGGAAAGCTTTGTCAGCCTCCGTTACCGTTACTGTCCAGTTTCAGTTGAACTCTCCCATCCTATTCAGGATTGGTTTTTCTAAGACCTGGATTTCATTGAAGCCTGGCCGCCGGGTACTATCTTGCATTTCTCGACATCCATTTCCAAGCTTTTCCACGGTCCCTAACACTAATAAAGCTCCAGTCGAATTCATAAGCTAGCACTGGCGCCGATGCGCCTACCGGGTTCAAGAAACGATGGTCGAGAACAGTATGTGCTTGCTACTCGTCCTCTTCTGGCTTGCAATACTTGTAGAGGTAACGAACAGACAGACTGTTTACCCATATACAACGGGACCATCCGTACCCTCATACGTTCATGCAATTCATCGGCCCATGCAAGGGCCATGGAAAGACTTGTAAGTGTTGAGTTATGACGAAAACGCAGCCTGTATGAGTTCCCTCAAATGTGACTTGTAGACAGATAACCAAGACAGCCCGATCACTTCGGAAACTTGAAACTTGGCCAGCAATTGATATTGTGTATGTCAAAATGGATATGTAGCTCTAACCAATATTCCGGTAAAGATTGTGGTTGAATACTCCGGGTACCCAGCAGAGCCGCTTCCACAACTCTAATTTGATGCCCCATGTCCTAGCATGACGTTTAAGTGGACTCGGCCGAGCCAAGTAGCTACCAACCATTTCAGTGACACAACAGCATCCTGCTTTGCCTACTCCAATGTCTTCATCTTATATCAATATCTTAGCGAATTGTCATTTCTCTAATAACCTGACAACTACAAGCGAGGTGGTCATGGAATGAATATTCTGTCGTCACGCTCTGCCCCGCCTGACCGTCAGGTACCTGGTACTGAGTCTACTGACCGCCCTTGGATGAATTCCATTTCATAAAGCGATCGACAATTTGGTGATAATCGAGATCCGGATGGACTGTTGAGATATGATCGAGATTGGGCCTTACATTCAATGTTGGGTATCTCCTGTTTGCCAAGCCTCGTAGGTATGTTGTTTAACGTACATACGATGTCTATATATAGTAACTTTGCTGTGATTCTGACGTATAGCAGTCGTCACGATAGAAATGGCGGGAATTCCAAACAGAACTGCTGCCCTAGGATAACTCGTTTTTTTAAGCCTACCTATCTTAGCTTGTTCTAATAATACCTTAGATCTTGGATTGGATACCTGTCTAAAATATACTATGGTTGATTACCTTACACGATGACTTTTCGATCTGAATTCGTAACTATGAAATAGGAGATAGGAGATAGAATAGCAGCTATGTCATTGATTGGCTTTAACATATTGGTCTAATTTCTTGCCTATTATTAAGATGTGCTTTCCTAGCTATCCCAGGCATCTTTGGAGGAACTAAGATGCAAAAGACATCCTTGTACATACTATGTGGATTGTAATATAGCATACGTTTTTGGGACTTAGGTGTAGAAGCCGATCGTCGAATAACGAGAACAGTGCTCCCTGCGGTTATGGCCTACTAGACACAAAGTTAATTATTCAGTTTATATTTCGACTAGAAGATACAGGTAGTTGTAATGTGTATATAGCTAGATTTTCATGTTTAGTAACAGGAATGGAAAACACTGCCGAGACGGTTATGACATGTTGTCTTGAAACATTAGTAGATCTTCAGTGGTAGGGCTGAGGTACGCCACGTCTTTATTCTCGTGTTATTTCCTACCACAATTCACAACCGCTGTCCCCATTATTATCATTCAACTCAGCCATAACCATCAAATGGCCTAGTCCTCCAAATAACAACCTTGTCAGGCTATCAGGTATTGCCACAACTGGCTGTACCAATACCATACCGAGCCCAAGACAACATATTCGCTATCAATATGCCCGTAACCATCAAACAACTGGAAAACAGACACTGGTATCAGCTATTTCCAGGTACCCATCGAGCCGGAGGGATGCACTGACAGCCCCCCATTACCGGAGGCTTATGAGGCATCATCGCTACCAACAACACCGTAAAGCACGAATTGCCACACAGTTTCGACCTGTATATGAGAACACATCGCGATCAAAAACTTTTGTTCCCAGCCTCCATCGCAGCCTTGGGCTGAATTAGTATATTGAGTAATGAATACCTAACAACGCAAAATATGTCCAACTTGAAGCCCTACCGCAGCATGATACCGAAAATTTGAAATTATTTGTTGCACGCGAGAAAATGTAAAACGAATTAGCCATCAACACATGGGAATACCGGGGATATCCTAATGGACACAATCCTCATACCTCAATGGGTCTTCATGATTTGATGATCCCTGATCTCACCACATTGTAATCATTTCAGGCATGTCACGAAAACCTTAGCTAACTGATCAAGACGGGCAATATTAACGATCACGACCACTCAATTGATTAGGCATTTATGTGGTTGCATGGATTAATTACTTCCAACGGCCAACTTTTGACGAAATCGCTTCCAACATCACCCTTTTTTACTACTTCGGTTCGTCTGTTAAATGCCACCCACCGACCATATGCATCAAAATCGCCGAAGAGTCTGTCTTGCAGGACAGGTTCATGCCATGAATAGTGTTTACCACCCGTCGTTGCCACCAGTGTTCTGATTGCTGTAGCCGTCACCACCCCCCACGGCATCAGCGTTGGACCATCCACCGTCCCCGTCACCAGCAACACCAAAGCCGTCAGCCTCATCGACAGGAGGGACCTTGCATCGAACTTTGGTGTGGCCGTACTCCTGACAGTTGGAGCACTGAACTTTAGTCCCTGGACACTGGTCAGTCACGATTACGACAATAAGCAACGCAAGTAACTCACAATCCTTCGGCTCGGGGCACTCCTTGCTGAAGTGTCCTTGCTTCTCACAGTTGCGGCAAGTCACAGTCGACATGTCGCGAGGCTGGTCACAGTCTTTGGCGATGTGGCCCTCCTGACCACAGTTGCGGCAAGCACGGCTGCCACCGCCCTGAGGACAATCTTTGGCAAAGTGACCCACTACGACAGTTAGAACAACGACAGTGAAAACGTATCATATAGACTCACTCTCGTTGCACTTGCGACATTCGACATTGGCGGGATTGGGGGGCTCCTCGCAGTCAGCAGCCCGGTGACCAGATTGACTACTGCTGTCAGTTCACAGTTCCAGATTCTTCGTTCAAAGCTTACCCGCAATTCTTGCAAGCATTCTTGTCCACACGGGGCTCAGGACCTGATGGATTAGTATCATGTTCAGTTGACGGACTACCAATAAGTCGACTCACAGTCTCTGACACGGTGGCCATCCGCACCGCAGTTGAAGCAAGAGATCTTGACCACATCGGTACGTTCCGTCTTCTCCTGAGTACAAAACTTGGAGATATGTCCAAGTTCCTTGCAGTTCAGACAAAGAGGAACACCTCGATCCACGACTTCGCCAGCGTCATCCAGACGAGAGAGAAGTTCGTCCCGGCTCTTAGGCCATCCTTCGAGCTCACGAGGACGATCAGCATGCTCGACAAAGCGATAAGAAACGGTGTATTTCTTGTCGATATGGCCCTGAAGGTCCATGTTGGTGAAAACAGGGACGAGAGTTCGCTCAGTCGCAATGAGCCAGAGGCCAATGCCGTGGTCGATCAATGCTTCTTGGAGTTGGCGATAAGTAATATCACCATCGACGGCCTTGATGTACTCTTGGACCGCCTCCTTAACGTCGTCGACGTCTCGATCACTGACGGCCTGTTTGATTTTGTTCCAGGCGTCATCAGCGCTGACATCAGCGATGTGGTCGCGGTTAATCTTGCGAGGCTTTTCGCAATTCTTGCGCATGTGGCCTGGGCATATGAGCATAAAGCATCACGCAGCAATGGATGAAACTGACCTTCTTCACCACAGTTCTCGCAGATCATGGGGGGCTTATCGGGACACTCCTTGATCATATGACCAGGCTGCTTACAGAAGCGGCAGGTCATCTCCTGAGGATTGGGACACTCGGCACGGCGGTGACTGAGCCTGTTAGATGATGTGGTTCCCCAGAAAGTTGGCTCTTACCCAGTCTCGCCACAGCCGAAACACTTGTCATCACCAGCGGGCTGTTCGCCTACAAAACCATCGCCGTCGTCGAAACCATCGTTAGCGAAGTCAGTGTTGTTGGTGGATGTGTTTCTGTGAATGTCAGAATATCGGGTTCTAGGTAAGTACAACTGAGAGCACATACCCAGCCTGTCCTCCGCTTGTCCAGTTATCTTCCCCAAAGGTGTTCGCATGGGCCGAACCACCCTGCTCGTTGTTCCAGTCGGACATGAGGGAGGAGATCGTCAGCCTGAGTCTAAACGCGGTCGTTACTATATGTGAGCAGAGATGAAATGAGTGTTTAGTGACGACAAATGCAGAACGTAATGGTGTAATGACGGCTCCCTGGATTCCGAGAAGGGAGAAGATAACTCTGGAAACGGATGCCAATAGCAAGCATCTGAAAATATGTCTCGAGATGAGAGGGGGAACGCGGAAAGCGGCTGACGAGGACCGCAAAACATGAAATAGCCAAAACCAAGCAGCAGAACTTCTCAAGACGGTTCCACGACGACAGGGAAATTTGATGGATAAAAGAAATACCAAATGAGATAGAAAACTGACGTTTTACGTACCTTGAGGATTGAGTATTGTCTGACTATCAACAGAAGCGTTGGCTGGCAAAGACAACAGCAAGTTATTTCTTAGCACGAGGGCATGAAGAGTTGAAAAGAGTACAAATAAAGCAGAGCCTTATATCGGAGATAACTTTGAAAGGCAAGCGCAATGATCTGTGCCTTCTTGTGCCCGATGAGGGATGTTGAGGAATGCAAGTGTGGTTGAGGAAGGAGAAGACAAAGAGAAGTGGGAGGAGGAAAGAAAGAGCAGGAAAGAAAGAGCAGGAAAGAAAGAGCAGGATCGAATGAGGCAGTGAATCACTGTTGCCTGGGGCAAGAATTTATCAGAAACACACATGCGTTTGTTTATTCTATAATCCGGTGAAATCAGAAGGAGGCATAAAATATGACGGCCACTGACAGATGCGCAGCACTGGCAATCACTTAGCTGCAGTAAAGGCATCAAAGCACCAGAATATTGCAGACCTTGTACTAGAATGTTGATACAAGAATAGAAGAGGAGCAGGAACATAAGGAAGAGCATGCGATGATGATAATATGAAGAATGTTTTCTTGCCAATATAACAATAGGTACCTCGTAGCTGAGTCCTAACCAGCAACCTATCACTCTTATATTGTTTATAAGACCCGAGTGAGATCCAGTGAAATACCCGCGACGCACAAATTCTAATCAACTGATACTAGAGTTGCCTTCTTGCTGCTCCAATATGAAATCAAAAGCTAGAAATCGAGACTTTGTTACACCCAGATTGCGTAACACGAGATCAGATCAAGTTGTATGTTCAACCAATAAATCGTTACCAGCGACCTAGAAACTGTACGGGACTGAAAAGCCCAACTCAGAACGCTTCGAGTACAAAAGATCAGGTGAGATTTGCGCTGTATCGAAATTGTTGTGCAACACCAGTCAGTTACCTTTAAGCCTCACAATTACGAAGGGGGATAACTTCATAAGCACTCCAACGTTTGACTAATACCCCAGAAAAAGACTCTCCACTATTACACATGAAATGGGAGGCCACGAAGGCTGCAGGCCACCAGCTGAGGGCCGGGATCGCGGCTCCCATGCCCGTGTCATCCGCTCACGAGATTGAGCCCGAGAGCACAGTGACAGACAACCTATGACAATGGCGCATATCGAAACCAAACAGCAATCGTACTGTTCGGGATTGGTCCGACATCGCCCACCGCCCGTTCCCGACCCGTACTGCAATATCTACTACGGTAGGTGGTTCCGAGCCGTTGTCTCCCCCACCCTTGGCTCGGATTACCAATGATCATATCCATGTCAGCTACCCATTGCCCGACCTGGGAGCAAGAAAGCATGGCCTTTAGAAGCGGGTGTCAAAATAACTGTAAATAACTTAGTAAAAAGCCCCTTAACATGAGGCTATGTTACCTAAATATTTTTGTGACCTAGGATCGAAGTCTTGAGTTTTCTTTCCTCGCCAGCCTAGCTCGGGTACCTAGAATTGAAGTGTGGAAGAAATAAGGTAGAAAGAAGAGCTCAGAACCAAACAGGGTTGAGAAAGATCAAGTCGTATGGTTTGATAGGTAACTCTTAGCTACCAAAGACCACAAATTTCTTGCATCTCCGGGAAATGCAAACGGCAACACCAACACCAATTCTAAGAGGCTACTTCGTTATCAACTTATCGGCGACAACTGATTGTGACTGCATGGTTGTAGCCATTCCCAATATGATGGGCTCTCTAATGACCTTTTAATTCGGCAGAAGTACTCGGCGCCTCCGCAGTCGGAATAAGGGCCCTTTCGAAGAAGCCAAAAAACCCCCGCCGTGGAAAAGCAGAAAAATGACCCCGCAACCCTGATATCAGATGCAGTACCGTTCATCTGATAGTCAGGCCACACGGTACAGTCTCTCGTATGCTAGGGCATATTGCACAGTTCATATTGGCCGTGCACGGTACTACCGTTCTTTGACTAATCCAGGACACCACCTAGCGACCGCCGAGTCAAAAAGTCTGGGTCTAACATCACCTTGGAGATCTTAAAAACGTTCTGTCCCTCATCTTTCCTTACTCTCTCGTTCCCCTCCCCTCTCATTGATTTTGCCTTTCTGTTGTCTATTCACTCGCCATGGCGCCCGCGACCCTCATGATCGATCCCAGTGACGACTTCGTCATGCCTGTCACAAAGTCTGTCCAATCTACCTCGCCACCCAAGCGAACGCTTCTTCTGGCGCCTCCTTCTCTTGCTTCCAATTCCGACGCGCTCACATCTATCCTCGCCGATTATGATCGCTCCGTCACCGATCTCCAGATGCTTGACCGTCTCTCCCTGGGATTGGTCACATTACCTCCTTCCACCTACGACCTTGTCTTGGTCCTGTCCGATGCCTCTTCTATGTTAGGCGAATCCCTTGCTTTGATGAACCGAACTGTCCTTGGATCTCTCGCCGAGTCCCTAAAGCCTAGCGGTCGTCTACAGTCTCAAGATGGCAACAGCCTGGAGGAGTCCACTTTGTCAAAAGAAGCAGTTTTGGCCGGGTTGATATCATCGCGGGGTGGTTTTGAGAAACCCGACTACGGTGAGAATGACGGAGCCATTACTCTGAAGTTTGGCAAGAAGAAATCCCAGCCCGCTTCTCTCGCAGATGGCTCTGTCCCTCTGAACCTGAAGAGGAAGCCCACTGAGGCGAAACCGAAACCAGCGGTCCCTGCCGGCGTCGGCTTCATCGATCTTGAAGACGACCTTGAGGACGACGATCTAATTGACGAGGATACTCTCATGACTGAAGCGGATCTGGCGAGACCCATCAATATCCGTAGGTAACCCCTGCAAGTGCTTCCGTAGTCGAATATATCCTGACAATATACTAGCTGCGGAATGTCTACCCAAGGCTGGCAAACGTCGTCGGGCCTGCAAGGACTGCACATGTGGTTTGGCCGAACGTCTTGCTGCCGAAGACGCCGATAAGCGCGCAACCGCCGACAAAAAACTTGAGAGCATTAAACTGGCAACAGACGACCTGGCCGAGATCGACTTCACCGTGCAAGGTAAGGTTGGCTCATGCGGCAACTGTTCCCTTGGCGACGCTTTCCGTTGTGACGGATGCCCTTATATTGGGCTTCCTCCCTTCAAGCCAGGTGAAGAAGTTCGCCTGCTCAATAACGATGTGCAACTCTAAAGTTTGGCTTATACAATCTTTCTTTCTTCATGGGCAACGATGGCGCAGCACTGCAGGCGTAAATACAAGCTTTACTTGATAGGCGGACTGTTTGCTTTGGAACATGGAACACGATACACAGGCTGCAAGCCACACAAGGATCTCGGGGCAAGGTTTCACGGAGGGCTCAGATCTACATACGGAGTTTGTCGGCGTAGGATTACCAACTTAGATGATGACAAAATTGATTTGATTCGCGAGATGAATGAGGAAAACGCCAGACCTCCCAATTGTGACAGAACCAACCACTTTATGCAAAAGAACCAGGGCGCCAGCTAAATATACAACCAGAGAAATCGTATTCAGGGTGGAAACGAGGCCCGTTCATGACCTCGGCTTGAAATTATTCGGCGTACTTGGTGACAAACTTCTCGCTACTGTCATGATTCGCTGGAAACCTAGCACTGTTGCTGGTTCCCGGTGTTGTTACATGCAAATCGTCCAGTTCGCTTTCATCAAAAGCCGCCGACTCAAGATCACCAGGCTGTGACTTGGCTCGGTGGCCGTTGGGTTGACTGGAAAGATCGTGATCAGCCAAAGCAGAATAGGCAGCGCCCCTGCGACGTTCACGCCATATCCAGTATCCCCAGACGATGACACCAATGATGACGATGACCAGAACAATTTCGCCAGACTTGTAGTATGCTGCCCACTTGGCCTCGTCCAACTGCTTTTGGTGTTCCTCGTCGGCGGTCTTAGTACTGTTCTTGGCGTCGCCAACGCTGGTCTTTGGCCCCTTCTCGCCATCAATGCGACTGTCAGCAGGGTCGCCGCCAACTCTGCTGATATCAACGCCCATGAAGCGGTCCAGCATATCTCGGCTTCTTCGTGGAAGGTCGAAAGGGACCATGTGGGAGGAGTTATAGACAAGAACATATGTCAAGTTTCGGGCCTCTTGCCAGAAACCAGCTGTCTCGTCCTCAAAAGTCCAGTCACGCCGAGGAGCCCAGTTGCCGGGTGTTACTTCGAAACCCTTCCCACCGTTCCACTCCATCTTGCTAAGCATGTTTTCGGTTCCAATGTGGTTGCAAATGAGATCCTCAGCTCCAGAGAAGAGCATGATAGGAACCTCCTTAAGGAGAGCGGGCAGGAGATCAACCGAGGGTTTAGACTTCCTTGCGTTGAAGGCACCTCCAACAGCACCGTTACACTCAGTCCAACCGACAGATTTTTTAATGCCATCGACGTGAAGGGCTTTCGTAACCTCGGGCTTTCTCAAGTAAGGAGTTAGGTGCACCAGATCCGGAGGCCAGTTCATGCCGCAGCTAGGGTATGAATCT
Organism: Fusarium verticillioides 7600; assembly: GCF_000149555.1. Taxonomy (NCBI): domain Eukaryota; kingdom Fungi; phylum Ascomycota; class Sordariomycetes; order Hypocreales; family Nectriaceae; genus Fusarium; species Fusarium verticillioides. The sequence continues at coordinate 1,612,044 of NC_031679.1, read as the reverse complement.
TTCAGTCGCACATCGTACATGTTAACGCATGCATTATCGCCGTCACCGTTCTTGGTTAGTCTGAGCATGTTTGACAAGATAGCTTCGCATTCGCCGTAATCAACATGGCCGACATCCGAGGCCATCATTCTTTGACAATTGCGCAGATCGCCTTGCAGTTGCTTGTGCTCGTCGGAATCCTTCTTGATCAGACCCTTCTGTATGGCAAATGTAATATAAGCGGGATACTGTTCGATTGGGTCGATCCAGCCATTGCCGATCAATAGTCCTTTCAGGTTCCATGCGGTTGCAGGATTCTTCATGTTGCGATCGAGAATAGCCCTGGCGATGTATGGGATATGCTGTCCAGCGTAAGACTCGCCTGCGATGTATATCTGCGTTGTTCTTAGCAAATTGAAATGCCCAAAAGGAAGAGGCTGCTCACATCATCGCGATCGTACTGGGGAAACAGAGCGAACCACTTCTCAAGGAATTTGACAAATTGATCCGCCATTTCTTTGAGTTCGTGTATATAGTTATTGGTGTCAACCGAGCTGAAGCCGGTGCCTACAGGGTTATCGACGAACAGCAGGTTGGCGAATTCGTTCCACGAGCCATTGTTGTAGACCAAATGGTCTTGATCCTTGAGCCGATAGGGGCCGATTTCCATCATGGAGCCATCTTCTGAACTGCAGCCTGGTCCACCATTGATCCAAATAACGGTCCGTTGTCTATCAGCGATGTGTTGGTTCTCAAAATGCCAAAAGAACAAGTTCCCATGAGTATCTGGGGTGACTTCGATGTGACTAAAAGGGACGCGGATGCGTCAGTAAGCCTGGAGCAAAGGGAGGAAGCAGTTTGTCTAACCCAGCGTGCATCTTGACATCGGGCCCATCGGTGGGCAAACCCGGAAGGTCGCGAACATAGTAGTCGGCAGCTGCAGCTTTTGTTGCGGTCGCATCGTTTACAGCGATGGCTAAAGTTGGTGCGAGGCAGAAGGAGACAAGGGCGGCCCATCGTCTCGGGGACGGAATCATGGATTTGAGGACCATGATGAAGTTGCGGACGAAGGACGCCGCGGGTGACGTTAAAGAACACAGAAAGGAAGGGCGAGTACTTATAAGAGGACGGAATGTTAAGATCAAACAGACAAAGAATTGAAGGTCCTCCTCGTCGTCGACGACATGGAAAACAATCAGAGTTGCTGTTGGAATGAAGGTGCCTTGGTTGATAAAGGGACAATCCAGCCAGTACTTGGGACCTAAGTTACGTTAGTCCAGGAGAGATGAGGTGGCCCCTCGGGACCCCGGGACGGTTTATAGTGGGGACCATGCTAGCTTCCGTACTGTCGCTCGTCGCAGCTGTGGCTTGGTGCTTTACTTCTGGTTGTAGTGGATGAGGTAGGAAGGTAATTCCTCCAGGCAAGGGGTGCATTTGCCTCTAATTTGGACTACCTACTCCTTTGATGTCCGTAAGAACCACGCATTTTCTTCTTCTTCTTCTTCTTCTTCTTCTTATTTTGTTTTACTCCGACGCAATCAATAATACATAACCTTTAATTTCCTTATGCCGGTTCCTGTTGGCCGACGTGTTCATGTTTGTCTTTTTAGTATCGTGGCGCTATTGACTTTGCTCCTACTGGTACTCAATAAGAAATATCTTCGTGAACGTCGGATATAACAGTATAAACGGTATGCATTATCAATGTATCGACTGCATGACCTCCAATAATCACTCGTCACTGGCTTACTCTGTTGTTTCTCCCGGCATTCTTCCACATTTATTTATGATCAAGTTCAAAATCAATAAGACGTAGCGATATTCAGTATTGGAAAAGCGAGAGGAATGGATTAAAAATCTTGGTGCATCTGCTCGATAATTCCTATTGCTTCAGCCTTCTCAATGTACTAACTTTCAAGCTACGGACCTAGTAGACAGATGGATAAGGTACCTTAGGTAGGGAGTCTCAAAACCCTCTCCAACTAAACCAATCCGAGTCTCCACCACATTCACTTTTGTGAAGTCCCATATTCAAGGTGCAACTGAACGTCTATCAATATCAGAAGTCATCAATCAATAGCACAAGCCTTCAGTATTTACCACCATTACTTGCCTAGCGTACGCGCCACTGACTTTTAATCAGCATTGCCCCTCGCCAGAGAACAAAGAAGAAATGGCAGCCTCTGGGAAGACTTTTATTGTCGAGCACCTCGACCCAGAGCTAGGCCCTTGGTCCGAACTCGAGTATCTGGCCATTGCACGCGAGACACAAGCGACTCATGGTTCTTTCATCCTCTCCAGTTTACCTTCTGCGTTCCAGGTTCCAGCAGATCTGGCCAGCAACCCCGCCTTCACTGCTGAGCAGCGTGGTGTTGAGGAGCTCTACGCCGCCAACAAGTCGCGAGTTTGTCTGCTAGACCCATCAGCCGCCAAGGATCTCTCTCCTAAGGATGGTGAGAACTTTGATGCCTTCTTATTTGGAGGCATTCTTGGTACGTAAAATGCATGAGGAACGGCAGACGTACTGTCACTAACGTTTCATGTTTGTGTGATAGGCGATGATCCTCCTCGAGGTTTGTGACTCTTAGGAAAAAATTTTGCTTGATACATTTTGACCAGAGATCTTAGACCGTACTTCAGAGCTTCGAAAGAAGGGCTTTGAAGGTCGCAGACTCGGCCCCAAGCAGATGACAACAGACACGGCCGTCCGGGTTACTCGTATTGTTGTTCAAGACAAGGGTTCGTTATCCGCCTACTGGCCCCTGTAGCTCGGAAGCTTATGATGACCACCAGTGCCACTTGATCAGGTGCCCTACCTGGACTTCCCTGAGCTCAAATTCAACGAACACGAGAGCACCGAGATGCCCTTCCGATATGTACAGGGTGAAGACGGCAAGCCTATCATGCCCAAGGTTTGTGGGGCCATTTAACTATACTCACCAGAATCTAACAGTCTCCTCTAGGGCATGGTCGAGTTGATTCAAAAAGATGCTGATAAGGCTGTGGATGATCTCTTCTAAATAAATCAAAATAAACAATGCTATCCACTGTCTGGACCCAGTTGCTGGGTATAAGACTTGACTATTCTTTGTCATCACCAGGGGCTACTTAAAAATCGCTTCAGCAAGCGTGATTCTTCATGACAATGCAGTTGAACTGTCAACTAAAGACTTGTGTAATAAGTTATTAGCTCGATAACTATGTTGACATGCGGATGAAGATAGCAATAAGCCTCAATATCTAGCCTCTGAACCACGTACATTACTTTTGGACGGTCTTGAGTTTTGGTTCGCAGTTCACAATCACCTAATAATACCAGGTTCTTCCAGCTCCTGCCTGCTATCTACTACCCTATCTAGTTCTCAAATACATAATAGCCGAGCCCATGAGTTCCTTGCTTGCTTCCAAAACTGCCCGTATACAGCACGCGCCTTTACATGAGTGACGACTTTGCTCCATAGCTGCCGCTTCGGCAAATGAATAAACGAAGAACAAATCAGGCAAAAAAAGAATTTGATAGAATTGCCAGATTTCATGGCAAGGGTTTTTGTATGGTGTAAAGTTCCTTCTGAGAGGGTCTGCTCGGTTCAAGCGAGTGAGATAGGTCTTTCTTCATGCCAAAAAAGCCAATGCAGATAAGCGGAGATGCAACAAACGCGATTGTTTTATATAGGCAGTCGCTTCAGGCTGCTAACCTTATTGATACGCCAACAAATAACAAACAGAACCAAGTGGCTCGATACTAACGTGAGAGCATGATTCTATTTACCGTTGCCAAATCTAGATCATTGTTCGATGTGCGAGTTCCTCAATGGCGAAGGCTCTTCTCTCAAAATGTGACTCGAAAATCGCCAGATTCGCTGCGCATTCTCTTCTGCGGATCTGATGAGTTCAGTTGCGCTTCTCTGGAAGCTATTCATAAAGAGCATCGCCACAATAAGAACCTTGTAGAGTCGTTGGATGTAATGGTTTTGCCGCCACGACGCATGGGAAGAGGTTTCAAAACACTGAGAGAAGGTACGCCAAATCCATGAGAAAACCACGATATTGTGCTTATTTATATATCGATTCAGTACCTTGTAAGTTGCTGGCAGAAAATTTGAGATTGAATATTCACCAGCGCAAAACCTTCACAGGATGGGATGTAAGTTTGCATGCTTCCTCGCTGAGCACTTCCCGGAAACTCAGTGACTAAAAACGGTAGCTCCCGGAAGGAATAAATCTTGTCATAGCAGTGTCCTTCGGATTATTCGTCCCGCCCAGGATCTTAACTTCGGCCAAATATGGCGGACTCAACGTCCATCCTTCTCTGCTACCTGAGTAAGTCTCATGCCGCATACTTCCACCAGAAACCTAAACAAAAACTAGTCTTCGTGGGCCTGCTCCTATCCATCATGCGATTCTCCAAGGATATGACTACACGGGAATCTCATTACAAACATTAGACCACAGAACCTTCGATCATGGAACTGTCCTGTCTCAAACCTCTCGTCCCGGAATATCGATACCTCCAGGCTGCACCGTCCAGGAACTGACAAGCCTCCTGGCACCGATTGGAGCGCAAATGTTAATTCAAGGTCTACGAGATGGAGTCTATGTGCCGCCTCGCCAGAATGCAGGATGGAGAGCAGAAGAGCTGAGCGACGAGCATCTCGTACACGCGCCCAAGGTCACAAAGGCTGATGGACGTATAAAATGGACTCAGTGGACAGGGGACGACATTGTGCGAAGGATACGAGTTCTTGGGTCTGTATGGACTCATGCTGTCAACAGGAAGGGAGATAAAAAGCGTTTGATTTTCCAAGATGTCGAGACCATATCCTCAAGGGATATCGGGAATCGTGGAGCAAAAGTCCACCTCCTTGAGGACACTGGGGTTGTCTTGGAGACTCCAATTTGGGATCAAGGCGATGGCAGCTGTGCCATACGCGCTCTGGACGGCAGCGTAATTCGCGTGAAGAAGATTAAGGAGGAAGGGAAGTCGCAGCGTGATGCAATGACGGGACTGAGGGGCTACATCGCTGATGACTAGATCTAGGCCTAGGCTTTGAGATCTATTATGTCCATGCTGCAACGTTGAAGTCAGGTTTTTTGTCGTGTCATGAGGAAAAGTATGGTCCATACCATCGTAGCATAAGTCGTTCAGTTTCTCCGCCTATCCATTTTGTATGACACTTAGAGGGTATCGTTCAACTCCTAGTTCCTGTTCAACCACCATATCAAGTCTAAGCGACTCATGCAAGCCTTGTCCGAATCCATTCTGCCCATTTGCAAAGATCCTCCATATATTCTAGCAGCTTTCCCAAATCTGCCCGCGTGAGTTCTTTGCCCTTCATTCTACTATCCTCGCCACGGGGAATGACATTCTCCTCGACAACTTCCACGATTCCGTCCTCGAGTACCTTCAAGGTAATATTGGCAGTGGAATCTCGGAATGGGAAGACAACTTGAAGGTGTGGAATCGGATGAACCCACAGCGTAACGTCAAGCTTGACCTCCGGCGCAGCCGCAGGATGCTCGTTAGTCACAGAAGCTGAGCTCATAAACTCCGTCAACTCATCTCTGGTAGTTAAATTGGATTTCGGTACCGGCGATGCGGTGTTTACTTGTTTGGGTAATTTCTCAAGTTGGTTCGTCTGTGATCCAAAGCTGTTCTCTAGCAAAGTTGCGACAAACGCATACTGTCGAAGCAAGGGGAGCATTTCGATGAGCTGCTGAGGATGAGAGAATGGAATTTCAGTCACCACTTGTGAATATATTTGCTTATAGATATACAATGTGTTCTGATGAGGCTTGATGGTAGCTTTCTGATCTTTGTTGTAGATGCGGACATCACGGCTGCGAGAGATTGCACGGAGCTCGCTAGGATCCTGAGCACTTCCCGGGGGGATAGGGAAGAAGAGACTGTCAAAAGTTGGTGAGTACCCAAACAATGGGTTGGCGTTAACATTGGCGTATGAGTGCAACCGGAGCCAGTCGTTCTGGGGCAGGATGACAGGAGGGTCAAAGGTGGCGACGAACATAACCTGTGGCACCCTGGCTGTTGAGAGATCTGGCTGGAGCATCTCCATGCTAGCATCCTTGTTTTCTTCTGAGTGCGGAAGCACGACGTTATCGGGTTCCTGCCAGTCCAGATTGGGACGCTTAGGGTCCATCGAGGGCTCTGCCTTCACAACATCCTTGGAGATCCAGTCCTCAGAGACGCGAACCGGCATGTGGCCCATGCCTCCTGTTGAAGCACACCCGATGAGGAGAGACCAGACCGGTTCATGAGAAGAAGCGAATGAAGCCAACTTGGTGTTGGTTGGCTGTACAAGGCGAAGGGCCTTCCAGTACTGGAGTGCAAGGCCCACTCGGTCTTTCGAATGCATAACGGGGTAGCCATGTCGCGTGCACATCGCCATGGTAGACAGCTCACTGTCCGGCTTGCCACCCATTCCGGGTTCATCACGAAGTCGAGCAACATCCCATCGGTGAAGCCTTTCTAAGCTCACATAAATGCCAGCCAATGCCTCATGACAGTCGAGACCAGGGATGATGCTAAGCTTATCAAGGACGGCTAGTCGCTCGAGATTGGCCGCAAACTTGTCAAGAGTTTTTGTCAGTGGGCTCTGGTTGGGAAGAAGTTGCAAGTCCCTCAAGAGAATCTCGCTTGCTCGGGTAACATGATCGGTAACAGAGCGAGCAGATTCTGGGAAGGCCAGGGATATATTCTCGACAATATTATTGTGCAGGGTGATTTCCAGCTGAATGGCTGAGCCCGCTATCACAAGAGTTCTTTGCTTTCGGCCGTCGGGTGCTGTATGATCCTCCGAAAGGCAGTCCAGTCCTATTCGCTGCGCTAGGCGCTCAAGTCCTGCCTCGCTCACAAGTCCCTTCTTCTGCTACACTGAATTAGTAAGACGTCTGATCGCATAGGGGGCAATATAATTACATCCAGTGTGGCTATGATCGTTTCCAGGCGCTTCAACTTGTCGTCCTCACTCGCCAGGGCACCCAAAGAGCCCAGGCCACCAACGCCGACATTATCGAGTCCCATATCGAGCCCATTGGGTATTCCAAGGGCGCCCATTGCGGCGGCTGTCGAAGGGCTGTCGAAGTTAAGAGGAGCATTAGATGCGTGCGCCATCAAGGTTGATGCGGCAGGCGACTTTTTGAATTGTTGAGGGGATGATCGTGGTCCCCTGGGCGAAAAGACAACATGGGCAGGATTTGAGAAGGGAGTTGATACAGGAGGAGTCGCGGCGGCGAGTTGCGAGGGGGTACGGCCCTGCTGCGAAGCATGCTTTGCGGCTGTTGGTGTCGCCATCGCGAAAGTGATGATGCCCTCCTGTGAGGGCGCGAATAGAGTTGTATCCCTTATATAAGAGGATGTAAAATGCGCCGTGTCAACAGGTAAGTTGCACTTTCAGAAACGGCTTCAAGACACGGCAAGGAATCTGGGGATTAACGACAGGTCGCCCTGGTTCGGTTCGAAATGTTTGGAGCTCCAGGTTGAAAGCAACAAAGATGGATCCGATAACGTCCCCCACCTAAAGACCGGCCACCCCCACAGACTGGCCACCTCGGCCAAAACACCAAAAACCCGATATTATAATCAATTAATTAATTATCATAACATTACATTTTTTATATTAAATAAAACTTCAGTTAGTAAATATTTAAATAGAAATTAATATAAAGATCCTTAAGTTTTAATTTCTTAACCCTATTAGCTATTCTTTCTAGTTATAAAGTCTTTTATATCTATTTATAAGCTTTCTTTATTACTAGAATCTTTATAAACTCTATATTTAGGTTATAGATAACCTTTTTATGCTATTTTAGTTGATTTTCTTTATTTTCCTGCTATAGAATACTTATTTTTCTATTCTATTACTTAATATTAAAATTATAATAGTCTAATTAACTACTAATTTTCCTAAAAAGTAGCCTAATGGTTAGATCTTGTGTTATAGAAGCTAGGACTTGGCCTAGAGCTTGCTAAAGCTATATAGATAAATAGGGAGTCTTTAGGAGACTTAAATCTTGCTTTTTTAGTGGTAAATTTACTGTAATAGTAAGAGAAGGTATCTTTATAATTATTAGGTTTATTAAGACCTTTGCTAGATTTATAAGCTATAGTCTAGTAGCTTTAAAGCTAGTAATTATATTAAACTTTATAATAGCTTCTCTCTAAGCCTTATTATAAGTATATAGAAATGTAATCTTATTAATATAACTATTATTAAAGATAGAAGTAAGATCTAAAAAAAGATAATAATATACCCTCTTTAGAGGACTAAAAACTGTAATATCTAGTAGCTAAAGGATATAGGAAGTATAAGTAGGAAGAAATAATAGATATATATTATTATTATAATATTCCTAAAGGAACTCTTTTATTATATAACTTCTATAATTATTAAGAATAAGAAGTTAAGGTTTATTTTTCTTTTTAGGCTATATTAATAGAATAAAGACTTTTCTTAATTAAACTAATACTAATTTATTACTTATCTATCCCTTATTACTATAAGTAAATTCTTAATCTTTTAAGAAGTCTAAATCCTTAGGGAAATATTATTATTAGACTATTTTCCTTTTAAAAATAACTATAGGTCTTAGGACCTTCCTAGTTACTAAGATATACTTAAAAATTATAATCTAGGTATAAGAACCAGGCTAATAAATAAGTACTAACTTCTTTAACTAATAACTAAAGAATAGACTATTTATTCCTATTCCTTTTATTATTCTAACTTTATTAATATTATATCTATTCCCCTGCTTAACTAGGCGTATTACTAGCATTATAAGAAGTATAAAGAATGCCTTTATTAGTTTAAAAGAAGCTCTATAATATCAATTAGAGTCAATTTTCTTACCTTTTAAAGTCTTAATATTAGGATTTTATCTTAAAAAGCCCTATAACTAGTTCTTTCTAATGCCTTCTAGGAAGCTGTTATAGATAGTAATCTTACTAGTAAACTCTCTAACTTACTAATATAATATAGGGTATCCTAGATTAGCTTAAATAATAATCTAGTCTTAAAAATACTTTTCCTAAGTATTAGAGAGCTTTTAGTAAGGGTTTTAGGCTTCTTTTAGTATTATATTTCCTTTAATCTAACCTTAGAGTATAGAATGGTTAATGCTATAAGCTTTAGCTACTTTATTTACTAATATACTGCCTATAACTATCTAAAATATAGTGCTTATATCTTTTTTAATAAAAGAAAGTATTTTAAATTAATTAGTATTAGTTTAAAATTAATTAGAATTAAATTAATAGAGTTATAACTATTTAAAGTATATACAAATTAGGTAGCTGGGTTAAAAATAAGGTGGCCAGTCTATAGGGGTGGCCGGTCTTTGGGTGGGGGACGTTAGGTAAAGAGCTCTGGCCGTATGTACCTGAGCTAGCTGAGTTGGAGTCCAGCCCCACCGAAGCGGAGCCGATAGTTAGTGGAGGTTGAATATGAAATGTAGCCCAGTGGATCGTTTCCTTAACATTGCCCTGAATTCTTCACTTCAACATGTCTGCTTCGAAAACCTGCCGAGCAGCCCGGTTGGCCGCGAAAACTGAGCTTATGGCTACGACTCATCTCAAGAATATAGAAATCGGGAAGCGCTCTATACGTCTCTTCGTCTCGCCCGCGCCAGTCAATTTTGCTGAGAGACGCTCTGTTTTGAGAGCGCTTGAACAATATGGCCCAGTAGAGTTCTTCAAGCTCATGCCGGTATGGCTGGTTTCGAACTGTGTGGACACTAGCTGTTTTCGCTGACTCTTTTAACTGTAGGGTCAAGGTTCTGCCTTCATATCACTGATGAAAGAAAGTGAAGCTGCCACCAAAGCCGTCTCTTCAAGCCCAGTCAACATTACCGTTCCTTCATCCTGCAAGGTGCCAAGGTCTGTTGTGAAAGTTGACGGGCTAAAACCGCGCTTTGAAAAGCAGCCTTCGCAGTCTTTTAGGTCAGAAGACAGCAAATTTGTCATCGAAATAACGGAGTCCCCCGCATATAATCATAAGGGCAGCTCCAGCTCGTTTCTCGCGAGCGTCTGGCCAGACTTTGTCACAAAAAATAAGACTCTTGCTTCAGAAACTCTGCAACAGTCGCTCCCTAATAGTATCGCAGCTAGGGGCTTGAGCCATTGGGCCGTTGATTTCGGACACGAACCAGCAATGGATTCCAGAAAGATTGACAGATTAGAAACCCGCAATTGGATTCCAACGAAGATAAAAACACCGCCTAGAAACCCAATACCGCAGGCAGTGGGAGAATGGGTGCGTCGAGAACATATACTGCCCCGCCAGCAATTAAGGACGGATGAGCAAGCGACGCGTACCACTCCCGAAGACCAAGACATCTGAATCACTCTCAGCTCCATTGCCCAAGGCTTAGGCGGCACTTGCGCAACACATTTCTACCACTCTCCACCTTGTTAACTCAGCCATGTTGACGATTCGCTTCATTCTCTGCATAGCGCAGATCTTGACTAGTTATCGCAATATGCAGCGCAGGACTGGGACAAAAGATTACACATGCGCCCAGGCACAGATATAAGGACACAGTCAAATGCATGCAAGACAGCTAGACAAAGAACGGGGTTCACCGAGCACTGAGCAGTCTGACAAGCGAATTTCTCCATGCCGTATTGATGTCTGGTATTCACCCACCCTGCTTTTCTGAACCACATTACAGTTCACACTAAAGATAAGTGTGACGCTGATTGGGAAAAGAAACAAGCAGAGCTTCTAAGCAAGGATCTTGGTACGATCTGACCTAGTTGGGTTAGTCTTGTCTGAAATGCAGGGTCAAAGGGCCAAGATTGATCTAAATCATCTAATTGACACAAAAGAGACACCCGATTCAAGAAATTCGGGGCGGCCTACACCCCGGTAGATGAGCCACGATTCGGCCAAAGCCACCAACTCTACGTCACTACGTAGCAGAGACGGCTTCTTGCGACGAGGATGCTATACCACGATATAGCCTGTCTTGGCTTTGATCATGACGGATTTCGGCACACACGAGACCTGGAACAGGGCTTAGTGATGACGTCTCACGTAACGACTCTGCACAATGTTGGTTCCTAGTATTCTAGTATTGGCTCCATGAATCCATGACACGGGAACCCTCATACGCCCGAGTGACTATATATCTTGGCCTGCTTCTCTCGGTTTCTTGCCATTTATTTTCGTATTGTCTTACTCCGTACATCACTTCCAAACGGCAAGCGGATTCGTTTCCTCTTAATAACTGCATAATTTCCTGCAATCTTTGAGTAGCAGACGCTCAACACTACCACTATTTCCATACCGTACCATACCATAACCATCAAAATGGGTCTGGGACGATTCATTCACCATATTGGTGCCTTTTTCCTCTTGGCAGCAACAGTCATGCTCATTGTCGTGAGCATTACAGCCCCTGTTGTCAATGATATTGCCCTCCTCAAGGTCAACTTGAACGGCAACTCTGGAGGGGGAAATGGTGTGAATTTTGGAACTTTTGGGTATTGTGTCACAAGAAGCAGCGGGAGGTAAGTTCATACCACCACTGTGTCTGATTTCGTGGTCTAATAACCCGTAGCGATAGTTGTACAAGCGCTCGCATTGGCTACGACCCTTCCAATGCTGTCGCCGGCACCGACTTCTCCAAGGCTGGTTCGGACACTGCAAAGGCCCTAACATATGTCATGGTCCTGCATCCTATTGGTGCTGGGCTTTGCTTCATTGCCTTCCTTCTGGCTCTTGGTGCCGGCATCTTTGGCTCCCTCATGTCCACGCTTGTTTCACTCCTGGCCTTCTTGGTTACTATCATTGCCCTGGCTTGTGACTTCGCTGGATTTTCCATTGTCAGACGACGTATCAACCGAGACACCTCTGCCAGTGCTCGCTGGTCTGTTGGTATCTGGCTCGTCCTCGCCGCAGCTATTCTCTGTCTTATTGGCACTATCGCCGTCTTCGTTACCTGCTGTTCTGGTCGCCGTCGCCGCAACCGCGAGAACAAGAAGATGGCGACCTACAACTCTTCTCCCACCCGCTACTAATTAATCAATTTACGTTTCGGTAGCGTTTGTCATAATCAAATACTTGCCGTCAGCCAGAAGAGGGGGGTGTAATAGCAACATTTGGAATATAGCAATGGCCAGACATGGTTTTCCAAATACGAGATCATGAAGTGTAAATATCAATGGAGACGATACCAGCCTAGGATGTATCACGGCGACTTTTTTCTTGTCTTTATATTTATTTAGACCTAATATATATAACTATATACCATTCTGATCTTCCTCCAGTCGAGACAGTGCTACCACTAATCCAGAAGACGGGAAACATTGACACCATCCCACAACGGCAGGAGAAATGTCTCAAGTCGTGGACTCTGCAGTGCCAAATCATTGAACTGTCTCACAGCTAAAACGTTTTTCAATTGATCACCTTTGAGCTCGTCATCACCGAGCGCTTTGTCGTCCGCAACCAATCCTCGACGCAGCACATTGTCTGAGACGATGAGAGCGCCTGGCCGAAGGATTCTGTTCGAGTTACCAGGCTCCGACAACTCGAGCAGTTGCTTCAAGTATCCCGGATAACCAGTCTTGTCTGCATCAATGAAAACAAGATCATAGGGCTCGGTGGGGTTGAGTTTGGGCAGACTATTCGAGCATCAGTAATTTAGTGTGTAAAATGATACATATCTGAATAACTCACGACTCAGAAGCAGGGCCAACGATGATCTCAACATTATCGACTCCGTTGGCTGCGAAAGCCTTCTTGGATAATTCAGCGTACTCAGGCTCGAACTCTAGGCCAGTCACAAGTCCACTGGGTCCCACAGCGTCAGCCCATACGAGGGCAGAGAAGCCAACGTAGACACCGATTTCTAGAACTATTGGCTAGTGATCAGTATTGCTCTCCTGGCTGATGAGAAAAGCCTCAGGGAATCTTGTTCCATGTCAAGGTATCTTGACCTACCCCTTGTAGCACGAATAGATTTTGCAAGAAAAGTATTATATTGAGACTGGAAAACAGAGCTCATATAATAAGAATCCTCTCTGTTGGCAGAGATATCCGCATGGTAATCACTGATGTGCTTGGGTAACGGGGTCGAGTGTTGCTCTGCGTAGTCAGTGACTTTTTGGCCCAACTGCGGCGAGGTATAAAGAGGAATGCTGTTGTCTTTCATCTTGGCTTGATTGCGAGAAGAATGTTTCCTGGAGGCTTTGGATGTCGGAGGAAATAAATAAAGCCTGAAGGCGTTGTTTTATACCTTTGTCTTCGGTACTGTAGCTCGGAGATAAAACTGACCACGAAGGAGGGGGTTCTGCCAGATGGACAGAGTGCAGCAAGACCTCAGACTACAGCCAACAGGGAAATGAAGGCCAATGTAACAGGAGCATGACTTGACGGCTCAGCAGATTCTATTTAAGTCTGGGTAGATTATGGTATTTGGATGCCGTGTCTCCAATAGAGATTCTGTGTCATATTATATAAATCCTACCATCGATGAGATGGTCAAAATCGTGCTTTTCCTTAAGGGGAATGAATATGCCACAACTTAGGAGTCTAGGGGAGGAAATAAAACTCGAGACCTTAAGCCTAGCTGACAAAAAGATTTAGGTAACTTAGTAAAAATTTAGGATAAGTTTAGGATACCTTTTATGGAGTTTATTTTATCACCCTGGCCTTAGGTCTTGTGTTTTCTTGCTCCCTAAGGGGAGTACCTTATACCTACATAACCCCATCTCCAGCTTCCAGGAAATCCGATACTGCCCCGCATTGTTAGGTAAGGACATTGACGTCAGCTTGAAATGACAAAGCATTAGGTCGGCGGTATGCCTCTCGATCCGATGCTTACTCCGACTAAATTCCCGCCGGTAAACGGGCATTCAATGGGTGCGGTTCTCTTCATTATGTGAGAGAAGTGAACAAAAGGAGGGGACGATCAATTGAAAGCTACTAGCCATCTATAAATCCAAAGATAATCTCAAAGGCCCTATTCCAAGATCTTGCAGACATGACACCAATTTTTTCTAAACCCCATCTTGCCGCTTCCAACGTATCCCTTTCAGTGGTGCTTCGTTCAGCGCACTTTCATTGCAAAACTAAATCCGAAGCTCACAGAAGCATCATGCTGGTAACACCTGCAAAGACGGCGATGCCAACAGAGACGCGGTTGTAGGTGGCTCCGGACTTGGGCACTGTTACAGGAACTGAGGGAGCATTGCCGTGTTGGCCCTCTTCAGGCTTGGCTCGTTCGGGCTGAGCCGGCGCCGGCTGGACCTCAGGCTTCTGCTCGGGGTAATGAGGAGCCGGGGCCACTGGAGCTGGCTTCACTTCGTGGTGAGGAGCCGGAGCAGGGGCAGGCTTCACTTCGTGGTGAGGAGCCGGAGCCGGAGCTGGAGCTGGCTTCACTTCGTGGTGAGGAGCCGGAGCCGGAGCCTGATGGGGATGGCAACCCTCAGGCTTCGAACAGATGTCCTCCTTCTTGGGCTCGTCAACCTTGTGGTGCTGATGCTTGATCCTGTCACAGATGCTAGGCTGGCCATGGTGATGGACCCTGTCACAGATGTCCTCCTTGGGCTCCTCCTTTGGGTACTCATGCTTGGGCTTCTCCTTGGGGTACTCATTCTTGGGCTTCTCATCAGGGTACTTTTCTTTCTCTCCTTTCTCCTCTGCAGACTTCTTCTCCTCCTCGGGCTTCTTCTTAGATTCCTCGATGACGATGACCTTAGGGCCCTCTTTATGAGGCTGTTCAATCTGAGGAGCCACAGGTCGAGTAGCTTCAGGGGCCTTGGTCTCTTTAGCAACAATGATAGTCTTGTCTCCATGCGTGTATGTCTTTGCATGAGGATCCTTTTCCTTTTTCTCCTCTTCCTCCTCCTCTTCTTTGGCCTTGGTTTCTTTAGGGGCATACTTGGTGGTCTTCGCTGCCTGTTCAGCAACCTCCTCACCAGTGGCTCCAAGGGCCTTGCAGTGCCAGCAGCCAGGCTGTGCCCAGTTGCCGTGGCATTCCTTGCAAGGCTTGCGAATACACTTGTCGCCGACACATCCAGGACTGAGAGTAGGTGCGTGGGTAATGTAAGAGGTGTGGAAGTGGACCTTTGGTTTATGGATATAGTCGTATTTCTCTCCATCAAGCGTGTAGGGGCCCTTTTGGAGGTGGCCTGAGTGATGGTGATGATACCCAGTAGTTTTTGTGGCAGGATCGTAGGTAGGATCAGGGGAGTATGAGGAGTGGCTGTGGTGGTGATGGCGGTTTCCTCCAGCCTGTGCAGCCTTGAGCTCAAGCTCATCCTCTTTCTTCTGCAGCTTCTCCTCCAGCTTCTTGGCCGCTTGTTCAGCTTTCTCCCCCTCCTGCTTTAATTTTCCAGCCTCAAGTTGCCCCTTGCTGCCATCACTTTGACCCTCATTCACCTCCACCTTAAAGACAGGGGCGGCAGCGTTCTTGTGCTCATGCTTGGCAACATCAGCCTTGGACTCGCTCTGCCAGTCGAAACGGTTGGCCTGAGCGAGGCCGTTGACGAGGGCCATGAAGGCCAGAGCGTTGTATCTCATGCTTGATGTTGATGTAATGCAGTGTTTAGAAACAAAAAGTAGACGTAAAGGAGAGCGGAGAACTTCCCTTAGGGTGTGCCCTACTAACTAAGGAAGCAGGAGAACTCCAAGGAAGATGAAAGCAGCCGGGATCAGATCCTTGATTTATACTTGGTATGCTGTCAATGAACTTCCCATTGAAAGAGGGGAACTTGAGTTTTTTTTAACTTGACTGCAAATATGACTCCAGAATACGACAGGAGAAGCCAATTGCCTGGGTGACGGAACGCCATGTCGCCATGGCATCACCTCTAGGCTTGTGTCCTCGTACGATCAAGACTCCATGAGGCGGTAAGCACTCGTTTATGCTTGAGAACAGTCCAATGAGTTCTTATTTGTGAGTATTCCCAGTCAACATGGAGGGGCCGACCGGTATCTTGCCAGTGTAAGAGGCGGATCAATCGAAGGATAATAGATGAGGAGCGGACATCGAGTGGAACAAGGGATGGCAAACTGTTGAGAAATATGCCGATTCCAAATCCAATTGCTGTTTTGAAGCTACCGCTGAACGACCGAACACTCCGCCCACCAGCCGCGTCGCAAATACTGCTCGCTATCAACTTGCACAATCTCGACTTCTTCTTATTTTTCGCAATCCCCCAATTCTCTTTCTCGCCAAAGATAATCTTACCCTAACGCCCCTGATACTAATACAGCAAATCGGTCCCACGGTAGTTATTTTGCTTCTGCCTCTGTTTCTGCTCCCTATTCGGTCTCCTACTCCTCTGGTAGACCTGAGAACAGCCCAAATCGCATTCGGTGGCTCTGAGCTTATGTTAGCATATGGCGCCGATGAGAAAGTATGTTGTGTAAACAAAATGAAGAGAACATGTCATAGATGCAGATACGCAAACAGATAGAGGGGTGGCATAGCAACATACGAAGGGTAGCTTTGGGATGACGACTCCCAGGACAGCCAATAAGTTAATAGTAAAGTAAGTCAAGTCGTAATGCGTATAATGAGTGCTGACGAGAAACAGTGCAATCGGAACACCAAGAAGAAACTTCTTGGTAGGCGTGTACTGCGCGCCATTGTCAATTTGCTCCCACATGTTGAGGTTGTCAAAAGCGCCACTGTTGAAATCGAAGGGGACGCCACGAACATGGTGGAACATGATGTAGGAGCCAAACATGTATGACATGTTGACAAGCGTCCATGAAGTCTCCTGCGAAACACCGGGGATGGCGTCAAATATGATTTTGGCGCAGACGATCAGGACGAAATGAATGGTCCAGGCACCTAAGGGGCGCTACACGTTAGCATATGGCTCTCGGGGATTGTTGTGCAAGTGAAGATACAGATGCGCAGCAAAAATGGGCCAGGCATACCTTTAGCATTTGTCCAGTTGGCGTTAAGGTTAGGCAGGGAAGCTTGGTCGCTGATCTGCTCAAGAGTCTCGGGAGGCTCATGGTAAACTTGGAGGATACTGCTAGATCTCCTCCTTCGGGCTCCAGCTCCCCCTGTTGCGTTTCGTTCGGGCATGTTGAGATAGATGCTGCCTCGGCGCGGAGGCTTGTTCGCCGCGTCGTAGGAGACGGTGCGCTGGAGTAAGATTGGGGAAGACAGCTTGGCGGTATTGACAGGTCAATTTGCAGAAAGCGTAAGTCGAGTGGGAGGAGGGGAGAATCGGCGAAGAACAGCACGGGTGCACACACCCAGAGTTTGCGTCGTCGATAAAAGATGGGTCGGTTTGAGTTCAGAGATAAGTAACTGTAGATGCTCCCCCTAATGATGTCACGGCGAAGGCGTTCGGAGGCAAAATGGGAGGCCAATGTAAGGGCAAAAGAGAGCAGCCGTGTATGATTGATGCTGGAGATAATGAGAACGGATGTAGTCGGCCAAACACGATAATAGACCCAGGTAAGAAGATGTAACGCGCAGAATAGAATAAGGTAGTTGACAATACTGGTAGCAGACAGTAGAAAATAGTTGGATCAAGAGAATGGATATGGAAGGACTGGACGAGATGAGAGGGGCCGCCGAACCGGAATATTCAATGTCCCCCGTATGATGGCAGATGGTGGACAAGGTAGGAGGAGCCACTGTCATAAGATGGAAAGGAGCAATAGCCTATCAGCCAGCAAGAGAAAGGGACACGCAATGCAACCAGAACGAGGGACGGGGCTACTTCGCAGGGTCGGTCGGGTTAGGCGGAACAGTGGAGCCAATGCTGAAATTAGTGGTCGTAGTGGGTGAGCTTGCAGCAGTTAGTAGTTCACTGGAGCATGGTTAGTCCGGGGGTCTTTTTTCATTTAGGACCTCCAATAAACCGTTCGGACCTAGGAACCCGCGGGTTTTGTTCAGGGGATTTTTATGTCAATACAGTACGGCGTGTGATGACAGTCCTCCAGAACAGTCTAGGTGTCTTAATAAGAGCCACAGGACGTTAATAACTGGGATCAGGAGTGTTATTTTTTAAGTGATATAGGTTTGTACAGTTACCTCACTTGTGAGGTTTGCCAGGGCAATCACTTTTTTCTCTCGTGAACTGCAAAAACGATGCAACATAAGCGAGATCTGGCAAAGCCTCGTGGGTATCGGATTCACCAGCGAGATTGCATTGCAATACGTATATAGCATATGTCTCAATACCCGAGATGAGGAAAAATCGCTTTATCCGGGGCTGGCCTGTGGAATGATATGTCAATGTTGCAGAACGTGACGCTGGCGTGGACTATACTCTGACCAACTGATGGTCCTCGGCGCCATAGAACGACAACTATGGCCACGAAGCAGAGGGCAAGACAGCCGACAAAGACCCACGATATCTTGATCAGAGTGTGTGCATATTCGGAAATCGGCTGATATCGAACGTCTCTCAGAACATCCAGGCTTTCATGGCAATTCATCTAATAACCCAAGGCTAGCCATGGCGGAGTGGTTACCCTAGAGGCCTGGATAATCTTCGGGGTTTAAAAATAGCCACGGAACTTGAGGATGAGGCAGACCTTTCTCCTGTGGGCCTGCATTTCCTATTTGCTGGCTGCGGAATTTTCTCCCAACTGCGCTCTAACTTAACATAGAGCCGTCTTATCGATATCATCACAGCTTTCATTTTACATCTCCCCTGACACCATCAAATAAACTCTTCGCACCTTGCCTTTGCGAACCTTGAAGTATCATCACGATACTATCACAAGTTGCAGAAGCCGTGCACAAACGATTTTTATTGCTGGAGTTTTTTCGGAAGTGATTTTTCACTCGCGACGCTCAGGTACGTTCATAGTTACATTCGTTGAAACCTCTAGCTTTCAGCAAGCCAAATGGGAGGTTGTGCATGATCAATCATCGCGCCACCCTATGGCTCGAGTATTTTCGGATGTATTCGCGCTCCCTGTGTTCATCGATGAGCAGTGTTGATTAAGTTTCTTTAACCAGGATAGTCACGAACAATTCGATGAAGCCAAGTGGCCCTCAGAAATTTGCTTGAGGTTGAGTTTCACGTGAAGTCGGATGCGCCAAGGTCTGAAACACACAGATTCAGATTCGATACTGCGTTCAAGCTGGCACGTCTCTCAGCTTCGATAAGGACTGCCGGTACCGCATAAGTGTCGCGCTGAATTTTGTTGCGCATCGGTATGGCAGTTGAAGAATTCGACCCAGGCGAGGTCATTTACTTATCCAGTGGAGACGAAGCAGCGGCAGCTGCTAGAAAAAGGCCTCTTGAGGATGATTCAACACCTGAGCCTAAGCGCTTGAGGAGTCATGCGCGTGCGGCCAAAGTCCCTAGAATCGAGGAGCAATCTGCAAAAGGACGGAAGCCCATAGAGGAGTCGACAGTCGTTGGCAAGTCCTCAGCACAGTCATTCACATCAGGTGACTCCGCACCCGAAGATTCTGGCGAAATCTCCGACTACAAGCAAGGTAGTGCCAGCTTCAAAATACCCAACCTCGTGGATAAGAAAGGCGGCTCCTGGCTTAAAAGGTTTAAGGACTGGGTCAAGGCATTCCATGCCCAAAATCCGGGAAAATGTGATGCCATTACCTCATCATTAGCTTACTCTGCTTATGGCTACTATATTGACCACCACGCTGGCTTGAAGCCCAAGAAGAGAAAGAACGCAAAGCAAGTTGCAAAGGAGCTTGAAAGCACCGGCGAACTTCAAGCTCTTATTGGAAATCTCCATTCTTTGGGCCGCTGTGGGCCTAATCAGCCAACTCTCCACAGCTGGGTGACAAGGCAACCCCGACAGGAACCCGACAAGAAAAGTAAAAACCCACGCGCTTCTAGCATAAGCGAGGGAGAAATTGACGAAAGGGACGAAGATGGCTCCGAAAGTGAAGCTGAGTACGAACCAACCTTAAACAAGAGTGAGAGGACTGGGGAAGACGGCGGAGAAGAGTACGCATCAGGCATGAAGATATCTGCAAATGGCAACTCAATCTCCAAAGTTTCAGACTCCGAGAGCTTACCACCGATTAACACTCACCGGAATGTTCCCACCGGTGATAATGCATTAGAACAACAGCGCAGATATTTCCCGTCGGCCATGGATCCTGCCGAGATGTGTCTTCTCTGTGGGCTGAATACACATCTGGCACCGAGCTGCCCATCACTTATCTGCTCTTCATGTGGAAGTTTGGAACACTCAAGAATCTGTTGCCCTGGAAAGGAGCGATGCAAGAAATGCCGCCAACTTGGCCACCAAGCAGGCCAATGCATTGAGAAACTGGCTCTGACCAAGGAAGAAGGTCTTGCATGCGTCTTTTGCAGCTCAATGGATCACCTTGAGGAGCAGTGTACACAGGTGTGGCGATCGTTTTGCCCGGATGTAGCTACAGTCAGAAAGGTTGCGTTTATTCCTGCATCGTGCGCTGTGTGCGGTAGTGATAGGCACTTTTCTTCGGACTGCAATGCGCACCGCAATGCCGTCTCTAACCCTACATGGTCTGTGAAGAACCGCGATCAATATATTGACCCGGATTGTGGCTCAGTACCGATCGAAGGGGAAGCGGGAAGGCAGCAGAATGCCAGGGCCACAAGAGCACCCGACCTCAAGATTCGCGGCCACGCTGCGCGGACGACCAACATTCATTACTCCGAGAGCGACGACTCCGAAGCAGAGTTTCTAGGCCACAAACGCGTTCAGAAGCCAGCGATCGGCCAAATTCGAATGGCTAGTAACATCCAGATGCCAAACATGCAAAATGGAGGGTCGAGACGAAACAACGGACATAATGGCATGCCGGTCCAACCCCCTCTCCCTCCTGGACCGCCTCCCGGACTCCCGCCCATGCGAGGTTCTTTTGGACACCCGCCTCCACCGGGTGCTCCGCCTGGACAATTTTCATCGTTACCCAGGAAGCCTCCTATCCAAGACTATAGGAACGCCCCCCCGCCATCTCACCACGGTTCCCAGGGACCCGGAAGGTCGCATGCTAGCAATGGGCCTCAAGGATCCAAGCCTAGAGGAGGTGGACGTGGAGGTCGTGGCGGTCGTGGACGGGGCAGGGGCAGAGCGAGGGGCAGGTGACTGCTTCTGGGTTGAACGAAGCACCAACACATATGCATTGCTTGGAATTGAACTAGAGATGATGGGGAGTTGTGATGCCCTTGGAGCAGGGTATCCTACGAAATGGTTGGTGCACAAAAGCCGAGCTGTGCGCCCACAGGGGGGACTTGTCCAGACTTGGCGAACGGGCTTTTCGAATATGATGCCCGCCAGCCTGTGCCTCATTAGTAGCACCTGGTGGTAACTACTCATATGGCAGTTTCTCCTTGAAACAAAATGGTAAACGACGAGACCGAAACAACTGTGAACCACGAATACCAATAGTTTTTAAGCTATGATTAAACATATGGAACGAAAGAGGGCTCGGATATGCCAACAAGCTCAGATGGCAACGCGAGTCGAAAATATCTGATTCACAGGCTTGATCACACAGTTTCTTGTCAATGCATTTATGGACAAGGGTCATGCATTAGTAGGGCCCGCTACTGGCTGTAATTTGTAGACACCACAA
Organism: Fusarium verticillioides 7600; assembly: GCF_000149555.1. Taxonomy (NCBI): domain Eukaryota; kingdom Fungi; phylum Ascomycota; class Sordariomycetes; order Hypocreales; family Nectriaceae; genus Fusarium; species Fusarium verticillioides. The sequence continues at coordinate 1,590,516 of NC_031679.1, read as the reverse complement.
ATCGGTTTTAAACAAGAGGTTATGCGCCTGAGTGGATAAATCACTTCTTCTCCTCTAAGGGCCAGGAAGTGTCTGAGATAATATCCAACTGACTGTCTTACCAAAGACCGCCGAAAGTGAAGCTGCATCTCCAGATAGTTAGTCAGGGATAGCACCCAATTAAATGATGTCCTCTCAGGGAAAAGACGGTCGGCTGTCTGTGTGACAAGAGCTCGCAACAATGCAGCATCACATTCGCGAAGCATATGATATCACTCACAGTGCCCCGAGTGGAGGCAGCGACCTATTGCCACGAGTCTGGACGCGACAGGACTGTGTCATTTACTACATAGTCTCGTGTTGAGATGGAGTCATCTCGAGGACCCGTTCAAGGTTCATACAGGGCTGTGCCGAGGAATTGGTGGGGAGAGAGCAAGAAGCTTAATGGAGATGCATGTTTTAGGGTTGGGGCTTTCTCGACCTTTGCTTTCAATGGATCTTTTTGAGAGCAAGGTTGTACCAAGAAGGATGTGATAGGCTGGGATGTATGGTAACGAATAGATGACATGCTAGCAGAATAATGTGGTATATGCATTTTAGGTGTGTTGCGCAGTTAAGTCTCCCTGTGTCGGTTAGGTCGAGGGAATCCTGCATGATTCGTCCTTGGATGAGTTTAGGGCAGACATGCGAGTTTCGGCGATGAATAGTTGATATCCTGTAATGGCACGATTCATACTCAAATGCTACCTAGATTGAGCGATGTTAGACTCTGACAGTTTCCAGACTGAGATCTTGCAGTTCAGGAACCCGCAGAACAGCGCAGAACCTGACTCCCACGTCCCGGCCCGCTTTGGTTGAGAGTCAAGATACTAACATAACCATAACCTGCTGCTGCCGATGACTTACATCGCGATGGAAGGAAGTTGAGTGTTGTCAGAATAGCCAATCATGGCGCGACAGACATGGTTGAAACAACGCGACTACCGCGTTCATGGACACGCAATTGATTGGTTGAAAGATATATGCATGTTTCCAAGGCGTGGCAGGCGGGACGGGAGGGACCATATCCACAGTCCAGAAGCGCTATCGATAAACACCCGAGGCATGGGATGCACCTCCAAGATACATGCATACGGAGTACTTGCGTTCAAAATGTAGGAGGCCTGAGCTAAAGGATTAACCGAGCATTAAAGGAGTGGAAGGGTGTAGGAGTGGACCTGATAGACGTGGCGAGATTCAAAATAGGAAGCATCTGCATTGAAAGAGTTTGCAGCTGGTCTCGCGAGTGGTTGTTGATGCAGAGGCCAGCAAAGTACTCTCCAAGTAGGATGCCATCGTGCCCCGCGGCAGATCTGCAGCAACAAGGGTAGAGGCAGAACAAACCACCGTGAGCCAACCAATCATGAAGCGATCGCAACGCGTTGTCGGTCAGTCATACAACGTCCAGTCCAACGCGCACAAGTATGGACACCTCGATCTAGACACGACCAGGGTGATTTGAGTTCTGAGTCACCGACAGCCAGTCGTCGCTGGCAGAGGGTGACCATCTCGCGATAGGACCAATGCAAGAACCTGCAGCCGGCAGAGACGCTAGAGCAAGAGAATGGAGTTGGAGAAAGGGGAATTTCCATTTTTCTCTTTTTCCTTTGAAGCTAAAAGAGAACGAGGCTGATCTCAGGGACCGTAGCGAGACAGACAGAGAGGGAGATACAGATATATCTCGACCGCCCGGACCCGGCGCTCATGGCCTGACCCGATCCTTTCGTCTTTTTGATTCACTAACAGAACTGCCTGGTATTATTCTATAAATTGTTGACTTATTAGACCACTAACATTGTCTACTATCCTCATCTACCTAACCTACTTGCTCTTTGCTCTATTGACTGTTGTTGTTTGAATAACACCCATCTCAACTTACAACAAAGACTCAACCTCGTCTTGGATTAGAATATTGATATCACACCGTTTTGCATCATCATAAACATTGTTACGCCGGCACTTGACAGCAACCGCAGTTATCAGGTATCAGAGACGAATCTACGAGGCTAAAGTCCTCCGCGACATGCGATTACAATGGCGTCCTCAACAGAACAACTATTTCTCGCCATCTTGAGAAGTGACCACATCAAGGACTCTCTTCTTCCTCACCTCTCATCCAATGATCTCTGCAACATCCGTCAATCTTCGTCGGCTTGCTGCAACCTCCTTACCAAGCGTATCTTCACCCGCCTACACATCTCCTTCTCAGCCTCGACATTTACCAAGTCAGCTCGAGTGTCTGCTCTCGCTCGTATCGGTCATCATATTGAGCATCTTACCTTCTACTTCCCCCATTCTGAGGCCACTTTCCTTCCTCCACTCATCCATCCAGTTTCTGGTAACGAGATATGCTTCCTATACACTCCTCACACAAGCATGGGCTCTGTCCTCTCTCGGCCCAAGTACGCCAACGCTGAGCTTGGTGACATCCTTACCCAGCAATACCCTCCTCTCTTCCATGCCGCCACCAATGTCCCTAGCTTTATCAACGCCATGCGCAGTCTTACCAACATGCGCCATCTGACTATCAGATGTCCTGGCCAGGATCCTAGAGAGCGATATCGCCGTGACATTGTCGACTATGCTCTCATCAGCTTGCGTATCTCCCTTGAGCGTGCTCCTCTGGAGAAGCTTCGCAAGCTGTCCCTTTCTCAGCTGCACCCTGCGGCTTTCAACTACCTTCGTCACGTCAACGGCTTTGGAACAGTCCCGTCAGCCGGAAGACGCTGGCGCCAGATCAACAAGCTCTCCATCTCGGTAGATGCTTGGGACTTTTATGGAACATCGCCAGGTCGTGACCATTTGAAGATCTTGGACGAATACGTCCGCACATTTGCCCCCAATCTAGAGAAGTTCGCCTTCACATGGCTTGGCCGCAAAGGGCCTTGCCCAGTTGCTCTAGCTTCTGACCCCCTCTTCTCACCGCCCCGTGCCTCTAAGAAACTTTTCCACGAGGTTACATCTCCTATGTCTCCCTTACCTGAGACTCCTGGAAAGGGGGCTATCCACTTCCCGAAACTGCGATACCTTCAAGTTCGCAATGCTGTTATGAATGCCCCTCAGCTCAGCAACTTGATCAACTCACACCGCCCAACAGTCAAAGAATTCGACTTTGAGAGTGTCGTTCTGGCTGATAATGGTAACTGGGACGATGTCCTTGCGCCCATCGACACCGATGATTCCTGGTCTCGAAGCAACAGCATAGCCGCCCAATCAGAATACAGTCTTGTCACGAGCCCCAGCTCAGAGCATCTTCCAAGCCCAAGTGCTGCTGTAACTGCCGCTAGTCGTGAGCTTTTCGACATGGACCTCGGTGGCTTCCCTTTCGGCGACATTGAAAACGAAGTCGTTGATGACCCTACTGAAGAGATCACTGCCAGTGAACTGTTTTCTGCCCCTGCATATGAATCAGATGCTGGATTCAGCACAAAACTTAGAAAGAAACGCTCTCGTCGCCGCAGACGCAAGCATCGCAGCAGTGTTGAGGATGCCCCTGAAACACCGTCTCCTTCACCCAAGTCCTCTCAACACTCCCTATCACGCCGCCACAAAACCTCTCGTCCTCGACTCCAACCTTTTCTGGAGGAACAAATCCTCCGCCCCTCAACTCCTGTCCCCAACATCACCGCCCCCATCTTGATCAGTGATCCCCAGCCTGTGCTGCTACAACCCACAACCTATGACCCAACCGCAAGGAGGAATGCCAGTCGAGATCCGGATGAAGGCATTTCTACCGTGCAGCGCAATATAGAGCAGGAAGAAGCCCACCGTCTTCTGGCTGAAGATGCTGTCGCGAGAGTGAGCGCCTTGCAAAAGGCCAAGGCCGCTGTCCTGTCCAAGCTGAGCCGCGAATTCTGCCATAGCAAGAAACCCCGCGTCGGTGAAGCTAACGCATGTCGCTTTCTGGCAGGCCGGGATATTGGTACGGCATTTGGCCCCAGCATGGTCATGGAGGATCGAAGAGCACTGGAGAGTCGGAGCGTATTAGTACCCCTGATGTTCAGTCGCTCATGAACTGAACACAGTACGAGAAACATGAATGAAATGATGGCGGGCTCCGAGAAATAGTGGGAACACTCTTGTAATAACGATACCATGTCCTTCGTTTCTTGATGTATTTACTATCAGTATTCTTTACACTGACAACGAATATTATGCTTTGTTATGACCAATGCCTTCGTTACCTCTCATCATGTGCTTGCTTAATTATGAACTTTCCTTCCTTATTGTCTCCATTGCCTTAATATACTCCGAGACTTCTTTCAGGCCCGTGAGCGTCAAGTCTCTCCTTCGACCTTCAATGACTACAGTCGGCACGGCGTCGATGTCCATACCTGTACTTCTGATCTTTTCTTTGGTATCCCTTTCACCCCTGGACTTGTCTTCCACCAAGCTCTTTGCCATTTTCTCATCTATACCAGCCTCAACACATGCCTCAATCAACATATCGTCAGCACCGGGATGTCGGCCTTCCGCAAAATACAATCTAAACACCGCGTCCACGAGCTTGTTCGCTACTTCAGCTCCCTTGGACTCCTGAGCTTGTTGAATAACCCGATGTCCAGGAAATGAGTTACCAGTTGGTCCCGTAAAAGCTATGGGAAGTTTCAGTGGTTGAGCAAGTGAGAGCATATACTCTTGGAAGATTTTCTGGGCCTCTTGATTGTCATTATGCTTCTTATGTAGGGCATATGCAGCTCGGTCTGGGATGGTTTCAGGCCGGTCTGGACTAGGCTGATAAGATGCGAAATGAAGCTTGAAGGAGATGGACGATGAAGAATTCGAGGAGCGGAACTGAGACAAAGCCTCATCAAGTCTGTAGTCGAAGCGTCAGACGGTCATTAAAGTCAAGGTGAGCCAATAAAGATGAAGATGCTACCTCTTCTTTCCAAGATATGTCCTGAGATGTATTAGCCATGACTCTGCTTCTCTTCAACAAGCTAGGTAAGGCATCATACCAAGGACAAATCGTGTCCATGACGAAAGTGATTTGAGACTGGTACATAATGAGATACGATAGGAGACGAATAGTTATTGCATCTCTTGTATATGGCACCCATTAAATGACCGAGATCCACGTTGGAATATAAATGCGGGGTAATTGCACCAAGCCTCCGGATCTATAACGGAACGGAACGACTAAACCGAAAGAGTCTTCATGCGTAAGGATAATCTCATGGTAGTGGAGGTCTCACTTACGATGTATACATCTTTTCACATTGGATATAAGGAACCATTGGAACTAGAAAAGGGTATCTCGGAACATGGAATGTGTATCGCTGTACTTAGTCAAACGTCATCTTGGTACCCGTATGCTTCACAACCGCGCCCGTCAGTCTCGCAACAGATATATCCTCAGCCTCCTTGAGCGGCTTCGCAGCCCCCCCACGAGTATCATGACTCTCCCGCACTGCGCCATTCGTTTGATCATACTTGCGCGGCGGAGGTCGACCTCGTGGGTTACTGTCCTTGTCGGGAAGCGCCTTACGATCCTTGCCGAACCGCTTCTTGTACCGTACTTGATCATCCTCGGCCAACTCCACCTTGAGCTCGCGACCCAGCATTCGGTTTACCCACCACTTGCGTGTCTTGAACTGCTTCTGCTGCGACTTGTTCTTCTCTTCATCGTCCTTGAAATCGTCCTCTGTGTCGACTGCCTCTTTAATTTTGACAAAACCTTTGACCGCCCATGCAGCAGCAGTGGGGTCCTGGAACTTGACCCAACCAAAGCCCTTGCACTTCCCAGTATCCTCGAAGGTCGCAACCTTGGCCCATTCGATCTCGCCGCACTTCTCAAAGTTTCTGTATAGATCGTCCTCAGTTGTTTTGAAGCTCATATTGCCCACAAAAATCTTGCGACTGGCATTAGCATCTTGCTTTTGCTCCTTGCTGGTCTTTCCCTCATTGGCATCCTCTTCTGTGGACTCAGCCTCCTTTTTGGGCCGACCCTCAAACGATGTCGCATCCTTGATGAGAAGTTTTCGACCACCAAGGTCACTCTCGGTCAGAGAGATAGCGGAGACTTTGGGACCGATTTCTGTAAAATCGACGTAGGCAAACCCCTTGTTTGCTGGTTTGACATTCTTATCCCGGCCAGGTTCCTTGTTGGTTGGTAGCTTGACCCGAGTGATCATCTCTTCAGTGATGACGCCTCCGGAGTTATCGACGAGCCACTTGCGAAGTTCTGTAGCCGTGACATGAAATGGCATGTTGCCGATCCAGACACTGTGCTCTGACCGAGCGGCTTTCTTATCCTTGCCATCTTTATCGCCCCTTTTCTCGTCATCGCTATCCTGTTTCGAGGGCAATGACTTTCCCTTTTTGAGGGCACGCTTTGCACGCTTAGACGGGGGCTCGGGTGCGTCTACGTCGACTTCGATTTCTTCGAGTTCGATCTTGCGCTTGGAAGAAGATACAGCGGCTTCAGACTCTGCCATCTCAGCAACTTCTGTCGATTCGACCTTCTCAATTTCGATAGTCTTCCCGGAGCTCTCGGTCTTCAATTCCGACTTGGAAGCTTTGGGCTTCTTCTGTTTCTTTTCCTTTGTCGCCATTGTGGTGATGATGGTTGATAGACGAGTCTAAGGATAAAGTCGCCAGAAATTTTCTGCCTGTTCTAATGCGATAAGAGATAAGAAACTCGGAGATGTGGGCCCGCCGCCGGACCCTTGAAAATCTGATTGCTCCGATAGTGGGCCTGCCAAGTACCGATTATGCGTTGTCCATTGTCCATTGTCCGCCGCATTGAAGCCCCTGGAATTATGGAGAAGCCTACAGATTGTTCAACAAGGAGAAAGACTTTATTAGTGAGATTTTGCTGAGTACTGGCTACATAAGGGTATTAACTTCTCAGCGTTATGTCAACCCCAAGCACCGTACGGTAAGCTCAATCAACCTCTGAAAAAGAGATGAGAAGGACATACAATGGCAGCTATTGAACTCTGCTAAAATGTGATACTGGCAGTGAGATGAATAGTAGCCTTGCTGGGGGTTGTCAGTTTCTGGGTATCGATGCTTGTGGATAGGCGCAGTGACGTTTGGTGCTACAAAGACAGCGAATCTTACGGGCTGATGCCATTACAGAGGATCTATAGTTTGCTAACTTGCCTGGAGATAAGAACTTAGAGGGGGAAGCCATTGAGGCTGCTGTTAGATACGATTTTGCTATTAAGTCGTATCTTGGAAAGCGAGACGAACAAACTGGTATTCATCAAATATCTCACCGCTTGACGGCACTAGTCATTCAATATACCTAGGTAGGTAGTAACAGGGGTTTCGCTGTCTCAGAAACATCCCAAACACCCAATGGCAGAAGTTATCAAGCAAAGTTGTCAGTGAATCATCCATGGAACCGAGCTTACCATAGCCCTGTATAGTTACCAGTACCTTAGGGACTATGCCAGCCCTGACTTTCATCCCTAATTGTTATCACGTATCTGCGGCCCAACCATAAGCTATCACCCGACCAGCATGCCAGTCTATCGACATTGCTGATAAGAAGGTGATTAATCAGAATGTTCACACCTGTACATAGTAACTTGTTGTTCCGGGGCCTGAGAGCTACTGGCCCGACGTACATCGCCGAGGCCGTACCAGGTGGCGGCCGAATTTGGGAAAGGACCCGTTCCGGCCCCGTCAAGACGGCCCGGGCTTAGTTAATCTTAACTTTGCCGTGGTAACTATTGATTGGTGGGTATGCCATAAAGAGCCCCGGCGGATTCCTAATCCTATACCGCTTCTGACATATAAAATACTTGAAATGACGCTTGAAGAAAATTTGCAAGAGTCATGACATAGAATTGTAGACCCGGCCAGCGGGGTGAAGGAAAATTGAAACCAACCAACAGCCACTTGAGCCCAAAATGGTGCTAAATTAATACTGGAGACCATGAAGATGCCCCTCAACCGGTCCCTGTTCACGTGTGGCTACCAGGCCTGGGCGGCTTGCGACGGGGGCCTCAGGTGTGGCCAGAGCGAATGAGATGCCTCGTGACCCCCCTTCGACCTAGGCCCAGGTAAAATTCACTAGCCCCAGACAACGGACCAAAAACACTGGAACCTTGGAACTCTCCCTCATTCAAAGCCTGACCAACCCCAACTTCACCAGTCCCGTCCACCTCTTCATCCTCCTCCACCTTTTTAAAACCCTCTTCTACGCCATTCACCCTCCGCCACGATTCCTCTATTTCATTCGATATATCGTATTGCTCGGAATAGCAATTCTGCCAAGCAAACGCTTCCATCATATTCACAGTGCTTAACGCTGACTCCCGACACATTTGTATTCACGCAACCGGCGATAGAATTTGGAACTTCGTTTCTTGACGTCCAGCACTACGAGACCACCGCTGGTGTCTTAACGGCCAACACACAAACCATCTTTGTCGGCAAACACATTCGTCACCGACTCTGGCTTATCCAACTTGCACTGTCTCTGAGTGATTTATTCATTCATTGATTGTTGAACAAGGATCGTCCCCGAGTCCCATCGGATACTTTTGGAACTTGCGACAACATGAACGTTCTGCTCTCGCCTCAGCCCCCTGTCTTCCCTCATCAACACGAAAACCCTCGTCTCTCCCCACAGCGATCCCGTAAGTGCTATCGTGCCTCGATCATTCCCATTCGAGATGCGGATGACTCGCTCAACTCTTCCACCAAACTGCTCTTTGCCACTAACACATTCAGTGCCCCCCTTTCACAGTATGACCTCTCGAAAGCGAAAAGCTGACGAGGATGGTGATGAAACCATGTCACCCAGGAGTTCCCCTACTATCTCTACTCGGCCTCTAGCTCGACCATCGAAAAAAGTTCGATCCAACGAAGTCATCGGTCGACCTCTTGCACTTCCGCGACTTCTCGAGACTCTCGATACGTCTCAGCTCAGAACCGTTCTTGAGCGCATATGCGAAACTCATCCCGATATTGGTCATGAGGTTGTCTCACAAGCTCCTCGACCTTCAGTTACGTCTGCCTTGCAAGTTTTGCAAGGCTACGAGGCGAAGTTGAAGGATGCTATTCCATACGGCGAGACCAGCCCGGAATACACCTACTATCGGATCAAAGAGCCACTGGTTGCTTTGATTGACGCACTATCAGACTTCACCCCTCAATTTCTCCCACCAAATGAAACCCAGCCTACCAAATCACTTGAGTTCTTGGACGAGGCCACAAACATTATTCATAGACTTCCCAATTGGGAGCCGCAGACATACCGACACCATAAAGAAACTGCATATGAAGAAATATCGAAGGCATGGGCACTTGTTATCAACGAGGCTGGCAAGAGGGCCGGAGGTCTCAACCTACATACTGGAGGATGGGATCAAATTTTGTCTCGACACAATGAACAATCCGGTGATCGCCTTGCCTCAGCAATCAACACTATGTCCACCAGCGTTGGATGGATAGGCGCCAACGCAAACCCAGGAGCTGGAGGGCCTTCTGACCCTAATTCTATTCTCAACCAGCTCATGTCTGGTACCTATGGAGCTCCCGTTAGAGTCGGGCCCTGGTAGGGATAGTTGTGACCTGGAGCTCTCCAAGATAATGATTGCATATCGCGGCGCACCGGACCAGTCATCTTCGCACATATTACGACCAAATCATCACGACGACTTTCATTTGGCAGCATTGGCGGCATAGACTTGAGGCACCCATTTCTTTGTTTCACGGCAGGGTGGTTGGCGTTTTGCGTGTGTTTTTTTATATCCCTTTCCTTCACTTATGAACCAGTAGGGATAATTGTTATACGGATTGGTTGATTTCCCAAGCAACCCCAACAGCGCAGACAGACTGCGTGTGCCTGTATGTAGAAATTTGATATATCTTGTTTGTTATCTTGATAGTCTTTGCAGAAGGCTCGCAGACAGTTCTCCACGAACCTCTGAATTGTTCCTTGTGACGACCGACACTGTATATGTGTCGATGAAACCTGGTAACATACCTGGATGTAACCTTTTTCTACCAGCCAGATATGTCACCCTAACCAGGACCTATCGTCGAATGAATAGTATCTTTCAGACCCGGCTCTATCCCGTCTATATCACTAAGCGGAAAGGGAAAGACTGGCAGCCGCAACTACGTGACCTAAATGCATTGAATGAACGTTTATCGGATAAAAAAGTTGAAACTTTGTTATCCTCAAGTAGAAACATATAGCTAAAAGGTTCAAGACGAACGCGACGTGATATGAACTCAATAGGTAAGCCCTCATGGGCATGCATGTTCCAATTGCGTCTTGAGCTTCGTGCACTTATAACTCTCCTCTTTTAAGAAATGACATTCCTCTTTGGGATGTTCTCCCCGTCATCGAGATCCTTTTCTTCAGCCTGAAGCTGATGACCTTGGTATAAAATCTAACTTACTAAGTGACACATGCCTCAGGGAGCAAGAATTCTTCTGGACTGAACTGAAGATGCCAAAATGATTAGCCATCTAATTCAAAAGCCGCTGATTACATACCGGATTTTCTTCTATCTACACGAAATTTACTGTAATCCTTTTGTCGTAATGTAGGATAGAGGCCTTGAGTTCTCTCGCCTCCCAAAGACGAGGCATTGAATCCGTGATGGAGGTACGGAGGTCTACTACCTACCTTATGTAGGAACAGAGTTGTCCAAGTCATTCGATTTGAATACCTTAGGTTGGTAGGTAGATTCAGAGATATGAGGGGCAATTATGGATACTCGACAATCTGATTACAGTTGTACAGCACTCGTCTACCAAGAACAGGAATTCCATACCAGGTTAGTCCTTCTAACGGGCTTACAGGCTTACAGACGATGGTGCATTGCCTACGCAGTGTCACGTGCTCTCCCGTCATTCAGTCCAGGCAGTCGCGCCTCCACTTCTGACCGTTAACGCGCTCTTGCTCATTTATCAATATCAAGCCCGCCACTGCTGGTGAAGTTTTGCCTCAACTCTATACTATCTCAATTTTTCTCTATTACTACAAATCCTTATTGCTGACACTTCCCGAGTTCTTCATGTGCACATAAATTTTGTTCTGTGTTCAACCATTCACCATGCCTGCGTATGTCCCTAGACGTGTCGCGTTTAATGTTCTTATCACTAACGGCTTCACCAGTCCAGGCGATCAGCACACTACAGTGACGAATCCCTTTGAGGAGCCGCGTATACGAGTCGCCGAATGGGCTGCCAAGGACATTGCAACTATCTCAGCGAAACTGGATAAACAACTTGGCCCCGAGTACATTTCTGCCCGTGCAGGTCCTGGTGGTACCAAAGTTCATTACTTAACTGCTGAGAAGTGTATCACCTTGGCGAATGAAGTATTTGGTTTTAACGGATGGTCGTCCTCCATTCAAAACATTCAGGTTGACTTCGCGGACGAAAATCCTCAAACACAGCGCGTCAGTATCGGTTTATCGGTCATAGTCCGAATTACACTACGCGATGGCACCTACCATGAGGATATTGGATACGGATCCATCGAGAACGCAAAAGGAAAGGCAATGGCTTTCGAAAAGGCTAAGAAGGAGGGCACCACCGACGGACTGAAACGCGCCTTGAGGAGCTTTGGTAACGTCTTGGGCAATTGCATATACGACAAAGACTACGTGAAACAAGTCACCAAAATGAAAGCCGAGCCCGTTAAAAAGTTTGATCAAGACAATCTCCACCGTCACGCTGACTACATCAAGCGTGATGTTGTAAGACAAGAACCCGCCGCTGCCTCTACTTCTGCCGCGCCCGCTGCGCCTGTGGTTAAGACAGAGCCGGTGCCGCCACTCCCTGTTGCAGAGTCATTTGACGATTATCTTGGAGGTATCTTGTCCTCCGATGGATTTGAGGAAATCGAGGCTGAATATCTGTAGAGCTCGACGAGGCAGACTTCTGTGTTCCAGAAGATGGCCACCCGGACGAAATTATGCTTTCAACATCAATCCTGGGCCAATCTGCAAATGAGGGACCCATCAACAGAACAGCAGCCCAACAAGTTCAGCAGCAAACTGGCAGGTCGAATTCTACTGGACCTCCGAATCGAGCACCGCAAACTCCGATACATGGACAGCAACGTCCAGCCCCCCTGAATGGTGCAGCCACACTTTCCAATCGCCCGCAAGGTGGACCTTCGGGACGAACAACTCCAAATCAGATTGGCAACCCTCGTCTGCCACCCAATGGACCTCAAAACATGCCCGAAACCGTAGGGTTCTTCTCTGCAAAGGCCGTGAATCAACTACCGGAATCCACTCTAGAGGGTTCGAGTAGTGCTCGTCTTGTTTTGCCACAGGGACAGCAGGCCTTCAACCCCAAGGCAGAAAGCCCATCTATTCGAAAAACCCCTGGCATCGACCACTCTTCATCCAAACCTGTTGCAAAGAATGGCCAACATGTTGCCCCGACTAATAGCCAAGTAACAGTGGCACCTGCTACGCGCTCTAACACGAATAGCTTCACCCCGGTTCGACCTTCGATGCCCAGCTCCCAGAGCGCACGTGGAAATGTCATAAACCCTTCGTTCGATCAAACTCGTCGAATTGGCGCACCTTCCGGCCCAGGAAGTCCACTCGCAAATAGGGGCAGCTATCGACCCCCAGCAATGAAACGACCTCCTCCAGTGGATGGTAGAACTGCACTAGCCGACCTCCCCGCTAACGGAAACGGAGGGACAGCACCAACTGCGGCAAGCGGATTGGAAGCAAAGCGACAGAAGACGGGGTAGGCCTTTAAGGTCGAAGTCTGGGTTCAGACAGGCGATGAATGGCATGATGGTAGGCGTACCGGTATTTCTAAGAGATGCTTTTGTTAGGAGCTCAGGTCTGGGATATTTTTTATGGAATCAAATAATGATCGGAATGCAACTTGGGCTCTAGAGTTAAACGTCAGATACCATTCCCTGTCTGTACATTACGGTCTGACTTGGTGCTTTTCAAATAAGTATAATTGCCGAGTTATGTTCTTGAAAATGATATGGCAATCAATAGAAGTTGCTGCTCTCTGTGGAGTTTCTGGGACATATATCTCTGATCATCACTGGTGCGTTGTTATTTCATCTATCATCCTATTGTTACATGGCTAAGCCTACCTAGTTGGTGTACATGTGCTTCATCCCAAAGACATTCGAGATGCTCTATTTAGGGCGGAGAAAGTGTTTTATATGTATGCTTGCTGCTTTCAGTTCAGCTTAGCAAGCCCTGACTGAGCCTGTTTCACTACATGTGGAAAACCAAGCTTGCCCGCCATTTCGATACACTGCTTGTACTTCTTGCGAGCCAAGTCATTGTTGCCCAACATGGTTGCGACATCGCCCCAGTTACACAAAGCAACAGCGCAAGCCTCGTCACATTCCTCTGTACGCTCATCGCCACTAACATCCTTTGCATGCTTATAAGCGTTTTTGGCCCAGTTCTGCGCAGCTTCTAGGCACTCCTTCCGAGTCGCGGGCATGGCAGGGTCATGCAGCTCCTTAATCATCTCGGAGGGCTCGCTGGTAGGTGGAACAAATATGGGGTGTTGAGCGAAGCTGGCAGCGAGGTTGTTCATAATGATGGGACGGTGGCAGGGCGCCTCGCAAAGACGAAGAGCTTGGAAGAAGAGAGGGATCGCGAGGTGGAACTGGTTCTTGCGCTCGTAGTCACGACCCAAAGATTCCATAGCGCCACCCATTTGTTCTGGGCTTAGCCAGTCACCCTCTCCAGGCTTGATACCCTCCTCTTTGCGGCGACGAAATTCTTTTAAAGCGGTTTCAACAGCCCAAATGAGGTGCTTCTGAGAGCTGTCAGGGTCAAGAACGTGTTCGTCTGCGTAAAGCTCTCCAAGTTTGATAGCAATCCCAACAGTCTTAGTAAGAAGACGTTGCCTCTTATGCCATAAGCTTTCGGGTACGAAGTCCTCGTCAGTAGCTTCTTGCTCATTGGGAGAAGCGGCATTGTTCACGTCATGGGTCGAAGAGGCCTTGGACGTCTTGGATGCAGGCTTGACAAGTCTGCCCTCATCGTTGACTTTGCCTTCCTTGACCGAGTGCTCCATAACCCGAATCCACCTGTTACAGTCGGCAAGGATGCCCTCAAGAACCTGCAAGCAGCCGTTGTAGTTTCCGATCTTCTGCAGCCAGTGTGAAGTCTGGATACGAATACCAAGAACTTCGTCAGAGTAGGGATCTAGGCCATGCTCTGCGCATTGATCCATGGCGCGCTTATAGTACTTGAGAGCGAGTTCGGAATCGGGACTGATGTTGGTATAGTATAGAGCTCGTCGTAGAGAGTTTGCGATGGGCTTTGGATATCGTGTAAATTGGTAGTGATAGAAGTAGTTGAAGTAAAGGTAGACGGTGTATGCGCCAATGACCGACACCACACCGAGGCTAATATCGTTACCACAAGGAAATGGCCGAGGGTATGCTCTGGGACTCACATGAAGATTCCTAGTGTTGTTGCGCCCGGGCTCTGTCGGAACGCTGTCTTAATACCGGTAGGACTCATGGCGACTACAAGACTACGTAGGCCAGCAGCAAGAGCACGACCAGCGAATTGGCGAAATGTGATCTGTGGTAGTGTCGGTTGACTTTTCTTGGGTAACTGGTTCTTCCTGGCTTCAAGATCTCCATCATGGCGATTATTTGACGAATTGCTTGTTTGGAATCGACGCTGGTCCGACCGGAGGCCAACAATGGCCCAGAAGTTGACCGTGGCTGTTCGTGAACGTAATTGGACGGACAACAGGCCGGAAGCTGGGTGCTGCCAGCATCTCCGGCGGAGGGGCCTCAGCGATGCAACTACTGACACCGACATGGTAAGCCGGTTGACGAGTCCCTCGGCGAGCGATGGCCGGGGGTTCTTTTTTGTATGGTTGTGGTTGTAATGACAAGCGTAGAGGTTGAAAAGCTGTAAGTGGATGCTAACTTGGAGCTCATCATGATTGCGCACAGACCATTTCCCGGATGAATACTGGCCTGTGCGTTTCCAATCAAAGAGATTCTTTAGTGGAGGGCAGTTTCGGTATCCGCTAACAATACCTACCTACTAGCCTAACTAGAGCTGACTTGGCCGAGGCTTTTTGGGCCGGGCGGGAAAGCTCAGGGTCGTCTTTGGTTCTGGCGGGGGGAGGGGAGAGTTTTGCATATGACGGAATCTGGACAAACGTCCCAGAACCATTCAAACTTATTCCTTGCTACTCAATCTTATACTGTAATCACAACTGCAACCGCAATAATGGCCGGGAAGTTTGAACCCAAGGTTCCTGTGAACCTCGACCCCCCAAAGGACGACATCATCTCTCGAGAAGAGCTCGCTAAAGCCAATGGTACGGCCCGCCCCTCATTCAGGCTCAGTATGGGCATCATGCTGGCTTTGACTTAATCTTGTATCTGGGAGTTTTGAATTGGACGTTGCTAATCTGAAGAAAGGTGCGGATGGAAACAAGTGCTACGTGGCCATCAAGGTATGACTCCCATAGCAAGCAACTTGCCGCATGATCCATCTGATGTGAGTGCGACTGATTGCGTCAAACACAGGGCAAGGTTTACGACGTTACTGGAAACAAGGCTTACCTTCCCGGAGCTTCCTACAATGGTAAATAATCGAATTGCGTGTACTACAACACAGGATACCTAACTGTCACGACCAGTGTTTGCCGGTAAGGATGCCTCGAGAGCTCTCGGCAAGACCTCCACCAAGCCAGAGGATGCACGGCCAGAGTGGCAGGATTTGGACGAGAAGGAAAAAGGCGTATTGAATGACTGGATCACTTTCTTTTCAAAGCGGTACAACGTCGTTGGTGTTGTTGAAGGTGCCACGAACATGGACTGACTAGCCGAGTACCCTCCGAGTACTCAAGTCAAGTTATAAAACCTCCATATTCATACTAATTTATCCTTTTTGTGGATCACAAGCAGTGATTAGAATTCCCAGATCTCCGCCGTTACGGGCCCATGGAAGCTGAAAGGATTTCAGATGCAGTATCTCGCTCAATAACTGGTCCTATACGTTGGCCGATATGCTGAGAAACTATCTCAAGACCGACGACACAAACGACCACTTCTCTGGCTCAAGCTACAGTTTGCCCTTGTGTACTCAATCGAGACAAACCTGACTTAGGCAGTAGATGCTCCGCTTCAAGTCCACCCGTTCCAGCTTTCATGCGTCGTCAACTTAGTGCTCTCGCACAAGCAGCGTTGCACAAAACGGGCCCGCAGCGGTCCTATCTTATCCTTACCATTTCGACCCATCCTTCCATCTGTGGTCGGAGAAAAGCTAGGGGTAGCATCTACGCCTGACATCCCCGTTTCACACGAGTGTTAGTCTCTGGACAGACAGACAGACCTGGACACCGAAGCTTGAGCACTACGTGTCACATATGAGATCTTTGGTGACCAAAAAGAGGTTCATTAATACTTGAATCATACGTGTGCTGTGACTATAATTATCTCAGCGGTGATTTCTACTCATGTATACGAACTGTTTGACAAAAATAGAGGTAATGGCCTTTATGATCACAGATGGGGATGAACAAGATGAGGATCTTAGTCAACAGCAATAATAAGGCATTGATAACCCAAACTCATAACTAATTGAAAACCTCCAAACTTATCCGCCATGTCTTCGCAATGACCGTTCCTGATCGTAGTTATGCTGTGTCTGAGATTCACTTGCCCGGCAAGCGAGAGCACAGTTGTCGCAAGGAACGCATTGTCTCCATGACTTGCGAAGCACCTTGACTCCAAAACATTGATGATTGGGGTCGTTGCGAGCAAAGTGGCAGTATGACTTGAGGCGGAGGGTCGAGTGATTGCATGCAAAGAGAAACTCTTCCCAATCGCACATTTTTGTTATGGCAATTGCTTTCGACTGGGATGATCTTGATGTAATTAAGTTACTGAGGCGAGCTTCGATAAAAGGCAGTAAATTCTTACAAGAGCTTCCTATATCGTAGTAAGGAGTCTGAGTTATGAAGTCCAACGTGTGAGTAAGTGATTAACAAATTAGAACCGTAGATGGTAGCGAACAAACTTAGTGATAACGACTGATCAGTGGCAAAGGATGCACGTTTTATAGTAAGAGAGCCGACGCCGGCTTCGAGGTTTGTTCATTAAGTATACTCTCTTATCGTTTCCTCGTTTCCCCGTTTCCCCAGTTCCTGGATAATCTAGCTGTCGGGTAAGAGACAAGGGTTCTAGTCTTCATCATCCAATCGACTTCCAAATATTTGAGGAATCGGCCTATGCAATGGACTATCTGCAGCCCAGGATGACATTAGCTGCACATTTTCCTTGCAGCGCTGAAAAGAGCTGGCTGCATAGGACAAAAAGTGAGTATCCGAACGAGGGGCCAGTGAAGATTCGAGTCTTGTGCTACCCAGTGCGTCTCATGGGAGTTTGCTGGTGGAGTTTTCATCGTGTTTCTTCTGTTTCTTTGCAATATTCAAATTGAACTGGATATCTTCTTTGGCGATAGCGAGAATGCGGTATCAACGAAGAAGCACCGTAATCTAAACATCGAACGAGAGAGCATGAATGCCAACTCTCACTTGAGAGTCGTGGGGTCTTGGAGTTTCAAACTGAACGAGGGTTCAAGTTGAGAGTGACGGGCATACGTAATAGCCACTGGCGCTGCCGTTGTCTTTGCCAACCCAACGGGTCTCGACATGAGCTGAAGTTTGACCAATGATCCTCGCACGATATACATTCATCCTCCAACAGACTATAGCCGCCACTTACATTTGAGCCAGATTTTGAATAGATATCTTGGATCCTTTTCGTTCAGCCACATTCGGCCTCGAGGGCTTTGATCCAGGATAAATAGTGGGATTTTCGGCAAGATGCAGATATTACCAAGGCTAATGAAGAACCGCATGAATGCATGTGGCCGAATCGAGCTGGACCAAAAGGAGTAGATGGGGGAAGAGACAACGGACCACATCGTTGAGTCACGAAGAATGGTGCGATCCCGAGGTAGATAAAGGAGTGAACTAGGTGCTGTTGGGTCTTCTAGGGACTTTTCTAGAGGGGCATATGATTGGGATAGGCTCAGTATCCCATGATAGAATATATCAACAATTGAGAATAATTGTCAAGGCTATCGTGTGAAAAAGAGCTTGGCGCACTTGCAACATGGCGTTTTCCGTAGGTTGAATAGGTATGAGCAACAACATACGGCTGAGAATCAATGCTGTGTGGAGCAACCGTAGCAGTTGAGCTTTTATGCTTTGATTTTCGTGTAAACCAGGATAGTCAGTCGTATAGTGTAGGCCGTACGCTCTAATTGTTGATAATGATACAAAATGACGGCAATAGTCGTGATTGTGGATGAGCCGGTAAGTAGACAGATACTGGTCTGAAGTGCCGAATTGTGAAAAGCACCGAATGTTCTTATACGGAGACGTTCTAGCGTTAATCATATGCTGGTGACGTATGTAGACACAGTATGATCCGTTGCAAATTGAGCCGCATCATCAATTGATGGTTCGCAAAAGCGCACTTTCAACTAAGTTTCGTCAGCGGGCGAACGCAGGTTGCCTCGCCGGATGCCTAGTATCTTGGGGGTTGAAAGAAGAATGCTGATTGGTTCAAATACATCGCAAAGCCTCAAAGTGAGGCGGTTTGGGGAAGACAGAGTCGCTCACATCTCACCCGGAATTGTACTTTGCCAAATACATACAATACCTACCTTACTTACTTTATTTCATCACAGTGACTCTTCCCTCCTCTATTTCCCCCATCGTCCCCCGCCATTTTCCTCTTCTTTTGCGCTTCTGCATCCATCCTCCTTTGCCTTTTGCCTCATTCTAAGCCAGCCCATAGACCTCAATGCCTGCCTACTAACCCATGGCTCATACTACTTTGGCAGTGACACCCTGACGCGAAGCACAACACAGCCAGCACAACACAACATAACATACACCTAAGGCAATCGACTATCACTGGTGTGGCTACCAACTAGCTCGCTCAACCACTTGGGGATTTCTCTGGGTTCGACCTGCCTCCTTCTTCAGACTCGGTGCTGGCTTGACAAAGATCTCACGCTAGTATCTGTCATCAGTCGTCCGACCCGGATCCCTTATTGGACCCTGGACTCAACGCTTGTTTGCGCTGGATAGCTATTGATCTCAGCCCAATGTATGCTTTTTGATTCCTTTGATTCTTCGGGTTGCCGTGTCTCTCCTATGTGTCCTACCCAGTCCCATCGACAGTGTTGGGTCGGGAACCTTGTTGTCCCTTCCAAAGTCGAACAACCTTAGCCCTCCCGTCTATCAACTCGGGCAGAACATGATGTACTGCTATAAGACAACAGCTAACTAGAGGAGCTAGCCGCCCTTGAATCGCCTTGGCGTGTGTTGTTCATCTATACGCCCATTCCTGGGCTCCCAGTTAGTGCCAGCAGCGGTCCTGCTCAGATACACAGCACGGTTCGAAATCGTCTACACTTAACGCATCCATTCACTCTGATAGCTACATCAACACTCTGCCCGCAGAATGGACTCCTTTAGCCCTTCACAGGAACAACGAGGCGGCGCCAATGTATCCCCGCAGGCGGCTCAACAGCAGAGCTCGAACCTGGCTGCTCTGGGTCAGCAGAGACACCAGACCACGAACCCTTTTTGGCAAAACTGGGCTGGAGATGATCCCTGGAACCATCTTGCCTTCGGTGCGCCTAATGATGGCCAGACCCGCTCGCAACTTATTGGATCCGCCAACTTTCAAACATCGTATCAAGACTATCGGAGCAAACCACTTTTATCAGAATGTGATACCAACCCAGAGGATTCGGCTTACGGCAGCCGCTTGACTCATAGCATTGGAAACCCTTCTGCATATGGTGAAGATATGGACCCTGATGTCCAAAATTTGGAACCTCAACATTCGGATGCCCAGCTTGTCAACAGAAACTTAGAAACTCTCCAACTGCAGTGTCAACCAGCCTCCAACGATGCTCACTTATATCAAGACCAATGGGTCCGACCTTACCCGCCCGCAAGCGTTGCAACGGCCCCGGTTGGTGGAGAACGACGTTGGATCTGTGGTGACTGCCAGAAACGATGCCGTACACGTTCCGAGCTAAGGTGAGCACATGGGTTTGGCCTCTATTGACCACCCCTTTGCTGATAAAGTCTAGAAAACACGAATTGAAACATTCTCTTCCTTGGCACTGTGACGTTACAGGCTGCTCACGTGAGAAAGGCTTCACGTCCAAGAACGATCTCGACAGACATAAGAGAACCGTACATAGCGACCGCACTGTTTCTGGTCGTACCTTTGTGTGTAATATTGGCAACTGTGCGAAGAAAAGTAAAATCTGGCCAAGGGCAGACAACTTCCGGTCACATTTGCAGAGAATTCATGCAAAGACATATTCAGCCAATGACGATCTATCTGAATATGTGCATCGGTATGCCTTTTCTCCCCCTTCCTTTTCAGCATCATCCTTTGCCCTGGTACCCAGAAGCTAGCTAATAAACTACAGTCCAGTTCCGTCACAAGATCTCGAGGGTGTGGGTGGGAGTGCTATGGCATATCTCCAGGCACAGGAACAATTACCTGGTCTGGCTCATCCCTCAACAATCCTATCCTTCCGTGTGTCTTATGGTGAACGACGGGCTTCACAACCCCAATCTGTTACCAGTAATCCTCCTCGAGGACCACCCTCTTTATCTTTTGATCGAGATGCATCAAGCCTTGCAACGGTACGAGAAGGTGATGAGAGCTTCGCTCACCCTGACATTGTCCATGGACGCAGTGCTCTGCCACCGAATCAATGGCCGGCATCTGCTTCTGAGGAGGATGCGCCTGGTGACGATGTCACCGCTTCTGAAGCTGAACAGCCTGACGATGATGCATTAGAAACTATGGACGGCGTGCAGCAAGTTGAAGGAGCAACTGCAGATGTCTCTCATGAAAATGGGGACCTAGGAAGCCAACAGGCTGATGTCAGAATGGTTGACGCTGACGAAGCCCAACGGACTCCTAAAGCAATTCCCCCACAAGAGAAGGAAAGTGAAACACCGTCCGATCTGAGCCCAGAATCAGCATACGATGACCTTCTTGATAAAATACCAAAAGAACTTATCGCAAGCTATCTGAAGAAGAAGCGGTTCGCAGGCCTCGGAGAGGAGGCCTCAAAACCAGACACAGTGAGCAGCAAGAACCAAACACATCCTCACAAATGCCAGGAGTGTGACAAAGCATTTCCTCGTCTGTGCGAGCTGAAGTAGGTGTTGTCGTTCATCCCGCTGAATACCTTGGCTAACATTTTCTATAGAAAGCACCAGAAGAGGCATTCAAAACCATACGGTTGCACTTTTGCCGATTGTAAAAAGACATTTGGAAGCAAGAACGATTGGAAGAGACACGAATCGATTCAGCATTATCAACTTGAGACATGGATATGTGACTGCGCCAAGTCTGATTCTGCTGAGCCTTGTGGCAAGGTTTGCTACCGCCGCGAGAGCTTCCGGAACCATCTTTCGAAGGAACATGAGATTACAGATACCAGTAAGCTCGAAGAAAAAGTTGAAGGCTGTCGAAAGGGTCGTCACTGCGATGCTCACTTTTGGTGCGGCTTCTGTCGGGAAACTGTTGAGATTAAAGAGACGGACAACACCTGGGCAAAACGTTGCGACCACATCGACGACCATTTTTCTGGCCGTCGTGTACCCAAGAGAGACATCAGGGAGTGGATACATGAGAAGGACCACAGTATTGTTCCCTCGGCTCCCCAGATGGACGAGTCTGGATCCTCATCTGAATCATCCCCATGTGACCCAGTATCTCCTCAGAGCCCTGTCTCTACAGAAAACAGTGGTGAAGATCGCCGAGGTAGAAAGAAGGATATGTATATGTGGACATGTGTGAGTAGAGCTCCGGCCCAAATACCAACCGCAGCGAGACTGCTGACACACTCAAACAGTGTAATTGCGCTGTTGAAAATAGTTTCAGCAACAACACGTTGTGCTGCGAGTGCAACCAACGTTCGTGCAAGAACTGCACTTGGCACGCAATTCCATCTACAAGTGACACTTAGCTTATTGTGTCAGTGCGTCAATGTTATACTATAATCTACGGATGTTCCCTTTTCTGTTATTATTGATGCGAATGATATACCCCCGTCATGTGGCATGTTTGGATATTTACAATTTATAAGATTCAGAAGGTCGTTTTTGCTTGGGAAACACTTGTATTCATAATAGAATGAATTTCATCTTAACTCCACCTTCTGCAGCTTCCAACAAGGCTAGGATGTGCGGAAATAAAGAGCATGTTGATCCATAGCAATGCTATAGGCCCGGCAGTGGCTAGGGCAATTGTAAGCTGGGCAACTTTACTCCTGATATATCACGAATCATTAGTGGGAGTCTGCTCCGGGGTATTACCAAACGAACCCCGTAAGATCAACAAAGTCAAGAAGACAGGGGTATCGGTCAACTTCGAATGCCGTCCGCATCCTCGAATAGTGTCCTGGCGCATACGACGTATTTCCACTTTTGTTGACCACCAGCTGGCATGGCGCGGACTATTGTCTCAGTCTCAAGCCACTCCAACAGGCGCCCCGGATAAGCTCCCGGGGCGTGATCCAGGGCAGCCATGAGGTCCATGTGGATGAGATGCTTCAAAGCTGAACCCGACCGACGAGTTGCATCGCCGGGCATCTGTTCTATGTGTGTCACAGGCGCATAATGATCCATCGACGACAAAAGGAACTATTGGCATTGGAAGGGTCAGCCAATGCACCGCTGTGAGTTTCTGGTAGTTGCTCATTTCCCCAGGAGCCGCTTTGGGTAGTCTACATCACTTGTCATGTTACACAAGGGACCACTGACATGACCCTTGCTCTCTCAACGGGGCATGGGGTTGAAAAAAGAATGTATAACTGTACAACAGAGTAGATAGGCTATCTCGCAGGGGTTACCCACGGAAGATAAGATCTGCACCACATTTGGGGAAGGGACCGATCCTCCCGACGCTCGAGTGTGCCCAGATATACATCTCAATAACTAGTATCATCAAGTGTAATACAAAGGCCAAAGGTTTCTGCACCACCTTGACCATCCCATGAAGCAAGATGGCCATGAGAGTGGTATCTCGATGGCTATGGAATGAACAAGCCGAACGACTGAGAGCTTTGGGTGCCCTTAGACTGCCAGATTACTGGTGACAAGTGAGTTCACGCCTACAACGGCGGCTAATGGTTCCGCTTGACATCCAATCCTGACAAGTTGCATTTCCTAGTTACATAGTAGTTGAGAGTGGTACAGAGCTGACTCTGACTCGAACCAGGTTGTAAAGAGGCTGAAGGGCTGGCTGTGTGCATTGAAGTTGACCTGAATCCATGCACTCGGTTCATCCTGTCAGATCAAGATATCGAGATTCAAGACGTAAGTTTACGTATTCGTACATACATGGCTCAAAATAGATGAATTCAACATCCAGCTCGCTTCAGCTGAAGTGTAATACTCGATATTCAATCGGCATACAATATTACAGGACAGTCCCATGGCTTATGTTGGGGGCTGTTAATTCTTCATCAATGTAACATCGCCTTGCAGACATCAATCTTGGACCTAGACGGCCCCCATGGTGCGTGCATGCGAAGGGAGGTGTATGTAGCTAATGGACTCAGCCCTGCTGCTGTATTGTGATGATTCATAATTGATATCTGTCATGAAGAACAATGCCGACCTGCTCCCCGAACCAACATGGACTTACACCAGTGCGTTGTTCCGAGTCCAGAGCTGGATGAGAACCCAATTGTTTGACCAAATCGCCGTACTCTTTACATACATTTCCGGTGATAAATACACTACTGCAGAGATTCTTCTCTCGAATAAGGTACGAACATGCTCCCTTATTCTCTTATGAGATGGATAACATACATAGGCTAGTACCGAGTAGACGCTGAAGGAATGAGGACCTGGACAGGCATTCTCGAGATTCTGTTGTTGGACTCTTGATAGTCTTGATTATCAGACTGGAGATTGGGTGTCATTGAGGATCGACATCGACAAGGGGTCTTTATACCAATAGAATGAGAGCTGAAAGCCAAACCCGTGCGATAAATCAGACTAGCCTGCCTCTGTCCTAATCAGTTGCACCGTATATACGGTGCATGTACACCAAACCAAGGTGACGTTCGTGTCAGACGGGATGGTATGGGATGGCATGGGGCGGGAACCCTCAACCTAACAGTGGAGGGACAGAGGGAGCGACAGCGAAGACCCAGGTCGGGCGAGGTAATGCTTGTAAGTCTGTTGGCTCTAGCAATCCACTAGCCTCCCTTTCAGTACTCGCTATTGGTCAAGATCTAGGCGATGGCCGCCTATGTACTGTACTTTTTTAAGGTGCTCATCTGTGGTAGACTTGCCTAGCCCACAAAGGTTTAGTGCTGGGGAGGCAATTCCTTGTCTCAAAATTAGCCAATGTTTAACGCCTGTCGTCGATCCTCCAGCTCCTGCTCTAGCTGCCACAGCTCGCTGTGGAGGACCTCAACCGTGAGCGATTTCGTTTCTTGGGGATAAGGAGGAGTTCTTCAATACTAGCATCTGAAGGAATGTTTCACACACTCTCATCAAGGTCTCCAGATTGTCAGCATCTTCAGCCCTGACTAGGTACTACACTGGGTAGGTAGACACACATGACACAGCACCTACTCGTCATGATACGTTTCAAGGGTCATCTCATACTTGGAAAATATTAGCCGCCACTAATCGCGATCCCAACCGGCTGACGCGGATTTTAATGTGTTTATTAAAATGCTACAGGCTCACTCCGACTTGGCGGCTATCCACGCTCCCGCAATGATGGCCCTCATTCGAGATAACCATCACCAGAAAGAGACGTCGACGTCTTGCATCAAACTGTCTCAGGCCAGCCATCAGCATCAGTTTGCCGGTGGATGCTCCGCTCATCCCTAGCCTACTCATTCTCGGGCACAGACACAGTTCCTGCTCTCTAGGCCTATCAACACTCAACGCCAGCAACCCATCGCCATCGCATCACCGTTGCGGCTGCAAGGAATGCCTGCCTGGACTTACTCACACTGGCACGTATCCATCCACATTGGTGCAATACATACTGACATAGCGGCTGAACGGGCCTTACCGTCCTCTTGCGTGGCGTTAAGCTCACTCACCCCCGTGTGCCTTGGACTAACATTAGCGGCCATGGACTTGGCCGCCAATGACTGAAGACAATGTCAATACGACTTCTCTCAAAGATGCATACCCGCTGTCAATTCGACGGTGTCTGATAGTTGTTCGGATTCAAGTGCATAGAGACCTGAGACAGAGCCTGGGAGATGAAATCCACCTCACCCAGCAGCTACAGCTCACAAAGTCATCAATCTCCCGTCTCGACCACCAGATTGGAATTTGGGCACTGTTACTACCTACATCAAGGTACCCTTCGACCTGACGGCTCCGTCCCGGCTCGCACACCATCTTCTACCAAGGATGACAGGGCGAGGCCGCCAGGGCCAGGTCTGGAGTCCCATGCTGCTGCAGGTCGTCCTGAAGAGTAATAGATGGGATCAGCGCATCGCTCCACTTCCACCGATGCCTCTTCAGGCTGAGGTACGTACTTGAGGCTCTGCTCGACCAACTCAGGGAGTGCCCAATGCCCGCGTCGGCGGGACTCTCCAGATAGGCTGGCGAGACCTTCTGGCCATACAAATCTTGGGGTCTTTATAATCTATTAAGATGTCTGCCCTCGCCCTCCACCATGGCGACTCTTCTCTATTGTGGTCAACAGGTTCCAGCAATCCTTTTCTGGTCAATTCTTTATAAACTTCCCTTTTTTCCATTCCCTACTTACACCAAGCCTCCCACTCACCTTACCTAATTCCCCAAGCTTGCACTACCGGTGACTTATTTACACGTCCAACGTCTTGCGTTACCAAGTCGACATTTTGCACTCTTGATATACATGCCCATTCGCCATTTCAGACCTAATGGTTCTTAACTTCGGCGCTAGGACTTGAACAGCTCAGTGGCTCTTCCTCCTCCAGGTTTTCTTTTGCTTTGAAAGCTCTGGCATACCGTGCTCTTGTTCTTCTTGTTGTCTTTCGCTGCAAAGAGCCTTACTTACAGTGCCTCTCTAACAAAAGGGGATCTGTTGACAACATGACTGTCCAATCACCCTATGAGAGGAACAACGGAGCTAGGTGTTTATCTGACACACGTTATTTCTCCTATTCCGGCCCTGACTCAATCAATCACGAAGACTTCACCTGCCAAATTGATCCCCTTCTTCAACATATGGTACCCTATCCCAGCCACGAGGTCACCTACTATGGTGCCAACAGCATGCAGAGGTATCTGCAGGAGCCTCAGAGCAACTACTTCATCGCTGCATCAAACATTGATATCCCAGGCACTCGATATGCCGGAATTTACCCCGATATGAGTTGTCCTGCTCATCAAAGTTCACAAGTTCGCCAGGGCTCTCCAATGTCCTACCAACCATCATCAGCCGCGAGTGGCCCACAAAGTCCCAATTGGACAGATAATGATGCACATGTCAGCACTCTAGGTCCTTCTACACCCTCCGATGTTGCAGTCTTGTCTCCGAACATCGTTGGTTCAGGCTCTCTGTCACCTAGTGTCTCCCTTTATGGGTTGTCAAGTGGTCCACAAGGATGTGTGAACCCGGCTGTCATTGAACCAAGTCAACCCTTTTCAGAAATCACAGAGGAGCAAGAGATCAATGCTTTCACCCTCGACATGAATGCTGAGTTTGACGGCGCCACTCCCAATTCCACCTACCAAGGTGACGGCTCGAGTTCTCCATCGACTTTCGACCCTTCACCTTCAAAGTTATATCCTCAACCCGATACGAAGGCGACCTACCCTGATCCTGACGACACGGATCTGGACATAAATCTCGAAAACGAAGCTGAGACTATCCATGTCGACGACGGTGACGATGAATACAGACCCAATTGTAGAACCAAGTCACCTCGAAATGCCAAAGGTGGCAGTCGACGTGGCCGCGGCAGTCGACTAAGTTCCAGTGCCAATGCTAGCAGAGGAAAGGTTACCAAATCACGGCCTGTTACCCACGGTACCCCAGCGCGGAAATTACTCTTCTCGTGCGAAAGCATATTGTGCATGCATTGCCAGAAAGTGT
The DNA here is from genome assembly GCF_000149555.1 of Fusarium verticillioides 7600. Classification (NCBI taxonomy): domain Eukaryota; kingdom Fungi; phylum Ascomycota; class Sordariomycetes; order Hypocreales; family Nectriaceae; genus Fusarium; species Fusarium verticillioides. The sequence goes on along the minus strand of NC_031679.1, from coordinate 1,563,416 downwards.
TCAACGACGACGTATCACTACAGAAACACATCAATGCCATGCATACTCGCCCTTTCATCTGCGTCTTCCATTTTGCGGGCTGTAACCACGCTTTTGCAAACAAGAATGAATGGAAAAGGCATGTTTCCGCTCAGCATTTGAACCTACACTACTGGCTTTGTACAACTGGTGCCTGCGGATATCCTTCAACCCCACTGAAATGTGTTCTAGGCAACGCTACACATTGCAGGGTCTTTAAAAGAAAAGACCTCTACACACAACACATACGCCGGATGCACGCACCTGACGAGGTTGCCAAGGCTGACAAGAAAAACAAGACCTTCCCTCCTGACTGGTTAGCCCAGGAGAAGAAGTTACAGGAGGAAGCATTCCGACAGCGTTGCAAATTGCCAGACTACATGCATTGCCCAGCTAAGGGCTGCACAACAGTCTTCAATAACGGCCATAAGACTTGGGATGACCGAATGGAGCATGTCGCTGTTCACCTTGAGCGTGCCGCCAAGAACGAGGAGCCACATGTCGTTTTCGGGGGTACAAACGACGAGGCTCTCACGCAATGGGCTTCACACCCCCACGTTCGTGTCATTATGTCCACCAACGGACGCTGGGAGACATGTCAACCGCTCAAGGCGGCTAAGACAGAGTTATCAAGGCTAACCAGTGTTCATGACGAAGGCCTGGATGAGGATGCAGAAGGTGAGGAATGCTAGAAGTCATACGATTGGCTTCATACCACCAGTGCATCATTTCTCTATCTTTGTAAGCTTTTCATTTCACAAACTGGTGTCGGAATGCGTTTTGGTATATCTGCAAATTGGGGTCGTAATACTGAAGAGTCGCGAACAATGTATTGGATATTTAAGGGGGTTTCTTGGCGTTTATTCAATTATTATACCACTATCGTACCTATACAAGTTCCTAACTTTGATAATTTCTGATAAGAATGGATTAATGTTCTGTCTTGCACAGCCAATGGATACAAGGAGGGAATGAATGCGGGAATTTATAGTTTGGTCTGGTCGTGCTTGGTTTGCACGACGACAGAGTTGCTGATGTCAGAACATCTTCGTTTTTTTTTCATGTTTCCCTCCACATCTTATCATCCAAACTGATCACTGAACCATTTGGGCTCCTTCGCGCGAAGCGTGATGCATTGATCAAGGTTGCGTTGCTACACCACGTTGGGCACGGCGTTGTTGCCGACCTTTGCATGCAAGTGCGTATCCAGGCTCATGAGCTTTACGCCATTCAATATATTCTTCATATTTTTGCTGCTGAATTGGGTCCGGGTTTGTCGGTTTGGGAACAGGGTGTGGGCGAGGTTGATAACAACTACTTCCCGGCGTTGGATTGAAGAGAATCTGAGGCGCTACAGAAGTGCCCATGAAGTGACCTGATGCAACAGGATACTGTGGTAGAAGAGGACTAAACATTGCTAGGCTCGGCGTATTGCCGAAGGTGGCAGGCGTTGGCAGGATTCCAAGTCCAAGACCAGGTAGCACTCCAGGGGTGAGGATATTTCGCACTGAAGGGCCACAAGCACCCCCTGGGGACCCATAATGGGCGGGCGGCGATACATTCGATGAGTAGTTGATCTCTTCTGAGTCCTGTTTGGCTGCATCGGCTGTACTTATCACTGGAACAGATGTACTCTCTGTACTGTTGGCACCAATGTCTGACTGTAGTGCGGGAACAGAAATGTCGTCCATGTTATGAGATGCAGTCCTGATGGTGTTTCTAACGATGTCTTCGCTTCCATTCTCAGTTTGCCTTAGCAACATACTCTTCAAAATCTCGTCTTCTGAAAAACTGACAATTCCCAGAGTTTGCGGTGCTGCCGGGAAACTTCTTTTGAATGACAGGAATTCCCTTGCCCTAGGGTTCAATCCATGTGTGAGGACATCAGAATCAATTCGGATTCCGGAGTCATTAGATGAGTCCTTACTTCTCCGTGGATCGCTATAAAGAGAGCCAATACCGGAATCAGAGCTTTGTTGTTTAGATTGGCTCGGCTGCTGGCTTGATTTTGGGCCCCAAGGACAACCATGGCTGATAAAAGGCCTATCTATATCTCTCTTACTTTTTTCAGTCTCATTTTTTGATCCTTTATGAAGCTTTTGCAAAATTTTCATGAAAGCGGCTTTTCTGCGTTCGAGTTCTTCACTCTTTCTGGTTTGCTCAGCTGACGATGACGGGCCACTGGGTACTTCCGGTTGGAATTTTCCATGTGCGCTGCCGATGTTGGCAACAGCTGTGCCCTTCAGTACAGCTTGCCTGGTCTTGTCAGTCCTTTCTTTGTCGAATTCACTCTCGTTTCCAGCCTCTGTGGGGAAAATATGGCGATGAGTTCGGCATCGTTCTGCATTGGAGCTATCAGTTCTTTGCATAGTTCTTCGCTGTGTTCTGACAACACGTTGCACGTAGGCAATATGAGCCTCTCGATCAATGTTAGGGACTGCCGCTCTATGCTCCTGTGGGCTGGCAGCGTAACAAGGAAGGGTTGAGACTTGAAGAACGCGGAGTTGGCGGTCCTTGCTGTGGCCACCGGCCAGGTCGACGTTAAGCCGGATAGTACAGAGCCCACCCATGGCACCAGCTGCCTGCATATTATCATGTTCTTGGTTGGTAGAAGACACGTTTGAATCCTTGGTATCAGTCTCAGAACCGCATAGACAAGGTTGTAATTGATTGGAATTGTCAATGAAAGTCCATGGAGATACGCTTCCATTCCTCATATGGGAGATATATTCTCCTTCTGCACCATTGTTGGGAGTCTCTCGACTATGTGGACTGGCTTGATTTATGCTGTTGGTTGTGTCAATAAGGTCAGAAGCACTGAATCCATCGCGTCGACGCCAGTCGGGGTTTTTCATTGCTTCAGCAAACTTTGAACTACCGAGGTTATCTTCGGAGTATTCTCTCCGCGAAAGAGACGGTGCCGAAGACAGTTCCTCAAAAGAATCATCAGTGGTTGTGTCGGCTGTAATCATGGATTGAGCCTTTCGGCTTCGAATCCTCTTTTCGAAGGCCATGCCGAAATTTGAGTCTTGAACGTTTCAATGCGTTGACTGGGGATTGTCAGATGCACCACGAATCCAAATCAAATTGGATCATAGGAAGATAGTCTTCCAGTGTTTGTCAGTGTTACAGATGCCGAATGATTCTATATAAACACAGAACAAGTGCTTGGTGCCGTATGCCAGTGATTCTTCTGCGTCTTTTCTTGACGGTCAACGGTACATACGTCTCGAGTCTGAAGTTTTTAGCCTGTTGATTCTATTTGTCGTCAGGCATTTCTTTCAATCCATCAGGAAAACAAGGTGAGTCTCTAACCCAAAGTCGTACCCGCGACGGAGGAAATGTTGAGCGGTGCCTAAATCGGGTGTCAGTGTCGATTCTTGTTCAGACAACCAAGATCCCAAGTCATCAAAGTGAGCCGGTCGGTAACTTTTAGGGCAACATACCTATATGGAGATGCGAGTAATCCAATTCGAAACTCGCATATGGGAAACTGCGTGGCCAGGCGCTTCGCGGCAAAGGTGCTAAGCTTGCCTCACAGATGGGGGTGCCAAAAAGGGGGACTTGGTAAGCTTCGGGGACGATCGCTGACAAGTAAATTCGCTTTTTCTCAGGCGTCTTTGCCAGAGACAGTTTGTTTTAATGCTGCGTATAGCGGGATAGATTGTCCAAAAGGGGGCGTTTGGCTGTCTTGCAAATGAAGGCCAAGCTACCTATGGTGGTGAAGATGGAAAACAGCAAACGTGAGGGCGGCCGTGGAAATGACTGCTTTGATAGTAATGCTGAGAATATGGAAGGCGCGATTAGATGAATTACAGAACGGAGAAAGAACTAAAGTGCAGTGCCTTTGTCAGTTCTTGCTCCTCCAGAAGGGCTCTTTCCCTGAGACTCAAAACTCGGCTGGGTGACAGAACTGATTTAAGAAGGAGGGGACATCGAGCTCCGACACGTGCAGAAAGGTACAAAGACTTCGTACCATAGTAGAAATCAGGAATGTATGGGAAAATCTGATAGCACGTGTTTGTGAGCGAAAGTAGGCAAGGTGCTTAGATACTTTGGTATTGAGATACCTAATTAGAGGTATCCAGAGACGGCCGGCAACCAAAAAGAAAGCCCGAGATATTTCAAGAAGAATAAAAACTAAGATACATAGCAAAGTTAGGCACTCGCTTTCACATGCTCTTCATGGTTCCACGAAACAATTATCCCTGATACTGCTGCCCACCCATGAAAGCAGCAAACGCCCTCTATAACATTGTTAGTGACAGAAAGGACCACAGACAGAAAAGATCACTCACCGAGTTCCGGGTTTGCATGTAGACTGTTCCCGGACCAGTAAATTTACAGACCAAACCCTCTGCTGAAGCAATGCCTGAGATGATACCTCCAGAGGCAACACGCTCCATTACATACTTGCAGTTCCAGGCAATAAGATGTCCGTTATCCACGATGTACTTCTCCCCCTCGACAAGCTAGTCCATACGTTAGCCTCTGATAACAAAAGAAATTGCGTTCAAGAAACCTACTGTTTTGTGAATGATGGCACCGAAACTCGAAACCCACAACAACCCTACACCACTGATCTTATAAACCCAGAGACCCTCGCCACTGAACATAGCCTTGCCCAATCCTTGTCTCTTGAAATCTTTTATAACACCCTGGGTACAAGCTAGAAATGCATCGTGGCCTACGGACCAGGCCTCCTTGCCTGTAAGACGAAGAGTAGTGATATCACCAAGGCTGTGGGGCGCAAGAAGAACCTCTCCAGGGCCAATATATGTCGAACTTGACATGTCACTTCCGGTGATCATCTTCTTCATGCTGAACTTGATTTGGCCCTTCAAAGTAACCGAGGGAGACATGGCGATCATCGCACCAGGCTTGCCAGTCATAGGGCAGCCCATTGCGAGCTGGATGGTTAGAATCGTGTTGGTATCGCGGTGGCTAATACGGTAGCTGCCACCGTTGAATGTTCCAACGTCATCAGACGTGGCTCCTGCCCCAACAAATTGACCTGCCTCGGGTGCCCCAGACACAGTCATTGCAACTGCTGTTCCAGGCTGTTGTTCAAGCTCCTGCTTGGGCTTCTCAATGGGATATTGGTTATCATCCAAAGGGGATACCGGCGGGGGCGGTTCAAAGTTCTGTTGAGTAGACTGAGGAGTCGCTACTGGAGGAGTTGGCCCAGGCCTCATGGCCAAATTGCTCTGCTGGCCCGGCGCGTGATACTGATTTTGCGAGGGTGGAGGTGTCGCCTGAGGCAGGTTGTGCTGAAAGTGCTGTTGATAAGCTGGTGCCGAAGTTGGAGGAGGAGGATAGTAGCCCTGAGAGGAACTATGAGAGTGATGCTTGGCTTGCGGGGAGGGAGTTTGCTGCTGAGCCTGGGGAGGAGCCGGATAGTGAATCGGTGTTGGCTGGTGAGGAACTTGGGGAGATGGCGTATGTTGAGGAGGAGGAGGGTAGTTCACAGCCTGTCCGGGTTGAGATTGAGGCTGAGGTGGAGGAGGATAGAATTGTGTGCGATTAGCCGGAGGAGAGGTCGGTGGCAGCGCATATTGATGTTGCTGTTGCTGTGGTTGAGGAGCTATCCAGAGATCGTAAGGTCAGCTTTGCCAAAAGGTCTTTGTGGAGAGCTTTGCGAACCTGGTGAGCTCTGTGTCGCGCCGGGCGGAGCTATTGAGGTGTCATGATCAGTTTCGTTGTCATGATACAAAACTCGATGGGGACCTACGAGGATAGTAATGCTGCTGGCTCGCCATAATTAATAGGGGCAATACCACAATGAGATAAAGAATACAAGAGCTTCTGGGCCGGAGGATAAGATGAAGAAGGGAAGAAAATGTTCAGACCCTGAGAGAGCCTGGCCTCCTACGACAGCTCGACTCTGCTTCCTTAGCCGCCCGTAACATGTGCCAAGCTAGGGTAGCCCCGCATTGATATCAGGTTCCATCTACCACGATACTTGAGTCTTGGAGTTTGATGATGGAGATACCTGGACTGAAAAAGCTACAACACTCTGGAGAACATCCTGCCGTCTACATATTTCTTGCCAAATCCCTTTCAATATTGCTTCGGCATTCGCTTGTCTCACCATTGAAACGAAACGGCCGCGTCCCAAAAGACCAAGTTCCCGCTATTCATACAACAAATGCAACACAAGCTGCAGTATGCAGGCTGTTTCATTCGAGACCATGCCCAATCACTGAGTGCCATCAAGTCATCGATCGGCCCCTGGTTCAATGAGCTCTGTGGCCAGTTCAACGTAAGCGCCTACGCGGGGCAATAGGCAGCGCGTAGCTAGCATCTCCAAGACCCTATTGGTTTGAGAGAATATTAGCCCACGACTTTCTCCTCCATTCGGAAGCTCTGGGTCAAGCTGTGACTCTATTGAATCCATGGAAAAGAGCCTAACCTCAGACTTATAGATTCGCCATTACCTAGGCTAGGTATTCCATCTCGTCACGTGGTGAATCAATGAACTTTCTATTCTTGGCGTTTAAGGTAGCAGTAGTGAGTGACGTTTCACACGTGATGTGACAGGATACGGGTTTGACAAGAGAACGTGAGACCTAACGTTAGCTTTCAATCATGGAAATCCTGGACCAGCTTTAGATGAGCACGTCCTAATACACTTTAATCATTTATTTTTGGTATCTTAATCAGATGCATCAAGTCTCTTTGCATACCGACCGCGAAGACCTTACCCCAGGCTCCATTTGTTTACAACATGCCATGACTCGTTACCCATGGTGCCCTCATTTCATCGAAATGGCCATTTCCTGGTAGTTTCTGGGTATGTGTTTATTCCCATTGCCAAGGATATGGCGGCTTCAGCTCTTGTGCATCACGAAGTTTGATAATAACAAGTATTTCCAGAGGTCAAACCCGCTGTTCACGCATACAAACGTGCTTGGCTTAGCGCCACAATTCATCCAACATTCGTAGCTTGGCGTCTACATGATGCATATTTTGTCTTGCTCCTAGGGTCCAAGAGGCAGTCTGCAAAGGATCTAATTTGAAGAATTGCATCTCCAAAGGAACGAGATGTCAGCCATGACGCTCCACAAGTTTAGGAATGCAGCACAACGAGCCACTTGTGAGAGCCTTAAGCTTGGTAAGCGATCATGTTAAGGGTGCCGACTGATGAAATCATCTTGAACCTAAAAGTTAATGCTCATGGTATTGACCGGCCATACCAGATCTAACAGAGTATCGTGGAACATGCTGAAAGTTGTTTCACCCAATGACACTGAGATGGCACATGCTAGTGACGTTGATATGGCTCCATGACCCGGGAATACCACGCCCTGGTAGTGGCGTCTATATCTGATATGTACTTCGTCTTGTGCTTCTCATGAGCAGATATCTTTTGGCTGACCTATAACAGGCTGCTTTGCGAATATGGCTCTTTGTCCTTCTGCCCTTCTACTATGGCCAAACCACCTCTGTGTGTCCCATGGTGGCACTCCAGACGCCACAATGCAATGATTCCTACAAATTGGATGGACGCTCCGTTCCGTTCCGCTTTGCCTTACAGGACATGCTCTCCTGCGGCAGCTGAAGAAGCACCATGGGCCTTTTTGTTTGCCACAACAGCCTGGGGCGATTCGCAGTGGCCTATGTATTTTGATTATTTCTAGAGTGTAGCAAGAATTATCCAGACGTTTGAACAACATGGCCCTTGCGTCAAACAAACCAACACCACCGTTGATTCTTTACGCCGTTCAACCTCGTGGCCGTTGGCTTCGACATGGCAGGGCGAGGCAGGGCTAATACCGCCGTAAGTAAACTTACGAGATACCCGAAAGAGAACCAAGGCGTCGTAGATGTATTTTAGAGTTCGACTATTGAAGCACTGTTGGAACCGATGCATGTCGGAGAGACTTTGTCCCTAACTGACAGGTTTGATAACCGAAGCCCAGACGCCACTTGTGCACAAGGATGGTATTTATGGTTGGTGGTGTTTCAATAGTAGCCTAGACGTTCAAGTTCGCCGAATCACCTCTATGATGTTAAGCTGCGGCTACTGTTGATGGTAACGCTTACCAAAGTCCGGGTGCGAGGACCCAGTGACTGGAAACAACATGCACTAGAGAATGAACACCAGTGTACAGATTATCAGATCGTATTACAACCTGTCAAATGAACGGCTTTCAGCCTTATGCAGGGACATCATCCACAAAGGATTCAACATCGTAGCGCAAAAGCCATGTAATCTCCGTCGAGGCGAGAAGCATGCTTTCCCGTGACGTCGAAAGATCAGCACTGTTCTAGTAGAGGTTTAGCATATTATCACCAGGGGCCCAACAAGTCTTTAGATAGAGAAGCCATCTCACACTTCTCTGAAGAATAAAGTGTGCATCTTTCAAGGAATCAAAATGTCACTGGAATTTCATCGTCAGGGTGGAACGAAAGCTCCGAAACACCTCCATCAAGCCAGCGATAAATATTCCCAAAGAAGGCGACTAATATGATACGTCATAAGGATAGCTGATATGTAAGGCTCTTTCAGCCATGTGAAAGGGTGACCTACCCGTTACCCATCTCAGCCCAGAGGCGTGAATAGTTGCCTGTTAAGCTGAGGTCCAGGCATGATTAATAAAAATCGTATAAAAACCGTTAGTATTTTGGCCAGCACTATATTCAGCAAATCGGCTTGCCTTCCTGAGTCGAGAAGCAGCCTTTTTATAGCCAACATAGCAAGATCGCGATGCCAGTTCCGAAAGACTTATTACTACAGAGTACCCGCAAGATAATGGCCGAATGGCGATTTTCACGGAAATCGGCTCTTATCAAAAAGGAAGTTCTCTGCTGGGTCTCTGGGTCAAAGATTTGCATGGTATTCGCCCGCTGTACTCCGTACTTCAGCCAGGTCTTCCCATGCGTTGCATCGTTATCCTACTCTACCGCTCTCCACAGAACAACCTAGCGTCGAGATTCATGTTACAGTAATAAGCTTAGGTGGCCTAGAACTTCCCGAGAGAGATCGGCGGGCTAAAGTGGATAGCAGATCGTAGATGAGTTTCTTCCAGATTAGCTCAAGTGGTTGATAACTTTACTTCCCATTGCTCTCCCTCTAACGTTAGAGGACAGAAATCGCAAGACTGGCCTCCACTAAGATCCAGCTTCCTGCCACGAGTCTGATTCTTGAGTTTTGTGTTCCCCCCATTGCATTCATCTTGCGCATCACCTTCCCACCCCTGTCAGACGAACGCCTCTGGTCTTAAGAAGCCTGAAAAATCAATCCTGGGTGAGACATGATCGGGCATCTTAGCCCGTGGGTTAATAGCCGAAGCGAACTGATTTCCTTTTCCAGATGAATTGTCTAGCCTACCTAGGGGAGGGAAAAAAGTTCAGGACCTCGATCCCAAGTGATAAAAAAGACTTTGGTAACTTGGCATAAGCTTAGGTTACCTTTTGCTGAGTTTATTTCCACACCTTCTATCAAGGTCTGATGTTTTCTTGCTCCCTGGGGCCGGTCAGCTCATGCTGACTTGTGGGCGTCTGAGAAGCTAACTTTTTTGGGTCCGAGTAACACAAAAACCCGTATACCAGTAACAGTGACAGCAGCACGTGAGAGTCAGTACGTCAAGACAGGAACATTAATTGTGACAGCGGCCGCTCACTTACTGTCCCTTAAGTTGGGCGAGAAGCCCAGACCTACAACCCGTTCAGAGAATCAAGGGCGAAAGAATAGCCTAGCCCCTTGCGGGCTCATTCTAAATGTCATCTATGCTCTTGAGTATTGCTAGACAGAATCCTTCGAATCATTGGCACACCACAATCCGACCCTTTGGGTCGGGTTGGTCTTTAACGGCAGCATTACCAACACCGTGGCCCAGAGATGGAGCCTATTGTGTATCGGTCGACAATACAGTAGGGCTCCAGGGCCATGCCTTTGGATCTGTCGGCCGCTGAGACTGGCATTGACGTTGGTTGGTTCACAAAGGGCAGAAATAGGTCCTACCGAAGAGCGCTCTAGAAACCGCCTCATGCATTTCGAAATGCTGACCCGCGTAGACTGACAAGGCACCACCTCGTGAGGCCCCATTTGAACCTATAAGCAGGTGTTCGAGAATCTCAATCAACATGGTTTGAGTCGTGCTGTAGAAATGTCCATCCTTTGGCGGGAAGCCCATCCGTATGCAGATATACACTGATCAGCATACATATACCGATCGTGATCGGTGTATGATCATCGCGGTGTGTGCAAACAAGAAATCAGCTCCTTCGAAGCGCGGCCAGTTAAGTATACGATTTGGTCCTACTGCAGCAGAGGATTGCCAAGTTTGATCCCGATCGAAGTTGGTTCATGCTCCGTCACAGGCTTTCGAGCGATCGGAGGGCTGATTATCAGCACGCCAATTCCGACTTGCAAATTTATGAGCCAGGTCCACGGATTTTTGAACTCTGGGAATCTTACGAGTCTTGACGAATAGCTGCTGTGTGGTCGCTGCTCTTCTCCTGACTCATTAATTAACACTCGGCACCGAGGCGATTTATGGCTTCGGAGGTTCAGCTCACAAGAGTTTAGCGCTGAGTGCTAATGGGAGCCAAGAGCCAGGCTCTTCCCTGGTTCTCCGTGTCCAGGGACGTGCTAGAACTTGGGCTAATAGACACTGGATAGCACATCACTGTTTCAGGTAACTTATTAGTGAAGTTGCCCAGAAAGATGGGGATTAATGAAAGCTTTCTGAAGTTATCTTGGTTTTTGATAAAAGCCGATGATCTGTTGAGGGAACGGCGGAAGGCTGAAGATCTTGGCCGGGGTGGACCCAAGGAAATAGAAAGATGCGATTGGACGTGGAATCAGACATTTAGTGTCTGTGTCTGCCCTACGAGGACGATGCATCTGTTGGTTACCTACCTTACCTAGGTATGCTAGGTCGTGAGCAGAAGACACTGGGGTATTGTAGCATTTCCGACTAACAATATGCATCAGACAGACGCCCGAGCACATGGGATCATGGATGTCTGTGCATCTCAGGGCCGTATCATGTTTCACGTAGCGCTGTCAGATACTGTACCGGTTTCTGTTGTGTCAGGAGCGATAGATGCTCGCGGGGCAAACATTCCAACACCTTGTCAATGGAATAGCAACTCTACCTTAACTGCCAGCTTTACCGTATGGGGACACGGTTGAGATGGCCTTGTGGAAACATGATCCGAGTCTCTTCGATTGAAATGTCAGAATCACCTGCCCAAAGCCCAAGCCAAAGCAAAGGGACCTGAGCCTGGGGACCTTGGAAGAGGGTGGCACTAGGCTTTGAGATAGTTGAAATGCTAGACAACGCCGAGAAACAAACCTTTTTCCCGCTGAGATGACGGCGAAGGGCAGACGCGAGGTGGTATGGATGGAAACAGCTACAGTATAGCAAACACAGGCAGTATTAAGGGCTCTCCTTGGGTCGAATCCCGCGTCGTGGTGCAGACGCTGACGCCAGTGGGCGGTCAATACTCAAGCTGACAACCCTCCAAGACGGTCAGCCCTTTTTTCCCATGTATATATATGTATGATTTCAGGGGTGAGATTGAGATCGGACCAGGTAGCAGGATCTGCAGTACAATTCATATGTGAACGAATCACGATCGCTATTTCCGACAGACTGGACAGCGATATTACCGGACAGAGTGATTGACGTTCAATTGCGAGAGCTGATTTGACGTGATTCGACTTGAGCGTGAACTGCATCGAGGCGTGCAGAGGGAGACTCCTGATAGGCTCACCCTTGGCAAAAAGGACATCAACATGGGCTGATGTGCATTTGCATCCATGTCGACTCGCACCAACAGTGAGGGCGCCAAGAAATCGCCAAGACCACGGTGAGCCAATCGCACTTGTACGAAAGGCCGGGGCTCCACCTGCACCGCAACTGGGACCACCCTATGGACGCGCTGTCGGGTTTAAAGACCCGGCTGTCGGTACAACCTAGAGCAGACCTACTACCTACCTACCTACCTTACCTAACAGTGGAGGAGGCTTGATTGCTCCGGCTGGACGGTCACTGGACGGGCGTAACACCCAGCCAGTTATGTACGCCTTCGGTAGAGACATCCATGGATGCAGACAATCTGCCAGAAACAAAGAAATACAGATACGTTACAACAAGTACCTACCTACTTTGACAGGCCGAGTTACGAGTTACGTGCAGTACCCAAGGTCGTTTGTCCAGCGATACCCTACTCGACCCATCCTGTCGGATCATTAAGCTGAATCCAGTAAAACATGACCTAGGTATCCGTACACAGAGTTAGCAACTCAGATAGCCTACTAAACCTCAAGTACTGTTCCAAGGCTAACCTCGAGGTACTAATAAGTCTACTACCACCACCATGGAGTAGTCCGCTCCACGGCCCACCCCAGCAATGAAGCGGCGTCAACGCCGCCTGCTCTTCTAGCGCAGCGAGGATACCTTCATATTACCTGTCCTGCCCTGGTTCCCTTTCCGTCTCTGTTCCTTCTGATCTTCCTTTCATCTATTCCCGTCTTAAATCTCGTCTTTCATCTCTCAAGTCCTACCCAAGCCACTTTACCTTGTCCTTCACTCAAACTCCATGGGGCAAGTCATCATCCCCAGCTGCCTCTAGCGATGTGCGAGCCTCACACAGGAAACCAGTGGAGAGACTCGCCTTCAGAGGCAACCCAACACCAACACCAGCAGGACATTAATATCACTGCTTCATGCCCAAGCGCAACTACAATAATGACACCTGGAAACGCGCGAATAGTCCGACAACCATTATCACCCCCGACTTCACCACCCGCCTCGTCATTGATATCATCATTAGCCTCTGCATGCCAGTCTACTCGGCCTCTTCAATCTCAATCAATTGATGTCCTTGCTTCACAACTTGGCAGCTCTTCCTTGGAACACTTCCATTACGACTCTTCCCGCTCGACTATACGGCTCCCAGAAACGGCTCTCTCGCCTATTTCATTACCCGACGATGACTGCATTAATGTACAGCCGATACTCAACCATCAAGGTTCCGACCCCATGGAGCTTGACCCCCACAAAGACATGAAGACTTTGAAATCCCGTAATTGTCATCCGAGAGTCTCCCAAGAGGATTTTGCTTGTGCTCTTGATGGACCTTTCAGTCCATTTATGCCAATTGCTGTTGATTCGACAACTCTGAGCGAAGGTCCTGGGGATGCTTCAAGGTCCTCGTACAGGCCCAATGCAAATGGCGGCTTTCAAGTGGATGAAGGATACTGTGAAGACGATGATGATTTCTCTTGGCTTCAACCACTTGTGCCGCGAAGGACGACTGGTACGCCTGACGGAATTAAGAAGCATTACGAGCTTGGGTATCGAAGATCCGCTGATGCTGCAAGTCGTTGTCGCAACACGATTCACAGTGTACCTCGAATGCGACGACGCGACAAAAAGAGAAGTAGGCATTCGCAAACTCACTCTGCGGCAAGCTCCGTCAGGGGCCGCTCGGATTCACAAGCCTCCCAGACGGTTATTTCAACACAGTGAAGTGCCCAAATTTCTGCGGTGCTCTCTTCAGCATTTATATATTTTTAAACGGTATACATGGTTGGCAGGCTTCATGTTACAGAGTAGTAGTCCTTTCAAGGATGACTGACTCACGCATCACGGCGTTACACGGATGGAGCATTTACAAGAGCGAAGCATTTGCTTTCTGAAACAAGGTCATGGACGACTGGGCAAAGGCGTTGCAATTTTTTTCTTCTTCTTTTTATCTTCTTTATTCTTGGAATCACAGCCTGGAGTTATGGTATCACGACCGGGGATATTATGTTCTTTACGGGTCATGTAAGAGGCGTTCAAGGTTTATATGCTTGGAAGACAGGACCAGCATGTGGCGCATTATCAGGGAAGCAAGACAAGACTGTTGCTTAGTATTGTATGATGGACAAAGTCGATATCGGTATTTAGTACTATTGTACGTTAGTAGAGCACCACACAGCGTCTGATGTCGATGAGCAGATGAAACTGTACCCCGTGCGATACCACAAAGGAAATCAAACAAATCGTATACAATTTACACTAGACAAACCGTCAGGCAGGGAGCTGCTTTTGTGTGAAGCTTTGAACCCATGGGGGTCACTTTGACGGAAAGTGGAAGAATGATAAGAAGCACAACTCAATTGTGGGTCAGGCTTCAATCGGACGACTTGTAAACTCTATCGAGCACGGCTGGTGAAGCCATCACCAACTGGGGCTGGGTGACTATGACGCCGGCCCCGCAAGGCCATAAGCGTCCACTGACAAATCGCCAAGATACGTAAGCCATGGGTGTCTAGAAGGTAGGTATCTAGCGTGTCAGTCGGCAAAGGCGTCTTCATTTCCCACGCATCACAGTGAGGGATCTCTGCCCATCGTATGAGCGACTGTCGCATATAAATCGATTCATCGGTGCCGTCGACAGCCGCACGCCAGATCAGCGCAAGCCTCTGGAAAGAGTTTCATCGGCCTGGGCTCGCTAATGACGCGGGTAATAATAAACGGGGGAGGGAACCAATTCACCTAGGTACAGCGATTCCGTAATCTAAGAGGCTTCAGACGAAACAGAAAGTTCATTTGTTTACGATTGAGAGTCATGAGGACTGGGGCGTTGATGAGGCGACGAGGTCAGACAGGCTGAAGGAGCATTCTTGACATGAGACATGAGACATTCGCGGAAGAAAGATCCATGATGAAGGTGTATGTATTTGCTTTAATTGAATGTGTCGGGTGAGGGCGATGATCGATCGGAGGGGGGGGACTGAATGACAATCATAGTGGAGGGGAGACGGGCCTAGGGGGCCTAGAGCCTGTCAGATCTGATCAACCCCCCTGTATTGGATGTCATGTCAGATGCAACTATGCAATGCAACCAATCTATTTTGCCTGGGCTGCAAGGTACAGTGCACGAAGCCAGGATCAGGGCCAGGACCAGGGGCACTAGAAAGCTGCCAGGGGCTTTGTTAGTCTGAACGAGAATCAATTCAATATCAGAAACTAAAACCCAAGATAGATGCGATGTGCTGCAAGAGACGTAATGTGATGCTATACTCTGGTGGAAAGATCATCACTGGACGTCATACCGTCAATCTTTTGATCAATTCGAACGAGCTCTTAAACTCTACACATCTGTACCTCTGTAACTGTGCCCAGTTGAGAGCAACGCTCCGCTCATGATCAACCGGCCCAACTCAAACTTTCGCACGCTCTCCTCTCCTGTCCTCTCCTCTCCTGTCCTCTCCTCTCTCCTTTTCTCCCCTCTCGCTCCTCGCCTTCGCCCTTCCCGCCCATAAATACTAATACTAATGCTAGGCTAACGTAGGTACACCCGTAAACTCTACTTTAGCCCATCCCAGCGCCTCTACCACTTAGTCTTGGGTGGCTTCGGGCGTCCAGAGCATCACCACTTGCCGTCCCAGGAGTCATGTCAGTCATGACCCTTCACTCACGCTCAATCGTCAACCCATGGCGAATATCAATTATTTCCTCGAAACTGATGTCAATTATATTTAAGCATATCACTCGTTCGATTTAATTAGCATTTGCAACACGGAAGAGATCGTCCTCTTCAAATTCCCATTTGGATCAGACAAAGGGGGGTCAATCATCCATCAATGACACGAGAATCTTTCTCAATGGAATGCTCCCTCATAGCCCCGTGCATTCCTCCCACTGTCGCACTCAAATCGCCCTCATCCAAGTAGCAACCCGACCCAACGGTCTCGTTGCTGCGCCAGAGTGAATTCGTAGTCCTCTTTCTTACTCTCATGACCCTGATTCTGACCCTGTTCATCAATATCTTGCTACTATTCTCAGCAAAGGCCAACCTTGATTTTTGTCCTTGTGTCTTGCCCGTTTCTCTGGTACCCGTTGCTAGCTTCTCCGTTGCTCCATTGACTTGACTTCGGCCATCTCCACGCCTTGCCAGGTCTCGTTCGCTTACCGGCCGAGTCCCTTGTTGCTCGTCTTGAACTTTGTTTTGCTGCCTCTGACTGGCCCAGGCCTCTCGCCTCTCTTCTCACTATCGCTCAAAGACTCCTCAGGCTCCGGGTCTGGCTCCTTCTTTTCATTCCCTCCGTTGCCATTCTTTTGGCTCTCACCTCATTCATGCCATCAACCTTCACTTCCACTTCGACATCTTCGTCGTCTTCCGTAACTCTCTCAGCCAGCCCTAGGTGACTCGCTTGGCTGACCACGCCCCCATTGCATCCTCACCCATCAGCTTCAACTACTATTGCAGAACAACAGTCCAGTATCCCAATGGCCTCTTGGACCTTGCCCTATCGGGTTGAGGCTGTCGACCGCGACCCAGGCTTCTACTGGCAGGATATCGACAATGGACCTAACGATGGATCAAACGACTTCTTTGGTCAGTTTCTCAACTTTGATGGCGAAATCCCGTCCTCTATGGCCGATCCACACGGCCATAACCCATCAATGCCGGCCCTGGCCAATGGACTTATCCTCGACCATCCCGCCGAGTCCACTGCATCTGCCTCATCAGGCGTTTCAACAACTGAAGATGAGTTTGATTTCTTCTCCTGCAGTTCTCAGGTCGACGCGACAATCCCCTCTCAGCCAACCTCATCCGCTGTCGCAAGTGCATCGCATGAGGTCGATCCTCGAAGCCTCGCACTTGCAAGTGCCGTTGGACTGGCGGAAGAGAAGCCCCCCCTGGTGCCTCGAGTTTCCATGTCGGACCCAGAACTACCCCGAGTTGATGGCATTTCATTGCACTCTTCGCCTGGAAAGCGGGTGCCTATTTCACAGCCATCATCGCCAACCCCACCCAACACAATGGCCAGGAAACCCAACAAATTCGTCGAGGCACTCTCATCCACGATTCGTAAAGCCAGTAAACTTCGCAAACCCAAGAAGCTCGTTGCCATAGACCGCCCAGGCTCTCCGACCATGGACAATCCTCCTCGGGCCTTGCGACTGCAGCATCACGAATATAGCAATGGTAATGACGCATTCCCCCCATCGCCGACATGCGGGCCGGATAGCACCAACTTTGTTCATGGGTTTTGTGACGATCCCTTTAGTGAAATTCCTCAGCCGCCTCCGAACAACTCTCTCCGCTTTTTCAGCACCAACGGCATCCACACACCAGCAGAATCCCCAGGAGTCAAGACTGAACCTGGTCTTTACCACCCCGACATGGCAGGGCAGGTTCCTCAGTCAGCTTGGCAGCATCAGCAACACCCGCACTCACACCCTCATCCACACCAGCATCCCCATCCCCATCCTCATCCCCATCCCCATCCTCATCCTCATCCTCATCCACACCCACAAGCCCATGTTCATCCTCACACACAACAGCAACCTGTTCCTGTTGTGGGTGCTGCACCCGAGACATGGCCGGGGCAAGAGTATATGGCTCAAAATCCTCATCAAAGCGGGTGGTGGGATCTAAATCTTTTAAACCAGAATGGCGAATATGTTGTAGCCGATCCGCAACAGCAGAAAAACGCCAGCCTCAACCTTGCCATGCATGCCCAGCATGCGGAGTTGCCATACGAGTATCAGGGTCATGATCCCAATTCGGCTGGCCTCATGATCCATATGCCACAACCGCGAAACGCCTCGGCTCCCGGACACGACCTTTCGTTAAACACCCAGACTTACCTCCCTCCACCGCCTATCCCTCCAACATCAGAACGCCATCGTCCGCCACGAGCCCCTTCTTCTGGAGCACGACACTTGTCTTGCTCGCCAATTCGCAAGACACGCCAGCCGTCCATTCCACCCACGCCTGCCACAGCGCACTCGCGCCAAAGCTCCAACGGGTCCGTCGCATCAGCTCGCAGCGCCTCGGGTCGAGGTATAGTACCGGGGACCCCCACGGCAATGCGCAAGCAACGACGGTCTCGAGATGCAAGCGGCAGCAGTGGAGGCGGCAGCGAGATCGGGTTTGTCAATTTTACTCCCAGTGACGGCGGTCTCCTCATGACAGGTGTTGCGCCGAGCGGCAGTTCCAAG